>NC_073693.1:359541295-359901295 GCF_029784155.1 Uranotaenia lowii | reverse complement strand
TGCATAACTTGAGAACTAATCGAACAAATGGAGCCAAATTTGGCTTGGAGGAGTATTTGGGTACGAGAGAGGGTTCTTTGAATATATGATACCCTTCTCTTCATTTTGTGGAGAGATATAAAGGGGAGAGGGGACTCCTTTACATTTTCCAGCATAATTGGAAAACTTTTAAAGAATATGGATCTAAATTTGGCATGGGAAGGTATTTAAATTCGAGAAATGTCACTATGATATTTTGAGAACCCTCTGTTCTTCCTGCGGGGAAATTTTAGAGTGGGAGGTTGAATCATACAATTTTTACATAACTCGAGAATTTATCCAGCAAATGGGACCAAATTTCGCTTGGTAGGGTATTTGAGTAGTAACAAGGAAAGATTCTATGAATATTTGTTACTAATACCTCCTTCCAGTGGGGTGATTTGAAGGAGAGAAGGGAGCTCTGTTACAATTTTACGCATAACAAACAAATTTGATAGAGGATGTCATTTGGATTCTATGAATGGTAATATGGTTATTTTAAACTCCTTTCTCCTTCAATTGGGGATAAAGATAGGGAAAAGGGGAGCTCACATAAAATAGTTTTGCATAAATTAAGAACTTATCAAACAAATGGAACCAAAAATGACATTTGTTATCATTTGGGTACGAGAAATGGTTCTATGATTATTAGAAACACCATGTATTTTCCAGTGAGTACATAAGAAATGGGGGGGGGGGGGGTCCAATACGATTTTCTTGGTATAGAAGTAATCAATCAAAAAATCAAATTTGACCTGGGAAGGTACAAGATATGTTTGTATGGAATTTTACAGACCCTTCTACTTTGTAGTGTGGAGTGGTGAGAGACGATATTAATGTTGATGTATCGTTTAAAACTTATTTACCAATGAAACCAAATTTGTTATGAGAGTTTTGATTACGAAAAAATTGGATCCCTACCTCCTTCCAGCTTTTGCGGATGGGAAGGGGAAAGGGAAACTTCATACAAGTTTTTTGGCATAAACCGAGCACTTATGATACGTACAAAAAAAAAACAAAATATAAATAATTTCTAAAATTTTCATTTCATATTAGAAGGTGTTGCAACGCACACCGGGTCAGCTAGTTTTAAATAAGTCAAAATGATCAGAAATGAAAACTGACGCTACATGGGAGGTAAATTAATGTTATGGGAAAATATTTTTAAAAAGATTTCCAAAATGTCTGTTGCAGTTTATATTTTAGCGTTTTCGAATGAATTAAGAAGCGCGGATTGACTTTATAAACACTTTTTATTGTCTTCAAAGATATGCCTTTTTATTGTACAAATTTAAAGAATAACTTCATATGAGGTTTTGACTTAAACTTTATTTTGTGTTGCGGAGCTATATCCGATCACTTCGGTAGTTCATTTTGGCTGACTCTATCGTACGCAGATCGGTTGTTTATCAGTTTTGCGAAAAGAGTATCCAGTCTGTAGGATTATTATTAACTGCTGATAAATTTGCTCTCATTAGGTTTGTTTTCTCTCGTTATACTTCAGCATTATGAGACTCATCAATGTGGCTTAAATTTATTTATATGTTAACAATGTCTAGATGTAGTCATTTGTCAAATAATCCAAATTTCTCCGTAATTTCAAATTCCATTTTTTTTCTTCAAATTTTGATAAGGTAAAAATATTGTATTAATCACAATTATCTATATATTCAAGGAGAATTATTTTTTACTTATCTGCACATTCGGTTTCAATTTATATTTTTAAATATTATTCACCAAATTTAATTATTTTAAGGCATGTAAAAAATGAGAAAAAAATACAAAAGTTATGAAAATAAACTAAATCGTTGCCACATTAATTTTCCATTGTATTTATATTCATATAATTGAAAGATTGTTTTCTTATTGCAATTTTAAAAAGCCAATTTTGTATTTTTGGTGAAAAAAACTCAAACATCTTCCCACAAGAATCCCACTCACTGGCCAGATAATTAGGATGGAAGTGCTACCGTGTGTCCGATGATAGCTTAATTTCAATTAAAAAGATGTTTCGTTAAATCCAAAACAAAAGTCTCCTCTTACACATCGGCAACAAACATAAATCCATTTGTTCTAGACCCTCTAGCGACCCTCCAACCGACGAAAACGACCGACCGACCGACTAACGGCCAGCCAACACCCCGGACAGATACTGTTTCTAAGTAAAATGCTTCTATCGTATTTTTGTACCTACATATCTCCTCCTTTTTTCCCACAGATTGTGGAGCTGTACGCCCACGGCTGGGACTCCTACGCCGAAGAGTTGCTGGAGAACATCGTCCCGGATCAGGCCTTCGGAACGCTGCTGCTCGCCATCGCCGGGCGCCGTTTGACCCTGTACACCCGGGCCAACCCGAGGGTCTGGACGCAGGTGGCCGCCGTGGGCCCGCTCCTGACCGACTATCTGGATACACTCGTAAGTGTTGGCAGAGTTTATTACGTTAACAAGTGAAGGAAGAAGGTGGAAAGCCATGGACGAAGTAAGGATAAAACATTCCTCCCCCACCTGGGCGTCGTTGTGTTGTGTACTCACTCTGTTGTAGACCCTCACTCAACTGAATGGATGGATAGATGGCGGTAAGGTTGGCTCACTTTTAGAATCTATTTCATACTCCCACGTGCGGTTCTTCAAATTGGACGACACATGTTTACTGGTTTGCTCCCACGGACTAACATACCTTCCACCAATGTAGTTCCCAGATTTGCCAGTATGACTTGTTCGAGATTCTAGATTAGGCCGGACACACATTCCGAAAATATCTCAATTCGGATCGGCGAGTGTCCAGCGTCCAGGAACTTGGGGATTTCAGTGGTTACATTAATGTGGCATTGTTTTCAGGAGGAAAACCCTTCACCAAAATATGCTGCTTATCGATTGAAAAAGTCCAGTGTGTCATACATATGTGGGTGGAGATCCGTCCTACACTCGGCTCTCAAAGATAATCGAGCCAGTGTATGATGTGGTAAAAACCAGGTCCCTTCCTTCCTCCGCAGTACTCGTATGGCAAATGGGTTCGTGCCAAAAATGCTTTTCTCCCGATGGGATTGGATCAAATTATTCTGCAATGCGACACAAATCTGTGCGTTGCATTATTTGGTCTATTTCAATCATGGAATTTTATAATCTGATTCGATCTAAATCAGACGTTTGACAACAGAGAAATGCCGTCAAAATACGAAAATGCTGATTGCCAATAAAAAATTGTCATTTTTTTTTTAATTAAAACGTACTACAAATTAAGCTGGAACAAATATCAATTTCTTCTTTTGTCACCCCCCCCCCCCCTTCCGAAATTTCCAAAAACCCGAAGGGGGAAATAAATAAAATTTGAAGTACTTTATGTAAATTTCAATAAAAAACATCCAATAACTGAAAGAATACAAGACCAAAAAACAAATTTAAGAAGATGGGAGTTATTTCATCATTTGTCATTCGATAAAAAATTACCTGATTTATAGGTTTTGTGTAACGATATAATATGCAATTGTGTTGCATACAAGCTTATTTTTAAGCATTATTTTTTATTAACCCTTCCCCCCCTCGATGTTCCAACTCCGAGTGACAAAAGAAGTATTTCAAATTTGTTCGGGCCTTATTTTCAGCGATATTAAATTCCATCGAACAGGAATGCGCCTGAATGTATACCCTCAGATTGATTGATTGATTGATTTATTTATAGAGGCTTTAAATAATTAGTTCATTCGCCTCTTAAAATACCCTCAGATTCATGCCAAAGTATTGTATGCTTGCTTAACACTTAAATTACTAATCAGTCTTAAAAATTCAATCAGCTTAAAACCGCCCCATGAGGGTTTCAAAAATGCAAGCGAAGGATTCTAGTCTAGACTCAAAAATTTAAATTCCTAATCAAATTTTGTGATTGAGGTTATTCAAGACAAAAAATCTTGACTCAGAACTCATGCCATAACATCGAAAACTAATCCCAGGTTCAGAATTCTTCAACAGTTTAAAAAAAATCTAATTGTTGATTAGAAATTGGAAATGTAAAGCTGTTTTTAAATCTTGTTCAAATTTGGTTCCATCAGATTTAAAAATCATGAACTCCAGTTTCGAAAACCATGATTTTTTAATGAAATTTTCATGGTTTTCGGAATTTGAATACACAGTTTTTCACGAATATAAAGTAGAATTTCAGTTTATTTTGCAAATTTTGTTTAAAAAAATCTCCAAACATCCCAAAGATTTAAATTATGGAGTTGATTTTTAAGAAAAAAATTTTAGTGATAAAAATATGTAATCTTCACTTTAAAAATAACTAATTCTATGTTATCTTGTGTCTTTTATTTAAGATAAGGTTGCCAGATTGCAGTGTTTTATCCAGGTTTGCTCAAATATTTGATAAAAAAAATTGGGAACAATCCGGCTCAGTTCTGTTTCTTGGATTTCATTGAAAAAAAGATCCGATTTATTCACTTTATTTGGCAGAATCAACAAAACCAAAAAAAAAAAAACAAAATGTGATAAATTTTTGTTTTTTATTATTACCAAACAAAATTTTTCCAGCAAGTTTTATAAACATTACTAGCTGACCCGGTGTGCTTTGCTACACCTTCCAAAAATTATTGAAATTTGTGGTATCTAGTTATTTATCTTTTAATTTATTTGCACATAATTTTCAATTCCATTTCAAAATCATTTGAATGTTTTAAAGCAAAATTGACACTTTTTTTATTTTGAGAATCTTAATATCTTAATATTTTTTTTAAATCCGTATTTTAATCCTTATTATGACTCTGGATTTTTTTTTCTTCATAAGTTTATAACTTATGCCAAAAAAAATTTGTATATATGGAACCTTCGCTGTCCCTTTTTAATGTGGAGACGGTTTTAAACTATCATAGAAACATTTTTTGTAACCAAATAACGTCACGGGACACTTATTTTACCTATTCGTTCTCGAATTATCATTCAAATTGACCCCCTTCCCCACTCCTATATCCTTAATGGAAGGAAGGGGGTCTCAGTACATTAGAAAAAAACACTGCTTGTAAACAAATACGATTGCATGTCATATTTGGCTCTATTCTCGATAAGTTCTCGAGTTATTCAAAAAATGTGTGACGCTCTCCCCACTTTATATCTCCCCTCTGGCAAGAAATCCATCAAAGAAATATTGCCCGTACAAATATGCTCCCATGCAAATTTGGTTCCATTTTCTCGATTAGAATATTAAAAAAAACTGTATGAGTAATTTCCCACTTTTAATCGTTCCACTGAATGGAGGGAGGGGGGCTAAACAACCGGAAAAACATTTCTTGTGCTCAAATACCCTTTCATGCCAAAATTATTTTCATTTGCTTTAATAGTTGTCGACTTAGGCAATGAAATTAGTATCGGAGCCCCTCTTCCAGCCTATACCCTACCTGGAAAGAGGGGATCAAGATCAAACATTCCATTTATTCAAATACACTCCCATGCCAAATTCTGTGGCATTTGTTCGATTGTATGGTTGTTCCCATGTCATATTTGGTTCCATTCGTTAGATAAGTCTTAGTTTGTGCAAAACAATCGTATGTGAGCTCCTCCCCTCTAACTGTATCCCCAATTGAAGGAGAAAGAAGTCTCAAATAAGCAAATAGCCACTTTACGTATCGCTTAGTTGTTTCCATTTGCTCGATTAGTTCTTGGGTTATGCGAAAAATTGTAAAGAAGCCCCCCTCTCTCCTTCCTATCACCCCTCTGGAAGGAAGCAGTAGTACCAAATATTCACAGAAACATTCCTTGTGCTTAAATACCCTCCCAAGCCAAATTTCGTTCCATTTGCTGGGTAAGTTCTTCAGAAATATAAAAAATTGTAAGGGAGCACCATCCTACCTTAAGATTTTCCGACTGGAAGATCGGAGGGATCTCAAAATATCATAGAGACATTTCTCGTTATCAAATACCTTCCCACACCAAATTTGGTTCCATTTGCTTGAATAGTTTTTAAGTTATGTAAAAAATTATAAGAGAGACCCCCTCCCTCCTTTATATCTCCCTACTGGAAAGAGAGAGAGGTCTCAAATAATTATAGAAATATTTTCCGTATCCATTTGCTTTATTGGTTTTTAAGTTATGTAAAAAAATTTGAAAGAGGCCCCCCCCTTTTTACTGGAAACAGGGAGGGGTCTCAAATAATCATTGAAATATTTTTCGTATCCAAATACCTTCCCGTGCCAAATTTGGTTTCAATATCTTGATTAGTTCTCGAATTATATGAAAAATTGTAAGGTAGCCCCCTCCCCTCTTCCTATCATGCCACTGAAAGGAGGGAGGGGTACCAAATATTCATAGAAATACTCTTCGTTCCCAAATTCCACCCCATGCCAAATATGATACCATTTGCTTGATTGGTTCTCGAGTTATGCAAAAAATTGTCTTTTGTTTGGGAGGCCCCTCCCCATGGCCCCTTCATGAAAGATGGTGGGGTCTCAAACCACAATAGGAACCTTCCCCTGCCTCCAATACCTCCATCTGCCAAGTTTCACGCAAATCGGTTCAGTAGTTTCCAATTCTATAGGGAACAGACAGACAGACAGAAATTCATTTTTATATATATAGATAATGAAAGGTTTTTTGGCAGCCTTAAAAACGGTTTAAATCTGTCGATAAATTATGATTGAAAAAATTTTTTTTCAATTTTTTTCTTGATTTTATTAAGTTATTTCTGGGTTTTGACAAAATTTGCCCAGATTTTTGGTCGTGAATTTTTAAATAAAAAAAAAATCTGGAAACCTTAGTTTAAGGTTAACAATATTGCAGTTTTTTAGAGAGCCAATTATGAACCGTTTCAAATAAATAATTTACAAAAATAGAGCCAGTTTTCAAACTAAAATCTTGAATTTGACAAAAAACGACAAAAAAAAGCAAAAAATGACAACAATGCAATAATGAAACCAACAAAAAAAGAATGAGATGAAAAACTTACAAAAATGACAAAAATGGCAAAAATTACAAAAAAAAAATGACATTATTCTAGAGATGAAAAAAATCGCAAAATATACAAAAAAAATTAAAATACCAGAATAACCACAGAACCGGGAAAACCGGGAAAAACCCGGGAATTGGAAATCAAATCGCGAAACCCGGGAATTCGGATCCAAAACCGGGAAAATTTTCATAAAGACACCAAAATTTAGTTTTGATTCCAAGATCAGGAATTTAACCCAAAACTTAAAATATTAGTTTTAATTTCTATGTCAGAATTCAACAGTTAAAAAATGTGTGATAAGAAAATTATCAGTTTAGAAATTAAAAAAAAAAAACTCTGATCTCTCTTGAATCACCTTTAAATTTAAAAAAAACTAATTTTTTTTCCGGAATCCAGATCTTAAAACTGTCTTGAAGAATAAGTAAATAATTTAAAAAGTCACCTAAAATTTGTTCAAACATCATATGTCATTACAATCATTGAAAAAAAACTATCTATCATATAGAAAAAAATGCATGAAAGTTAAATTACCTACTGTTAAATTTCGAATTCCGAATAATTTTTTTTTTACTAACTTGGAAATGTAAAAAGAGACTTTCGTTATATTTTCAAATGATAGTGTTTAATTCAAGAGTTAAAAACAAGATAAAAATTTAAATTAAACCTACAAATCATCTTTATGCACGAAACGATGTATTTTTGGTTTTTATAGCTTAATAACAAGAAATTCGAAATCTCTTAAAATTTGCAGAGTTAAATATCAAATTACACTTTTAAAAGCTTGAATGTGTTATGATTCCTGTAAATATTCACAAGAAAATCGGATGAATTGATTTTTAACCTTATTGGTGACAAAACATAAAAAAAGTAAAATTTGTAGTGAGAATTTACTTGAAATACCTTTGAAAAAAACTTTTTAGTAACAACGTAAAGAATTTATAAGAGCTCTTTAAGAGATTGTGTTTAGATATTTCAAAATTGTTACTATTATTCATCATTGCATGATACCATACAAAATCACGCGTGTGCATTCATTACGTCGTATGAAACATCATCAAAATTTAGCGAAAACGGCTGCAGAAGTAAGGAAATCAACTATAAAATTTATATTTCACATCCAGAATTTGTTCACCAGAACATAAATATTCTAACTGAATCGAAGTTTCATATATTTGTTTTTGAAATGAATTACATCGGGAAAATATCATTGTAGGTATTTCAATGCTAAAAAAAGATTTTGTTTAAACAAATAAACAAAATAATTGTATTAGAGTTTATTGTTTTACTTCTTTTTTCTGTTCTTTGTTCGATAAAACAAGGTAACAAAATTTATGATTTTCCGTGGTGTCAAAGTTTTAGGAGGTAATTTTGAATTATTTGAGGACGCATTTTTTTTTTCTACCAGCTCAAATTTTCGAGATTCGGGGGTTTACTTTTGATTAAAAGTCAAAATTAACTTGCTTCTGCATAACAAAGCAACTGCATGAAGTTAAAAAAAAAATGTCGATGAAAATTATTTAATTCACCTCTAACTTAGAAATTTATGAAAAACAATTTTTCGAATTATTTGAAAAGTGTTAAAAATGAGATGAGATTTTTCAAATTATAAAATTATTTTGCAACGTTTTGCAGTACTAAATAAAGTTTAGGAACTGTAGAAAAAAACCAAAACCATGTAAGGGGTCGTATGCAGTAGGGAATATAGAAATGCTCATTTTTTATTTTAATTTTTTTTTTAATTTGCGACAATTTCGTCCGAATATGTGGCGCAACTGTTTGGTGTGCTGAATATTTGACAAATTAAAATTTGATTAATATTCGGCCCGAATATCCCGTACAGCTCTATTCCAAATCTCTGATTGAAGAAACTGATCTCTGATTTCTAAAATAATAATGAACATTTTACCTTGAACTTCAAATTCATGGGTTCTGAATTCAGTGTTCAGAGTTTTGAAATAGTACAGTTTAATTCGAGTTTCAGCCGATTTCAACTCTTAAAGTGTGAATTACAATTTTTCAACGCTATGAAATTAAACAATGGATGTTTTCTAATGTGAGTTGGTATTTTGTATGTGGAATTTTGATTGTACATATTATCATAAGTTTAGACACCATAATTTTCTTATTCTTCCGTATTTTTTCTCGAATATTAATTTCAAAATTGAAATTTCTTGGCTTAAAAAATACAGTGGGTGAATCTGAATTGAAACAAGGTCTTACTGAGGGTCATTTTTGAATTTCTTAACCCTGGGGTCTAAAAAATTACGTTTTGTTTCAAATTTATCCATGATTTTTAGCAGAATTATTAGTTAACGATAGCATGAGTAAATATAAACATTTAGGTTTGTATAAAAAAATAAAATATTTTATTCTGAAAAATTAACCTCACTTTTGTTTTTTTTTTCTGTGGAACCAAGCCTGCTCACGGTTTTTGTGCCAATTTAAAAATTCTTAAAAGGTAAATTTCCGCTTAACAACTTTGTCCAAGATTGTAACTTCATTTCTAATTAATCAAAACAGTAAATTCTGTAATAAGAACTTTATGATGCAAAAAAAGTTCTATTAATTATTTCTAAAAAAAAACTACTTGAACAAAGAATTTAAAAGTTAAAAAAAAAATACTGAACTGTGAAGATTTTTTTTTTTTGGTTTAAATCTCGGGTTAAAAACAGAAGACAAGTTGGTAGGATCATGATGATTATGATCAAAATTACTTTGATTTCTTGTTAGATAATAAGTTTTATTGTTGGCAATATTTCTGGAGGATTCTAAACACTGCATCTAAATAAGATTTATGACCTTTCAAAAATTACCATTTATTTTTGACATTTCATATGTTATGTAGAGCGACTTATTTTTGAGATCTTAATGGTTATTGGTATTTTTATCATAAAAGGTAAGTTTATATAATTAAACAATGTCTTAAATAAAAGTTCATAACTACAATATAATTCTACTTAAATTTAATAATTTTTGGAAAAATATGCAACTATGAACAATTCTCTGAGAATCTGTATGATCAATTTTTAGCAAAAATTTATTTCACTTGAAATTGCAACTATTACTGAATGTACAGCACAACAACAACATTTTAATTGAATTTACTGTGACGAGCGAGTTCTGAGAGACTCTCAGAGATTCAGAGATTCTCGGAGACATGAATTTTGTGAACTGTAACTTATCAAAAAACGGTAGACTTTCACATTGAATTCATTTCAATACTTTTACTTCGTAAAATGGCTATAATGAGGACTAACACAACATTTTAAGCTATTTTGTGAATGATTTTAAATGCATTAAAGTGTCGTCAACTCCGGCTGCTCTATACCCATAACCCATTTTAAACATTTTTAGAAAAGGTGATAGAAACCTTAAAATAGAATCAAGTTCATCTGAATGTTTAATTATATGAATGTGATGAAAAACCAAATCAATTAAATATGTTGAAAATTTCAGATCATTAAAGCCTGGGAAACCTTGAATCTATTACCGGGAAACCCGGAAAAAACCGGGAATTTCAAAATGAAAAAGTTGTGGTCACCCTGGAATACACAAATGGCCCAAATTCACAGAAAATAAATTATTTCTATTATTTGTTTTATTTTTTATTTTTGTTATTTATCTTTTTGTTGTCTTTTTTGTATTTATACGAATACGAATCTGTAATTTTTATTATCATTATTCTTCCTTCTGTTATGTTAAATGTAAAATGTCGGTCATTTTCGTTTTTTGCCCAATTAGGTATTCTTTTTGATTTTTTTCCGTTCTTACATTTCTGTTATAGCTTTGTTATTTTTGTGAATTTCATTGTTGCCTTTTTTCAATTTTTATTATTTGTTCTTGTTATTTTTGGTTTTTGGTGGTTTTGTGTTTATTTTATTTTTTTTTACTCGGATAATTTTTGTCATTTGCGTAATTTCATTTTATATTTCACATTTATGTTATTTTTTTATTTTTGTCTTTTTTGTACTTTTTGTCATTATATTCATGTTTTTTTCTTTGGATGTTTTGGTCCGTTTGTCATTTTTTCCTTTTTTCATCTAGTCGGTTTTTATTCTTTTTGTATTTTTTTCGTTATTTATCTATTTCTTTTTATTTTAATCTTCCTATAATTTTTCACTTTTGTCATTTATGTTATTCTTGTTTGTTTTGTATTTATTTTGTCAGTTTTGTCATTTTTAACACTTTTGTACTTGAGTCGTTTTTGTCAATTTCGCGAGTCTTGAGCTTTTTTGCAGTTTTGTCATGATTTCTGTTTTTGTTCTTTTTATCATTGTTGTATTTTTTTGTTTTTGTTTTTTCCACATGTTTTTTTGGGTTAGCATTTCTGAAAAATCTTTGATACACTGCTGGAAATAAGTATAAAGACAAGCTGTATATAGGGAATTCTGTACTTTCCTGTGATTATTCAATTCAAAACTTGTCCACGGTTGATTCAAAGAAGAATGCCATTTCTTGAAATACAGTTGTTTCTTAAGATTCATGCATCTTGAAATAAATATGCTCTAAAAACGGATTTTCGGTTTGGAAATAAGTAGCAAGACAAAGGCTATTTTATTAGAAAAACACGTTTTATTGATTTGATTTCCAAAAACAAAGGACTTTAATAATGTGTAGCATCGCCTTTCTTGGCAATGACTTGCAATCGTTAAATGTATTTCTGAAGAGGGTGGAATAAATTAAGACAATTCCGGTCTCCTTGTACGACGGAATTAGGGACCTGGTACGACAATGGGGGAACTTGAATGAGAAAAATAAATCATAAATTGACTCAAAAGTACGTAATGGATTGATCTATTTCCTACATAGTTTCATAAAACAGTATTCGAAATATAGTTCAATGAATAAATATCAGTTTGAAATCAACATGGAAGGCAATTCTATTGAATTAATGAAAACAGCTTCCTTAAGCCGTTGTCCTAGGTACATTTACCCTACTCTTCTCTTCTCATAATCGCTCAAAGGGCTATTTTTGGCATTTTTCCTGTAAATATCAAATAATATGTGAAAATCTTCACAAATGATGTTTTCTTTCGAAATTGAACAGAAGCAAACAGCTGTCTTTATACGTATTTCCAGGCCCAAAACGGAAATATTCATACTCTGGTACGCACACATGCATTATAACCCATTCTGACACACAGATAATATAGAGTATTTCCTGAGACAGATTGTGGTAGGGTAGCTTTTTGTTTTTGTTTTGAAAAATGTAAACACCAACTGTTCGCCATTTTGATCTTTGATGATAAGCACTGTTCAATGCTGTCTTTTGAAAACTTCTTTAATTGAAAGCATCAACAAACCTTCATGTCTTAACTTGTTATGAATTTACAAATCATTAAATAAAGAATTTATATGCCCCTCATCAAGGTGCGCTTGCAAAACCACTGCAATTGCAATGCCAATTTCATATCGTTACTATCTGGTTATTGAACATACGTAATGTTGTTTTTATGTTTACCCTACCACGATATACCGAGAAAATGTAAACATGAGAAATCAGCTGTTCGGCTGACAAGTGGGGAAATGCCTTATTCAACTCACCACTACATTTACATTGACTAACATTCGGTTGCAGTTGTTTACACTGTAAACGTAAGAGCAGTTATAACTATGTTGTCTTTATACTTATTTCCAGTAGGGGGAAGTGTTCCTAAATGCGCATGTTGGGTAATATGCGCATACAGCCGATTGACTATATGGCTAGAGATTCATCATATCTAATCAGTGCAGTTTGAGGGTAATACGTTTTTAACACATGGCATGAAAAAATTAAATTGTTGTATAAAGTCGAAAAAATTTAAAAATTCAAACAAGATTTTTGTCAGTTTTGTTATAATATATTGAACTTTAATTATTGTTAATAATTGAAGCTTTTGACAAAGTTGTAGATGATAAGATATTGGAATAAAAGACAGGTTCTGAATGCCCATATCAAGGCAGGTTAAATGCCTATATCAAGAAAAATAGATAAGTCTTATATTTTTTTTACTTTCTATCATTTAAACATTAAATCTACGCTCAAATCACGATCTTACAGCGAAAAAAGAAGAACTTCATACTGATCCGATAAAAATACAATATGAACAAAATATTACCATGAAATAAGGCTACTTAACAATGTTTCATGCAAAAAAGCTAGGGATGTAAAAAATTTCACCAAAATTTCAACCTTGACGTATGCTCATCATCCGTTTCTACCATTTTCAATTAAATAATTTCAAAATATTGCAAGTGTAAATGAAATATAGCTTAAAACATGAATATGCGCATTTAGCCCGCCGGTTTCGGAAATCGGCTATTTTGACTTCTTTTATTATAAAATTATTTTCACAAAAACTGTAAGAGATTTTAACAGAAAATTTGCTCTTACGTATAGAAAACAGATGTCCGCTCATGTGCATATAGTTTTCAGACTCCTATCTATCGGAATATGGGAGAAAATGAGTGTTTTTCTTAGTATGCGCATATAGCCCGCCTCTACCCTAGTGTAGTTTTCTGTTTTTGTAGTCTGTTTAAGATTTTGAAGATTTGTTAAGGCGATAGACACAGTTTGGAACTTGTCTCGATTCCTAAAGCAGCTCTTTCCCAAATAATTTTATTTCATCCCGAAGAGTTACTGTTTTAACCGATCTACTATAACGATAACCAATATCCGAAGCCTTCAAAATATGATGAACAGTACTGGAGCGGCAGCTGTTTGAGTGATTCAGATCTTAAAACCCAGATTCATATCAATACATCTTAATATAGATTCTTAACACATTTGATATTGATAAAGTTTCAAATTAGTTTTTTTCTCTAAATTCTGAAACTCATTCCCGATTTTGAGTAAAGAAATTGTATCATTCTTCTCATATTCTTTATTGAATTCGTTATTCCATTAAAAAAAAATCTGGAAAAAGAGTATTCCAATCAATTCTGTTACATTGAAATCGTGTTATCTTTATATTTAACTAGCTGATTTTACCCGGCCTTGCTCGGGTTCACATGAAATATTTTTTATGAAAGTTTTTTGTTCATTTTTATAACAAATTGAATCATATTTGAGCGTTGTAAGTTTTGTTAGTTTCCTTAAAATTTTTATTGGGATTATTAGCAAAGTTTATCGTTTTCATATTATTGAATGACTTATAGTTTTTAGGTTTGCTAATAGAAATTTGAAAAAAATTCCCTTGCATTCTTATCCATTCTATCACGAAAAACATTTCAATCTAAGGTTGCCAGGTTGCCCGGATTTATCCGGATTTGCTAGAAAATTTTAATCAAAATTTGAGGTTAGTCCGGTCTGGCCCGGTTTCCCGGATATTATAGCAAAAAACCCCGATTTTTCCCGGATCTATTCACATCATTTTTAAAACGTAACCTAATCGTAGACTTTATAATTATTATCATTTTTCATTTTTACGTTCAAAAAGAAGTTTTAAATGGCAAGTTTTAGAATACAACTTAAAATCTGCTGATGTGGTTTGATGAAAAAAAATATTGCAAGTATATTTTTTTTTGTTATTTTTACTGAATAATTCCGCGGTTTTGACCTAGTTTGCCCGGATATCGCCAGGATATCGGTTTGAACATATTGAAATCAAATGCTGGCCAGGTTTTTTGATAAAATTGGCTGGATTTGTCCGGTCCCGATACGGCAATTCTGGCAACCTTATTTTACCATTTTTTAAGGAAGCTTGAATTGAATTCCCATTTGTTTTTTTATAATATCTTTATTTGAAACGGCGTTAAGTTTTAAGGAGCCAAATCCGTTTTTAGTGTTTTTTACAATGGTCTGCTAAGCTTAACACTTTTTCAGAAGAAAGAAGAATGATAGGAATGCGAAATATGAAAATAAAAAGAATTATAGACGTAGATCGATAGCTTTTAACCCATTTGTCTTTATTTAATGATAACATTTTTTTATCTGTTCCAGTTCTCTCCAGTTATCTAGTGAAAATCCCACGTATTAAGCTTGTAAACAAATGTTAACGATCTCTTTTCAAGATCTCTCCGTAGAATGGAATACCCATTTAAGTTTTATTTTGTACTTAGAAATTTCTAAATAGATTTCCTCTGAAACCTCTGCATGTTTTCAATGTGCTTTTTAAGTTTTCTTATAATTAGATGGTAGAATTGAACACATCGATAATCAATAATAACTTAAAATGAAATTGAATTGTACAAAACTAAAAACATCTGATTAAATTACTAAAAGCCTCGTGCGTTGGATTTGGTTTTAATTTTTTGCATAAAATAAACGTTTAATTGTCTACTAATTCCTTTTGTAAATTAAATTCCTACACGGAAATCAAAGTGTTGAGATCGCAGCCTTGAACTTACAACCCTCAGTTTTATTAATTGTTTCCCTATGAGGAGTTCTGAAATTATGAAAATGGATGGTTCCTAAAAGCTGGAACATTAGTTTTCAGTCCAAATAGTTATTCAACTGAAGAAGTCAATTCATAATGAACATGAATTAATGTATCCATACTTTACATACTGCATATTCTAGTAGATTCTCAACCAATGTTCTTTTCAATATATTTCTAACAGGCGAGTAGTTTTTTTTATCCTAAATGAAGGCTCATTATTGCAATCAAATGCCTCGCACCGGTACCACGTGCTTTGAACAGTAGAAGGAAAAAACACCCGCCAAAATTTCTCCATTCAAATTTTTTATGCTCAGCAAGCTTCGATTGGCTGTTCAGTACACGTGAACTTTGGATGGTCGTTTCTTATGCCTGGCCCATGGTGATGGTAAAAACAACCCCGCCAAAGGAAACGAAAATCGGCTGGCAAAATGGGTGCCATGACTTTTGGTTCGTGGGAATAAAAACGAAAGTCGTATGGGAGGGTCCCTTTTCTTAGGTAGGAGGGACTCAAAACTATTACTAAAACCTTACCCTGGTTCAATTACATCTCTGTACCAAATTTCAGGCTGATCGGTTAAGCGGTGTGGATTTGTATAAGGTGCATACAAACAAACAAACATATATAGTCCAACTCATCTTTATATATTAGACTAGCTGATTTTACCCGGCCTTGCTCGGGTTCTCATAAAATATAAATCAAACTGATACGTTTTACTTTTTGAAACTTTGGGAATTCTTCTTTTTTTTAGATTTTTCACTTTGTTTATCGTTTTCATATTATTAAAACATTTATAATTATGAGGTTTGAATTAATCTGAATGAAGAAAAAAAATTCCCTTGAATGCTAATTCATCCTTTCAAAAAAAAAAAAAAAAACATTTTCAACAACCATAATTTTTGAGGAAGCTTGAATAAATTAAGCCTTATGTATTTATCTTCAAAAGATCAAACTGTTTTTTTTTAACTTTCCCATCCCTTATCTAATGAAAATCTCTGTTGGAGATCATCCCACATTTTTCGATGGATGATCTCCTTGTACAATGGAATAATTAAGTTTTATTTACTAAGAAATTTCTAAAAAGACCTCTGAACTTTGTTGAACCATGTTGAAAATTCGCTGTACTTTTCCGATTTTGAATGTCACACTGTCATATTATTAGTTTACCTTAAATGTTGAAAGTTCCACTTATAGTTTTTTTTTAAGTTATCGAAAACAAATTTGCTCTGAGCCGAAATCATCAATTCAATGTTATGAAAAAAGTTTCATTTGAGTTCTGTTTCTATTTTTCTATTCTAGGGTACAAACATCCCATTGATTATCTAGAAGAGTAATCAATGTTAAAATTCCAAGATATCATTTGTTTGAATTTGCAGAACTAAAAAGTTTTACAAAAAAAATTCTCAAAATTTTATGGTAGAATCGACTACATTGGTCATCAATGATGAAATTGGCTAATGAAATTGAGTTGTATAAAACTCAAAAGCTCAGATTAAATTATCTTATCAATTTTCTAATCCCCCGTTTAAATTTGTCGGAGGCTATCGAAGCGTTGAAATCGCAGCCTTGAACTTATAACCAGGGTGTCGACTATCTGGAAAAACCTGGAAAATCAGGGAAAATCAGGGAATTCAATTTGCATCAGGGAAAATCAGGGAATATCAGGGAATTTTTCTACCAATCAGGGAAAAAATAATGATCCTGATTTTATTTGAAGAAATTGAAACGTCATAGTTTATTATGTGCTAAAAATTTACTTCACTGTACGTTGCTCATGTATCGTCAGCCCTTTGATTTTTTGCGAACTATATCCGGCAGTATGAAGAAATACCTTACACAAAAACCGCAGAACCAGGAACTGGAGCCCGGTGCTTCTAATAGCGTTGGAAATAATTCGGAAATTCCTCTCATTGCTGAGAAATCGCCATCTGCCGTTCATCCTTATTCGCTTCCTTCTACCAGCAATGTTTCTTCTTCCTCGAGGACTATCGATAAATTTATGCTGAAAACCGATACTACAAAAGCTGAGATTTTTTGGTGCCTGGAGACGTAAGTCGTAAGTCATAAATCGCTGCGCGCCGCAGAAAAAGACACTGCCGTATTCAAGATGATGTTCACTGATAGCCAAATTGCGGACAAGATTCAACTTGGTCGGGACAAAATCAGCTATACGCGGCTTTTTGGAATTGCTCCTTATTTTAGAACGGAACTCGACGATACCCTGCAGAACATAAACAATATCGTCGTTGGCTTTGATGAATCTCTAAACAAGACTACGAAAAATCGTTTGTTGCGGAAGTTGCGGATTACATATTTTACATGGCGCATTCAAAGATGGTATTCGCGCTACTGGCTGGGATATTCTCAAATATCTGAGAGGAAGCTACAACCTGATGAAGGATGACCTTCATGCCGCGCACTATATACACAGTATTCTAAAAGTACCGTGTTTCCGTTAAAGTTTTGCGCTCACCATTGGTTAGAGAACGTGAGCGTTGCTCAGCGAGCAATAGTAATCACTCTACACATGAAAAAGTTTGTTGAAGGTGTTCAAAATGACAAGATAGAGCCGACATCCGATTCATATCGAGACGTTGTTGCATGCCTCAAGGATCCGCTTCTTCTGGTCAAATTGGCTTTCTTCGTATCCGTTGGGGGCGAAGTGGAACCACTTACAAGAATTTCAGTCGGACAGCCCGATAGTACCTTTTCTGTACAATTCGTTGAGTCAAATGGTTCGAGGGATAATGGAAAGATGAAGATTGAGCAGCTGAAGAATATTAACCAGGTTCGTTTAACATATATTTTTATTTTTTCTGTAATACCGTATTCCGAGGTGAGATTGTTTTTTTTTTTTCCTTCCAAAACATCTGATTTTCAACATGTTTGACATTAAAACAAGTTTGGCCTTACCTAAACATTCAAAACGATTTTACGCAGTTAGGGAACTTGTCATAATATTAGATTTTGCCTATAAGATTTAACCTTGAATTTGTTTAATTTAGGTTACAGTGTATGCAGTGAATGAAATAAAAAATCATCTACCATCGAAAGACATTGTTCTCGGATATGACGCTAAGAATGCTAGTAAAAAATATCTTAAGCTCAGCGAAAAGTAAGTTCTGAATTTTCGTATCGAATGTCCAAATTTCCAACAAACTTGTTCAGAGAGTTCGAAATTCACATGCTCTGTATTTGGAAGACGAAAATTGCCGCAAAAAGGAAGCTCTTAAATCAGATCTAACAAAGCTGATGAAGTGTCATCGAGAAGCGGAAGCTAAATCGCTTGAGGTGAAACGTAGTAAAATTTTGGAAGACGCACAGAAGAAGGCTGATACCTTGCAAGAGAAAATTGTTATGCTGAAATCATAAGAATTTCTACAAATGGATCCAAACTCGATGACTTATCTTAAAATGTTTAGTATCACAAATAATACTTCCCTTAATATTATCGTAATAAATTAGTATACTCGACTCAAAGCTTTCTGTGCGTTTATTTTCGGGGGAAATATATTTTTTATAACTTTAAGTTGCTTCCTCAGGTTGTTTTTCAAACCTGGAATTTTCTGGAAAAATGACTGGAAAATCAGGGAAAGTCAGGGAAATTTATTACCAGATATGAGTCGACACCCTGTATAACTCTGAATCTAATAAATTATTCTTTCTCTATGAGGAATTCCAAAAATATGTTTGGTTCTTAAAAGCTGGAATTTATGAATATCGGTTCATAAGTTTTTCAGCACTCAGCCCAAGTAGTTATTCATCTGAAGATGACAATTCGTTGTTCACTGTTTAGTTCAAAGGGTGTATTTTGTAGACCCTCAAAGCCCCCCAGCGGCAGAAAAGAGCCATTTAAAGCCACTAAATTCTAATCAATGTGTTTCTAACAGGTGAGTTTTAATTTTCAATTCAAAATGTAGGCTTATTATTACATCCAAATTTCTCGTTACGCTACCACGTGCTTTAAACAGAAGAAGGAATAAAAAACACCCGCCAATATTTCTCCTTCCAAATTTTTAATGCTGAGCAAGCTTTGATTTGCTAGCCAGTACACGTGAACTCTTGATGGTCGTTTCTAATGCCCGGCCCATGGTGATGGTGAAAAAACCTCGCCAAAGGAAACGAAATTCGGTCGACAAAATGGGTGCCATGACTTTTGATTCGTGAGAAAAAAACGAAAGTTGTATGGGAGGGTCCCTTTTCTTAGGTGGGAGGGGCTCAAAACTATTACTAAAACCTTACCCTGGTCCAAAAACACCACTGTACTAAATTTCAGGCTGATCGGTTAAGCGGTGTGTATTTGTATAAGGTGCATACAATCAAACATATATAGTCCAACTCATCTTTATATATTAGAAGAAGATGTTCCTCGGAACCACTAGTGGTTAACAACTTATCGGGTAGTTTCTTCTTTATCCCGTCTAATCACGATCCGGTTTTGATGACCGCCAATGTGAAATTTCTAATCCAAACCACACGCGCTCTGCTGGTTACGGGATCCCAGCACATACACCCAGCTCCGAGTGATTTCAAGCGGATTCGATGTGTCATTCATTGTTCTCCCTCTTAACAACTCAACAGGAAGGACAGAAGCAGCAGCCATGGGGACAACAACAAATCCTTTCAGAGAGAGAGAGAGAGATCCTTCCATAATTTGCTTTAATCTGGTTTTAACTCCACAATGCCGCCTTCTTGCCGGTCGTTCGTTTGCGCGCTACGAAGTCGCCATCTGTTGTCAATTAATTCACTATATCACATAACTTTTCCCATCTCTTCTTTTCTCTTTTCCGCACCACCCTCATTGCGTTGGATTGGACGCCATTGAGCAGATATCGTCGGATGGACAGGGCACCATCAATGGCACAACCGGTCCACAGTTGCGATTCGCCGAGGGCAACGAAGCGGCCAATGCGTCCGGGGAAATTTCCATCGATAAGCTAACCAAGCTGGTGGAGAAAGCATTCCGCTGTCTGAGTACGGTGCATTCCACTTCGACGACGACGACAACGACGTCAACGACAACAGCGACGGCGGCGTCGATGACAGCATCTGGCATCGCTAATAATGTTAACAGCAACAAGCAACAAAAGCTGCCAACTGGCACCGGAAGTAGCAGCAATACCAAGGAATTGAGAATAGCGGGCCAGTTGTTCGATGCTTGCGCAACCATTAAAGAGCTGAGGTAATTTGGCTGCTGATGCTCGAGAAAGAAAATTGTGGGAAAAGGATTTTCTTCTGGCGCGTTCCACTCTCCGAACACACCCTGCTCTTTCCGGGTTGACAATTGTTGCAGTGGACGTCCTTTGATGAGGAACGACGCAAACGCTACGTCAGGGTAAGGCAAGAGGAAGGTTAGTAATTTAAAGTGACTATTATTTTTTCGGGTAACCTCCCACAAATCCCAAACAAGTTTAATGAAAAGATGCAATCTTAACTGTTTTGTTACCATCAGTCTAGCGGAATCAATTACGAAACATATTTTAGTCTGTTTTTCGAATTTCTTGTTGAATTTTACCAAATATGTAGCTGCGAACGTCTATGAATCAATGGATAATCACAACCAATTTTGAGTATAATATAGTGTAACATGACAACGATGTGTTCCTTGAGGTTTTTTCCATTCATGAAAGAAATCCTTTTCAAATGCGAACATATCACAGCTTAGCATCAGGTTTGAAGAATGCATTGATTCGTTGTCATTTGCGGTAACGTTATTGTTATTGTTGAGGGCAGTATCTACAGCTGATCTGATTTAATGTCGAACAGACAAAAATTTTCTTGTTTTAAGGTATCTTTTTCCACGGAATTTTTAGAATAGGATGAGTAAACCTATTGGGCCTAAAATCCCAGAACACACAGGTCGTATTAGCAATGGGATTCCAATCGAACCCAATGGGATTCGAACAAACCCAGAACATATCAGACTTATAATACCAGTGACTAACGTGATTCACAACTTGTTTTGCTTTTGTTTTAAATAATTCACCTTTTCTTAGAAGCGTGTGCGTCCAAAACTCTTCGAAGTGAACAACATACGAAACCGCACCCGTCTGATTAACACTAAACGTACCGGAGGCGGTCTAATGACGGTTTTGGAACTTTAAATTTTTTTTCGCAAATTTAACGACAGGACTATTTTTATTTTTAAAATGCAGGTATTTTTACATTTTTTAAATTTTTCTAAGTGTTGTGGTTTTCGAATAACGCATGTGGTATACCTATTCATACCGCGAGCGGTCAAATGACGACAAACACCATTTTCGCTAAAACTCACTTGTTTCTCAACCGATTTCTTCAAACGTAAGCTTATAACGTGACTCAAATATGCTTTTCAGACAATTTACAGCTACAATCAATTATTTTAAAGTTCTTCAAAGTTCAATAAATTTTTTTTATGAAAAAACATACTCAAAATCCAGTGCAAAGCTGAATTTAGGTGTAGGGATTGTCTAAAATAATCCAGATTCATAAAAAGTTCGAAAAACAGCTACATAAATAATGTATTTCGTATTTTAAAAATCTAAAGATGCCAAAATGTGACAAATTACGTCAACTTTCCAATTCACTTTTTAAAAAAATTTCTACTGTAACAGGGACAGCTTTGGCGGTTGTTTGATTGAAAAGTACAGGTTTAACACAATTTTTAACATTTTTTGTAGCCATGATCTTCAAATAATTTAATTTTTTTTTTATATTTTAAACATATAGCTTCTAACTTTAGCTTTCTCAGGCACTAAGTGAAATTTTTTTTTCGAGCCCTTTATAATTGATAATAACTTTTTTCTGAAGCATGTTTTTTCATAAAAAAATTATTGAATTTTGAATATCTTTAAAATAATGGATTGTAGCTGTAAATTGTCTGAGAAGCATATTTGAGTCACGTTATAAGCTTTTCAAAACTATAAATGTTGTAGAAATCGGTTGAAAAACAAGAGAGTTTTAGCGGAAATGGTGTTTGCCGTCATTTGACCGCCCGCGGTATTAATAGGTATAGGAATACAAAGTGTCGGTATGTTTAGTGTTAAATATAGCGCGACTGAAGCAGCGAGGACGAGCTGGACGAAGCCCCTCTTGAAGACTTTTGGGATACCAACAAGACAGCCATCAACAGCGTTGCGGAGAACGTCATCGGGCATGTTGGATGAACTCGACCGAACGACTGGTCGACGAGGAGTGTAGGAGGGTGATGGACGAAGAGAACGCCGCGCTACACTGCCTTTATTCGCATATTAGTCCCATGTGCAATTTCATCGTTTTTGAGTTATCGATGGAAAACGCTTCTTTGTGCTCCAATGTACCTATAAAACAAGTATGTTCGAAGTTTGTTTGTTTTGTTTGAACAAGGCGGCGCACATAGGAGTACTCTGTGGAAAAAGTTGGCCAAAACCTGTTTTTTTCTTTAAAATGATTCAAAATCTTTTTTTCGTTGTTTTCAAGTATACACAACTAATTTTTAACCAAAATTTCAAATTTCTTTATTTTGGTCTTTTTGGGTCACTTGCTGCACCCTTATAAAATGTTTGTTTTCAAGTAAATTCGAAGCAAACCAGCCGACCAACTATAAGATATTATGAAAAATACCATTTTTTTAAGAAACAAATCAAACGCAATAAAAAACGTTTTTATAACACAAAGTAAATGCATGGCATGCTCGCTATCTGAAACAAAATTTAGGACAAAAATCGCTCAAATTTTTAGATTTCAAAATTGAAAATAGCTCGAGTTCGCAAGTATGCGCACGATTTTTCTTTTGGAAATATTTGAGGAAGTTAGAAGCATTCGTGTGTTATGTGAAATTTTTCCCGGCGGAGCCCGGAAGATAAACTTTAACACTAATTTGTAAAAAAAAACAATATAGGTTTGATAAAAAACATTGCACTATTTTGTTTAGCTTCTCTACTACATGTGTTTATCAAGAAATGAACGCAATTTCAACCACAATTCATTGGACATATTATAACTAAAGATTTGTAGAAGAAATTTAGTTAATAGTCACATTATTCTACGTGTTACGCAGTCTTTAATTGTACGTGTTTACACCAAATTTAGGAAGACAAAATTAATAATTTTGATACATCAATGTTTCGAGTTATGCCATTAAGAACACACTATACCGATGGTTTAAAATACTCCTGTGTGCGGCGCGTGAGTCAATTCATAGTTTTATTATGGTTTAATGATGACCCCAAAAAAAGCTACGATTTGACGTTTCTCTCGCAAGCCAACCAATTACACGCTAAGGTTGAGTTCCTCATTTCTGAGATGTTAATCATTACACAGCAAAAAATTTCTAAAAGTATACGGAATCTAAAACACGAGTAGTCTAATTTTTTACAAGTGTAAATCGAAGACGATGTAATTTTCAACTCCTTTTGATGTAATTTTAGTCTTTTTTTCAAAATGTGAATAGAAATACATTGTTTTGCTATAATTTTACATTCCGTGATGTGAAAATCAAGCGGTCAATGAATTTTATATCACAAACAGTGTAAAATTGTATGTTTGATTTAAAATTAAATGGAAATGTGCAACTTGTTTGGCGCGCGTCGGATACAAGTAAACAAGTAAGGAAATTATTCGAAAACGAGTTGTAGACGTAGCTCTAGCATTTCCATAATCCTTCAAAAGCTGGTAGGTTCATAATAATGTCATATTTAAAAAAGAATGCTGTTGAAATTAATCAGTTTTCTCTCCATTGCAGCAAGATAAGATTTTTCGCAATGGCAGTGATTTTTCGGAGGAGTTTTCGTCAGGCAGAGGTGACGCGAAGGAAAAATAAGGGTGTTCTGGGACGAATCGAGGATCCTGGTGACGGCCATCTGTTCAACATCACCGTGCTGGGAATCATCGGATGAAACAAAAATTCCAGGCTAACGCTGTGCGTGATGGTGTATATCTTTTAGGTGTGATGGTGTATATCTTTTAGGTTATTTTTGGGAATATATGCGAAATTAAAATTTTAAAAGCAGCGTATTCATTCATAGACAACAGCAAAACCTGAATATTTAGCAAAGATTTCTAATATTTACGATAATAAAACTTAAAATTTACATCCCCGTCTATTTTTGCACGACGGCTTTCGTCGTCCGATTTCGTGCATTGTTTTCGATATAAATTTACACGCCCCAAAAATTACATTCTTGAAAAAAATACATCGTGATAGAATTTTACATCAAAATCGATGTTCCGTTTTCGTGCATCGTTTTCGGTTTAAAATTACACGAATTTTTCTTGCTGTGTAGTACAGTAAATGAGGACAGACTTTTTGAATGAAAAAGGATTGGTTTTAAATGACCCGTAGAATAAATCACGAGTTGAAGTCAAATTTCGTTGTCTGACGCCATCTTGAAATCCAAGATGGCGGCTTCCGCTGAACTTTAAAATGGTGTAAATGACTTGAAATCGCATGAAATCCCAACAAAATGGGTATCGGATGAAAGGGCTAAACGAGTAGAAGTTGAATTTCGCTATCAGACGCCATCTTGAAATTCAAGATGGCGGCATCCGCTCAACTTTTGACGAAAAGTCGTATTAAACCACCACTATAGGGGAGAATGAGGATACTTGATCCCTGGGGATACTTGATTCCTTAGCTATATCTTGAAACTGGAATGTTTTACAAAGATCAAATGTTCTAGAAAAATGTGCCGAAATGAGCAAAATGACAATGCTTGTAGTTTAAATTTTTTTTAACAAAATAATTGTTTGAGTAATTGAACTTTGTTTGAAAAATTTCACAAAATGTAACTTGAAGATCTTTTTTCATCACTTTAAAATGTTCCATACATGGAAAAATTATGAAAAAAATATTTGTTCCAATGTATCAATCGTTCGAGCGTAAAATGAACTTCATAACGCCATATTTTCAAAGCAATGGAAAACTCTCAACTTTTTTCAGAAAAAGTTTTCTAAAATGTTGATTTTGGGTACAATTGATCCCCTAGAGTTGGGTACAATTGATCCGCCTTCCAAACGGCATATTCTTCTTGTGAATTGATCGTTATGATTGCTGATTACGAAATTACTAATATTTATCCAAAATATAATGTTTAGCAAACAATTGTCTGAAGAAAAGAGCAAAAATAATTAATTTTCACTTAATTATAAAAAATAGCGCCTTGCAGTATGCAATGTTATTAGCGTTGAGACAAAGTTATAGAATTTTCTTCTTATGTCTGCTATAAACTGTGAAATGTGAACAAACATGACCAAAATAGTCAATTGACATTCTATCTTGGGGTTTTGTTTGATTTTTATACAAGGATTAGGGCTATCTCAATAAAAGATCAAGTCTCCTTCAATAGGGGATCAAGTCTCCCCTAACTTCAGAAACATCGCAATTTTTTTACTCCCACGAAAATGCTTCTAGTTCATCAACGGGTTCAAGTATCGTTCTAATTTTTTGAGCATAGAAACTTGAAGTTACAAGCTGTCAGAAAATGTCAAAGACGGCGAGTTGCTAAATTTTTCCAAAAAGATATGGTGAAAATAAGAAAAGGGGATCAAGTATCCCCACTCTCCCCTACGGGTATTGAGTGAAAAGGCTAAGCTAGAAGATGTCGATTTTTTTCTTTCCGACGCCATCTTGGAATCCAAGATGGCAGCTTCCAATGAATTTAAAATGCTGTTAATCAATGAAAATCTCTTGAACACAACTTTTTTTCACGTAATACTACATTAAAACTACTATTTTAAGACAATTTAGATAATTTAAATCACTTTTATTATTTTTTCATTATGTTTCTAATGCATTTAGCACTTTTCTTGTTTTGTTTATAGTTTTGGATTTTTTTGCCATTTATGTAATTCTTTTATTCCCATCATGCTATTATGTCTAAATTGTATTGGTCTTATTCTAGCGAAAACTATAAGGTTATGTTGTTTCTGTTAACCGTCTGATTTAGGCACATGTGCCAAATTCGATGTTGCCAAAATCGAATGTTGCCAAAAACGAACGGGGTCTGTATTGTGGTGGTTTTTGTGGGATTTTCAGTCACTTACAGATTTTCAGAGAAACGCGAAAAGAGATATTTGACTTCTATCATTTAGCCTTAGCACCCAATACAATATATTTGGGAGTTTCATACTATTTTCATTCATTTACAGTATTTTTAAGTTCAGCTGAAGCCACCATCCTGGGTTTCAAGATAGCGTCAGAATGCAAAAATAAACTTTTTATAGGTTATCCCAATTGACAAACACCCATATTTTGGAGGTTTCATGCGATATTCAATGATTTAGAGCATTTTTAAAGTTTATAGAAAGCTGCCATCTTGGATTTCAAGATGGCGTAAGATAGCAATATTCGACTTCTACTCGTTAAGCCCTTTCACCCACTACCAATTTGGGTTTCATGTCATTTTGAGTCGTTCACTACATTTTAAAGTTTATCTGAAGCCGCCATCTTGGATTTCAAGATGGCGTCAGATAGCGAAATTCAACTTCTACCGGTTGATTTCTTTCAACTTATACCCCTATAATATAGGTTTTATGCGATTTTCAGTCATTTACAGTATTTTCAAGTTGAGTTGTAGCCGCCATCTTGGATATAAGATGGCGACGGGCAACGAAATTTGACTTCTGCTCGTTTATTACTTTCACCTAATAATTATATTGTGGAGGTTTCACGATATTTTCAGTAATTTACAGCTTTAAAAATAAAGCGGAAGCCGCCATCTTGAATTAATGATGGCGTCAAGCAACAATTTTTTCCTACTATTTGGGCCCTTTCACTCAATACTCATGTTGTAAAGATATTCATACCACTTTCGGTGATTTCAAGTTTTCAAAGATGTATTTTTTTTAATTTTAACTCAAAACCAACACGCATAACTTACCAAAAATGTGTAAAAATGGGAGTTCCAATTCAAATATGTGCTATCTAATCTGAGCGTGTCCTGTTTTGACATCTTGATCGAGAACTGTCACTAAGTTTTATGGCGGTTTAATAATCATGCACTGAGTGCTATTATAGAACATGCAAAAGAAAGCTTGAAGCAAACTTCTAAGTTTGGGTTTTATTATAGTTTAAAAAGAGCATTCATAACTCTTTCAAAATAACTAAAACAGTATGTTTAATAAAAGTTTTATTAGCGTTTTCAAAACCATCTGAAAACATATGGTCGAGAAAAAATATAAGCATTTTGCATGGCCATAATAAAACCGTCATAAAACGAGCTGCACTAAAAAATACCATAATTAAACCATAATAATGCTAATGCTAGTTGGCATAATCTGTGTTACTTGGGAAGTGTTGTCCCGAATCTTACTCCGCCGCTTAACGCCACAATCCCCTGTTGGATTCGTAGGAAGTCATCAGGCCGGCTTAATGGAGGAACGTTCTACGACGGACCAAATTTTGACACTATGGCAAATCCTCCTATGGCTTCTGTCTATCCTGCATGATGTTCGACGTAGCGCTAGAAGGTGTTATTCGACGAGGTCGCTACGAATTCGGTAGTAACGAGACGAGCAGGGGCGCAACGAGTGATCCAATATCCACCAAATCCAATATCCACCAAGACCAAGACCAATATCTCTCTTCTACGCTTAAAACCTTTTTGTCATAACTCGTATTACCTTACGGTTTTCAAAAGAAATGTGTTAAATAGCGTCCGTGAGCGGATTTTGCATTTTAGCTATAACAAATCCTGTCAAATGTCAGTACAAACTTGATGGTCGCTGCAAATAAAATGAATTTGAATTTGGCATGAGGCCTTCACTGGCAGGCTTAGGAGTGATTTCAGCACTCAAGGTACCCCAACGAACAATCTCTTGACATCCTCAACTGAACTGTTAAATAATACACTTATACCCCTTTGGCTTAAGGAAACACAAGTGGTAGGTACATACAAAAAGTGAATTGTTGTTCATAAGCATGAGCTTAACACACCTCAACACAAAAAAAGATATCTCATTTTTTCACTTGTCGCGTATGCGCTTCACTGAGAGGCATAACTCCAATGTGTTCTATTTTTATAAAGAAATTTTATTCTACAAAATTAGACACTTTCGATAACTTATGAAACAAAATGTTTAGAATTTTGTCCAGTGATTTCTGAGATAGAAATGTAAAATTTTGGTTTTATCGAACTTAGATTTCTTTGCAGTCCTTAATGTGTTCACATTGAATCCAATTTTCCGAGTTCCGCGTACATTTCTGTAGTGTGTTTCAAAAAGCAAATTAACTGTCTTGTTCTAATATCTTTTTCAATAAACTTTTCTTACAAAGTAGTGGCTCCAGAGAGTGAGATTGATATTGCACGAGTGAAGTCAATCCGTCATTAGTATTCAAATTAACTGAAAATTGTAGAAATGTGAACTAATGAATATCTCTTTGATACCAAATTTGGGTATATTTCCAAAGCTGCTTAGAAAAGTTGTGGCTCCAGAGAGTAAGATAAAAGTTTATTTTGTTTTGACAATAAAACCGCGAGTATAGACAAAAGTTCATCCAATTTTAATTTGCTGATATCTAGCAAAGTATTGCTAGGCACCAGCAGTGATGTCAGTTGAATTTATCGTTTTTTAATGCCAAAAGACATATGTACCTCAGTTGAACAGTTAATAATTTTTTTTGCCCAAGAATACACGAAGTTACGATCTTGGACAAAGCTGTTCAGCGGAAAATTTCCTCTAAAAAAATTATAAATTCTCATAAAAGTCATAAGCAGGTTCGGTTCCACAGAAGACACATTAAATAATGATGAATTTTCTGAATAAAATATTCAATTATCCCATATTAATCGAAAGGTTAAAACTTACTTATGTAAACGTTACTCAAAAATTCTGCAAAAATCATAGGAGAATTTTTTACCAAAATAAAGCTTTTCTGATGCCAGAGTTTGAAAATTCAATAATGACCCCAAATCGACTCAGTCTAATGACTTATGCCTCAGGTCTCAGGCCTGAGACTAGAGACTGAGACAAACAGTCTCTAGTCTCAGGCCTCATGTCATGCCTCTGGTCTAAGATATAAAGTTTCATGTCTCATTTCATCGGTTACAAAGTCGCATGTGTCAGGTCTCTTTCTTATGTCTTCATTCTATTCTATTCAGGTTTCAGGTGTAGCAAGCTTACATACTTTTTGTGCGCATAAATTGTCAATTTGGTTATTTTGTTAATTTTTTAACTTATGTTATTTTTGTCATTTTTGTCAAATTGTCATTTTTTTAAACTTTTGTCATTTTTGCCATTTATGTTATTTTTTTTATTTTTGTTACTTTTGTCACTTTGGACACTTTTGCCATTTTTGTCACTTCTGTCATTTTTGTTAATTTAATTATTTTTATTATTTTTCTCAATTTTGTCATATTTGTTTTTTCTAATTTTTGTCAATTTTGTCATTTTAGCCATTTATGTTATTTTTGCTGCGTTTGCCATTTTAGTCGCTTTTTTTCTTTTTGTCACTTTTGTCTTTTTGTCATGTTTGTCATTTTTGACATTTTTTTCATTTTTGTCATTTTTGTCATTGCTGCCATTTTTCGTCATTTATGTCATGTTTGTCACTTTGTCTTTTTTGTCATTCTTGTCATATTTTCATTTTTGTCATTTTTAACACTGTTGTCATTTTAAAAATTGTTGTCATTCTTGTCACTTTTGTTATTTTTGTTATATTTTTTTTCATTTTTGTCACTTTCGTCTTTTTTTTTACTTTTGTTATTTTAGTTTTTTTTTTCATTTTTGTAACCTTTGTCGTTGCTGTCATTTTTGTTATTTTTGGCATTTTTGTAATTTTGTTATATTTGTCATTTTGGTCACTTTAGTTACCTTTGTCATTTGGGTCTTTTTTTGTCATTTTGTCAATTTTGCCATTTTATTAACTTTTGTTTTTTTTTGTCGTTTTTGTTCCTTTTGTCAATTTTGTCATTTTTACTATTTTTGTCACTTTTGTCATTCCTTTCATTTTTGTCATATTTGATTTTTCTTTTTCATTTTTACATATTTGACATTTGCGACATCTTTGTTATTTTTGTCATTTTTGTTAATTTTGTCGTTTTTTTTTTTCATTTTCTCTTTTTGTTATTTTTCCATTTTTGTCATTTTTGTTATTTTTATCATTTTGTTATGTTTGTCACTTTTATTGTTTGTTTTTATTTTTTTCATTTCTGTCATTTTTGTCACTTTAATATTTTTTGTCATTTCGGTAATTTTTGTCATTTTATTAACTTTTGTTTTTTTTTGTCGTTTTTCTTCCTTTTGTGAGTTTTGTCATTTTTACTATTTTTGTCACTTTTGTCATTCCTTTCATTTTTGTCATATTTGAAATTTTTGTAATTTTTTTCATTTATATTTGACATTTTTGACATCTTTGTTATTTGTGTCGTTTTGGTTATTTTTGTCATTTTGCCTTTTTTGTCATTTATTTAACTTTTTGTTATTTTTGTAATTTTTTCATTTTTGTTTTTTGTGTCATTATTGTCTTTTTCGTTATTTTTGTCATTTTTATCATATTTGTTAAGTTTTTTTTTTGTCATTTTTATTATTTGTTTTTATTTTCTCATTTTTGTCATTTTTGTCACTTTAATTATTTTTGTCATTTTGGTCATTTTTGTCACTTTTTTTATTGTTGGCATTTTTTTTGAATTGTTGTTAATTTTGTCATTTTTGTTATTATAGTAATTTTTATCATTTTTTTTATTTCTTCAGTTGTCAGTTGGTTTTTTCTGTCATATTTGTTATTTTTAGTCTTTTTCGTCATTTTTGTGGTTTTCATCATATTTGTCTTTTTTTTTTTGTCAATTTTAAATTTTGTTTTTTCATTTTTAGCAATTTATTTTTGTCATTTTTGTTTTTTTTTTGTCACGTTTGTCTTTATTGTCATTTTTATTATTTTTGTGATTTTTGTCACTTTCATCATTTTTGTCATTTTTATCATTTTAGATTTTTTTTTATTATTGTCTTTTTTGTCGTTGTTTTAAACATTGCTTTCTTACTAGGTAGATTCCCTGATTATTTCCTGAATTTTTACCCTTGCATCCAAAATTGAATGACAATTGAAAGTGTGGATTTTTTTTCGAGTACAACTGTGTATTTCCAGGTTTAGTACTTTTGAAGGTTTGTGAATGCCACTTTTGCTATGCATTTAAGTTGCTGAAATTACTGAATCTTCGATTAAGGAACTTGAATTAGAGTTGATCAGATACCAAAAATCAAAACCTCAAAATGGAAACACCAAACGACCGAGATTCAGTCATGCTATGTTGTTATCGGTTAAATATTTCCACCCCGAAAAGGTTTGTAAATATTTTCTACTTCACCACACAGGTCAACCACACACTCATAGAAGTCGAAGGGATTTTGAAACCCTCCTCGATTTTTTTTAATATTTATACATACCTCTGTCGAATTTGTTCGAGGTCCCACCAATAGAAAAGTCCAAATCAAAAAGTGATCCCCCAAAACATTTTCGGTTAGGCTCCGATGGCGACGGAATTTTCACTTTCTGCTTTTATTTCCATTCAACCAGACGATGACGAAGAACCGCCACTTTTCTGCCTCCAACTTCTCTCTCTCAGCAAATACTTTGAAGTCAACAGGGAAAGCTGCCTGTGTTTTTCCTGTTTTTTTTTTTTTTGCTAGTGGGTAAGTCTTGAGGGTTACCGGTTAAAAAGGGAAAACAAATCAAGCATTTAGCAGAACATCAATCATTTCACCAACAAACTTTTAAACACCGACGAATTGAGAGGTTGATTGATTGAAATGGATGGCAATCGGGGGGAGAATGAAAATGTTTTGTTTTTTTTTTTTCAACCTAGGACATGAAAGTTGCTGTTACCATTTTCAGAATGTTCATAGAAATCCAAAATTTCTCGATAACATTTTCCGCAATTTCATGGGAACAGTTTGAAGAGTTTATCTTTTGGAGTTAAGCCTTTACCGTGAAAGGATAAATTTCTTTACTCCACCAGGATGAAGCTCCCGGAATATCCTATCGGTTTCAAGTTTTCTTAAAAGTGAGCTTCTAGGTAGTCGTTATTTCCTTCCATTAGGGAAAATTTACCTCTGTAACCCAAGTGTGTCCTCAAAATCGTGACCATTCACTCGAAGTTTTCTGAGCTATTTCAGGGAATCGATGGGTTGATCTCTACATGAAAAATGTTTCCAAAGTTTTGCCCAAAGCATCAAGTTTATAATTGAAGAAATAAAAGATTTCAAATAAAAAAAAAAGTATTCAGAATCAGAATTCAGATTCAGATTTCAGATTCAGATTTCAGATTCAGATTTCAGATTCAAATTTCAGATTCAGATTTCAGATTCAGATTTCAGATTCAGATTTCAGATTCAGATTTCAGATTCAGATTTCAGATTCAGATTTCAGATTCAGATTTCAGATTCAGATTTCAGATTCAGATTTCAGATTCAGATTTCAGATTCAGATTTCAGATTCAGATTTCAGATTCAGATTTCAGATTCAGATTCAGATTTCAGATTCAGATTTCAGATTCAGATTTCAGATTCAGATTTCAGATTCAGATTTCAGATTCAGATTTCAAATGTTATGTTCAGATTCAGCTTTTAGATTTCGGATTTAAATTCATTCTCAAGACATCCGAAGACTTTTTCCCGAAAACTAGCGCTTGAATCTTAATAAGCTTTCGAGGGAAATGTTGCTTTTAAAAGAAGGAGGAAGGAGGAAATCACTTCCTTGATTGCTCTGCTTGGCAGCTTCTTAGAAAATCATTAATTTTTTCTTCGATTTGTGCTTTTTTTTAGAAACGTAAGTTCTATCAACAACCTATGACATAACTAGATTAGGAAAATCGAAATACCCCGCTAGGAAAAGTTACCTGGGACGCGGAACTCGTTAAATTTAAAATTGAACCTGAAAAAAAAAAATCCTTGTAGCTTTCCCAGAAATTGAGCGTCTCAACATTGTGGCATCGACACGATGCAAATTAAACCTCCCCCGCGTGATTTAAGCTTGACGCATAACGCGCGCCATTTTCACGAATGAATGAATTAGCTCCGGGTGTCTTTAAATGCCACACCCGATGACGAAAAAAAGAAAGATAATCAGATGGATTTCGGCGGAAAATGAAATCCAATTTCGATGCCGACGATGGTTCAAAGAAACCCGTAGCCATTATCTTTTTTTTTAAAATGGAAGGAGAGACTCTTTGTGCTCTCGCCCCGCTCTCAGGAAACCAATAAATAGTTTAAAATGTTCCTCATTCCCGGTAAATGGCTGAAAAACGACCCCCAACTGCGGGCATCGCATGATGATGATGAACGGAAAGCTTCCCAAGTTCGTCAACGACGAACGACCGGCTAACGAGCTGCTTCCTTGAAATTTTCCGAAGAACTGAAGTTTTCGCCCAAACTCCGAGAGCTGAACCATGTTGTTGTTTTCCCGGGTAAAAGTGTACTTTGTTTTGTGGGATTCGGATGGGACTTTCCGGTGAAAAAATTTGTGGTGATGAAAACAACTTTTCGGATCGTCTAGCGAAGTCAAGTTAAAGTCAATGACTGGGTGCTGTGTTGACATTTTTCAACACCAAAATTACATTACCAAACTATAACAAATCGTTTATATTTTTCACTCTGGTTAATTGTTGCACACTGTTTTCTGGCAGAGGTCACAATCGGGCAGCGTCCCGGCCAACGGTGTAGTTCGGTTGTTGTAAAACAAGTAGTTGGTGATTTCCGCAGAAATTTTAACCGAATTTGGATCAGCTTCGGGTGGGCAGACAACAATCCGGCTGGCGTCATCGGCTATCAGCTCCACGGTGACAGCGAGAGTCTAAAAATAAACGGAATATAAATTATATGCTCTCAGGGAGGTTAAATGGTTAGGTCTTAATAAAGTCCGTCGTTCACTCTGCGGGAAGAAGTATGAGTTTACGCGAATTACTTTTGGGTTTTAAAAGACTCTCACTTTGGTTCAACGAACCATAGAAGTAGGCTCCCCAGACTTCCTACTTTGGTAGGACATGTCCTACATCGTCCTTATTTAGACCAAAAAGTTCTACTTTTCATATTTTGTTGCTACAGTTACATTTAGCAAAGTTTGAATAAAAAAACATTGTTTTATGGAAATAAGATTAGAAACGGAGTTGTACACTTTTCCTTTCAAAAGTTTTCCATGGATGTACCTTCTCAAAAACGGCGATGCAAAACTAATTGAACACATCAGATTAGTATTCACCTGGATCTCTGAGATAACGTATATATTCATGATCACTTGCTGCTAAGTCAATTGTTGAAATTTTAAATGGATAAATTTATTTCGGAGAGTTGCCAAGTGTATCTAACTGTAGCGAAACTTAGAGGAGCCTAATAGGCCGTCGAATAGAGCAGGAAACGTTTCCCGAAGAATGGAAATGCTTTGTCAAAGGAAAGGGGGTAAAGCATACAACGATAAGACTTTACCTTCTGCGTATGCCGAGCTGTTAGGTTCGTCGTGAATGTTGTGAGGGATACCTCCACCGCTGCGGAGTATCTGAGTAGAACGCACTCCCTACAAGGGAAGTTGCGAGGATAAGACTTCACCTTCTTCGCAGTCGAACTCGTAGGGGGAAGAGTATTTACGCCGCAAAATACTCTCGAGTAAAGTGACTTCACGTTGTCGGCGGCTGGGTCACTCGAATCGGTGTACGATAACGTCTTCGCCGGGAATCATCTGGGATGTTTCATAAAGCTCCGGACGTATGCTGTGACAGACGCGTATCCAGGAAGTTGCTAAGTTGCTCTCGATTCGGCAAACGGACGGGTAAAGAGGAGAGGGAAGCGAGCCAAACCAAACGGAGTCAAGATCTCGAGTCGTTAGACGAGAGGTCATTGTTGTCGTAACCAGGGCCATCTTCATCCATGTCATCGGTATCTCCGAAAAGCTCCCTTTCGATCAGCTTGCGGGAGGCCATCGTTTTCATCGGCTGGCTGGAGTCCGGACGGCTGGGACCCGAATGGTTAGAAACACGGCTTGCCACTCACCTTCGAGCTCGGTTTATCCATCCTACACTTTCACTTTATTAATTATGATTCAACAGTTACAAAAATCCCTTTCTTAGTCGCACTTTGCATGTTCAACCAAAGAGATGTCCGTGATAGAGACACTCCTTCCAAGTGTATCGCGAGAACCACGTTTTTGGAGGAATTTGATAGGTGATTTCGAACGTTTGTTCAGAATTTATCCTAATACAGAGTTTAATTTATGTATTTTAAGTTATCCAAGGAAAAGCTTGAACTATTAGACTAAATACAAACCAAATTTATCTTAAAACACCCAAGATTCAACGGATATAAGCCGAAACTTGTATCATTTTGGTCGAATTTCTAATTCATTGATTCTTATTCTTCCTTCCACATGTTTGTACCACAATTGGTCTCTTGCAGTGGTCTAGAACAGAGGTCGAGTGCACGATAGTCATGCAAACCATGCGAGCCTTGAGTTTCGAATAAAGGCCGAACTTCGAGTCGTCAGAGGAGAGGCCCTTAGTCTTGAATCGTAACAAGAGGCAGGGTATGTATGCTGGAGTTTGACTTGAAATTGAGTAAGCCGATGAGCGCTTAATCGCGGACTTGGTCTTCCATTTCGGGTACAGCCTTCGATGCAGGTCCGGATGGGAATTATGACCAGAGGCTTTATAGCGCAGGGGTACATAGTATCATGAGTCGACCAATTTTACCCATGGACCCAGAGTAGCATACTGGGGGGATGTGGTGGCTCACCCTACCTTGGGATGCAATCCTTAAAAATGATTTACCACCTGGGTGATTATCTATTAAAAAAAGACCTATGCTTTGAACTGGTAGTTCCACCTCCTCGTGGTCCAGGGTGGAAACGTGTCTGCAAGTCCCGGTGATTGCAGATGTACGGCTAAGAGAACTATCACGAAACCCACTAAAGGCCGTCGACAATGTAGAAAATAGGACTATGATAGAAAAAAGTATTAGATAACAAGAGAAAACTAGAAGCATATTTGTCGAAGTGTGTAATAGCCATTGACTTGGCGAAGAGAGATTGAGTATATGGATATAGAGTGTATCTATATATATAAAAAGCAATTTCTGTATGTTTGTTTGTTTGTTTGTTTGTTTGTTTGTTTGTTTGTTTGTTTGTTTGTTTGTTTGTTTGTTTGTTTGTTTGTTTGTTTGTCCTCTATAGACTCAGCCGTCTTAAGAGCTAGAGAGCTGAAATTTGGCATGGATACTCATTAGGACCAAGAAGGATGAAAAATGTTTTCAGATTTTCGGATGACCCCTTCTGAAGGGGGTCGTCCATACAAGACAAATATTGTTTTCGCGATATTGACGTTATTTTTCGTCGGATTGTGTTGAAAATTTGCACGTGAGTGTGTTGAAAGACGAGCAATGAATTTCAGGTGTCATATTTTGTGTAAGGGGACAGCCAAAGGGGTCGTCCATATTAACTGTTCACTGTTAATGCGATATTGACGTTATTATACATCGTATTCAGATGAAAATTGGTACACGATAGTTTTGAGTGACGTGCAATCGATTTGAGGTATCCAATTTAGTGTAAGGGGCCGGCAAAAGGGGTCGTCCATATTAAATTTTCAGTATCTTAATGATATTGTCGTTTTTACACATCGGATTGGGATGAAAATTTGCACATAGGAGTTATTAGGGACAAATAACTGGTTTCACTTATCCAAACTAAAATCAGGGGTCGGTCAAAGGGGTCATCCATGTTAACTTTCCACTGTTGATGCAATATTGTCGTTATTATACATCGGATTCAGACGAAAATTTTAACACGAGGGTTTTGAGAGATGACCAATGGATTTCAGGTATTCAATTCAGTTTAAGGGGCCGGCAAAGGGGGTCGTCCATATAAACCTTTCAATATTTTTGCAATATCGACGTTATTATACATCGGATTGGGATGAAAATTTCCACACGGTAGTTTTCAGGGACGGACAATCGATCTCAGATGTCAAATATTTTGCCAGGGGTCGACGAAAGGGGTCGTCCATATAAATTAATTTTTCACTATTTTTAGCAATATTGACGTAATTATACAGCATTCCATTGCTTTGAAAATTTGCACACGGAAGTTTTGAGGGAAGGGCAATCGATTTCAGATATCAAAATTTATATAAGAGCCCCCGAAAGAGGTTTAGCTTTTTGGCAATAATTGCGTTGTTATGCAATAATGTAGTCAAAATTTATACACGTGGTTTTTGATTCCTGATTTCATATTTAGTAGCAGACGACAGACGAAGTGATCGTCCAATATTTTTGCAATGATTACTTAACAATGAATCTGGAAAATGCTTGGCAATTGACTTTCATACAAACTGTTCACGTTCCAAGTTGAAAGCGAAACGGAGTTCGTATGGGATCAGCTAGTTATAGATGAAATAGTTCGTGTACGGTAGAAAATAGAGGGAGATTGAACGAGGGATTTAACGAAAAAGACACGTTGAACTAGTATACGTCGAACTTGTAGTCAGTTTTTGGAGCGATATTGTACGAGATTGAAGTGTATGAGTAATAGATAGTAGAGAAGCAAGCAAAATCAGAAAAAGGTTCTAACGAACAATAATGGCGAATTATGCGTCTTACGGAATGAAATTTGTAAACATATTCTATTCCAAGATCCGGTAGATACGACGGACAGATCTGGACATCTGGGTATTTAGATCCCAGTACTCTGGTGTCCGTCACGCGTTCGGGGGTTCATGTCCCTGAACTGTGGATGTGGCCGAATGGAGTGCGATCGACAACAACTATGGATGATGTTTTTGATAAATCTGTGCCTATGGCTCGTCTTCCTCTTCGAACTCCTTGGACTAATGCTCGTTTGAAACGGCTAAAACAGCTTCGTTCAAAATTGCTGCGAAAATTTACTAACTCCAGGTGTCCTTTAATTAAACTGCTACTTAATAACGCTACCAAGCAATACCGGGTCTACAATCGACTATGCTACCGTCGCTATGTGGATCGTACTCAGAGTGAGCATCGCCTTAATCCAAAAAGTTTTGGAAATTCGTTAATACCAAACGGAAGGAATCTGGTCTGCCTGCGCAGCTGCATTTAGATGATAGAACTGCCATATCACCTGCTGAAAAATGTAATCTGTTTGCGGAGTACTTCTCCAGTGTATTCTAAATACAATCGCCAACCGCAGATCAAATCAACGCAGCCATCAAACGATTGCCCATGGATGTGCTAAACCTTGACGTGTTTGTTATAAGCGAGGAAATGGTTTCAGAGTCTATAAGGAATCTAAAGTACTCTACTTCAGCTACACAGGATGGAATACCTGCTTGCGTGTTAAAAAAGTGCCTTCCTCTACACTGCAAAAAATCCACACTTCGGATGTATGTTTCCCTCACACATAAGTCTTCAAAATTCCTCTACGCATATATTTTATATGATTCTCATAACAATTAAATCGTTCACACATAAGTTTTAAGTGGGGTAAATATATGAGGCTGACTGAAATGAAATGAGCGTGTGCGAACAGTCAAATTTTCATCGAACCGGCTGTCGATGTTTTCTCTGTTTCTGTTTCAAAATGGCGCACGCGGAAATAAGATTCGAACATGAAAAGAAATTTAACGAAAACTGTAAAAAAAGTTAGTTTCCTGTTGCTAGACGACCGGGTGCGATTCGGATTCATTCGGGTTCAATCATGAGGAGAGGATTAAAGCTGCGGTTCCGGATGTACGTCCCCGTGTTTGCCAGGCTCACTGATATGGCCTGAGTTTGTTATTTATTTTCATAAGGTCAATTGATTACGGTTTTTTTTCAGAACCTGCACAGAGAACTGCCTCAGCAGATGCTCCCTCAGGACCCGAAAAGTTCAAAAAGCAAAAGCTACATCAGAGTTAATGATTCAGAACATCCGGGAATGTGGAAGCAAAAAGTTCTCGAACCTGGATGCAGCTGCATCTTCAACCACCAACAACCTGAATCAAGCCGCTCGAACCATCTGGAACAACCGGTGCTGCTCCCCCTGGATCTGGACGGGGATCTTCATTCTTAAAATTCCCTTAACCAATCAGTGACCCATCAAGGAATGAAGAAGTGTGAGGAAAACAGTTTGTGCAATTTTAAATAAAGAAATTAGGAATAAAGCTATGAAAGTCCAAAGTTATTAAGCATATAATTCTCCCTTGAAATTAATTAAAGCAATTTGCCACGCATATATACTCTAAATGCAGAAATTTATTCAAATTATTTGTCCCCCATGTGCCTTTCATATTTCTCCACTTATAACCTTTCGATGTTTTGGGCTATATGTACGCACACATATTTTTCAACTGTACAACTAATTGCAAAAAACTATAAAGGTTGACACATAGCCCAAATGTGTCGAATTCGTTAAGTGTACTATTGAAGCCTCTAACCTATATTTTCAATCAGTCCATTGGACTGCAGCAATTTTCTGCCATGTGGAAAAAATCTTTTATGAGCCCAATCTTCAAAAAAGGTGATAAGCAAGAGGTGCGCAATTACCGAGGTGTCAAATCGCTAGCTGCCTGCTCGAAGGTCTTAGAGAGAATTGTCAACAATGTCATGTTTTCAGCTTGTCGTAATTGGATCTCAGACAATCTGCACGGATTTTTTCCGAAACGCTCGATAACATCAAACTTGGCAGTGTTCACATCATTCTGTATATCCAATATGGATGGTGGCAAGCAAGTTGACGCTATCTACACGGACATTACTGCTGCATTCGATTCAGTTAATCACGTAATTCTGCTTTAAAAGTTGCAACGTTTGGGATTCTCCAAAAGACTATGTGCATGGATCAGAAGCTACCTAACTAATAGTCGTCTAGCCGTTGAAATTGGATCATCAGAATCTGTAGATTTCATCCCAACTTTAGAGATACCACAAGGTAGTAGCTTGGGCCCGCTATTGTTCACACTATTCTGCAACGGCATAAATTTGCCGCTTGTTGGATGTGGAGTACGCAGACGATTTGAAAATTTTTCTGGTCATAAACAGTTTATCCGATTGTCATATATTACAGCAATTTATCGGTACCGTAGTAAATTGGTGCGCTGGAAACCTACTAGTTTTGAGCATTTCTAAGTGCTGTATCATAACATTCGGACGGAAGAAAAATCCTTTCATGTACGACTATAACATACAAGGCGAAGTTTTAGAACGTGTAAATCAAATAAAGGACCTGGGCATTGTTTTGGATAGTCACCTGACTTTTAAGCGTCATTACTGTGTCACACTTGAAAAGGCCAACCGAATGCTGGGATTTATCATACGTTTGAGTAAAGAATTTACAGATCCTGTCTGCTTACGAGCTCTGTATTGCTGTCTGGTGCGTTCAATTTTAGAATCTGAAAACCTGGTGTGGTGGCCTTATGAAGCTGTATGGGTAGCGCGTTTTGAAGCGATTCAACGTAAATTCGTCCGTTATGCTCTTCGTGAGCTGCCTTGGGAGAACCCTTTAAACCTGCCGCCGTATGCAAAACGTTATGCTCTGCTTGGGCTTCAGACGCTGTCACATCGTCATACCATCGGTTAATCACTGTTCGTGGCAAAGATTCTTCGCAATGAAATCGACTGTTCCTGGATATTATCTCGTTGCAATATATATGCACCAGAAAGAGCTCTCCGACATCGTGACTGGCTTTCACTGGAAATAAGAAGTGCGCGCTATGGCAACAACGACCCCTTACGTTCCGCAAAAATAAGCTTGTTACGCAACTACGCTCTGTTTGATTTTAATGTCTCAACTGCAACCTTTAAACGCCTGATTGAATGTAACCTTCGTGATCAAATGAGAAACAATCAATAGTGACTAAATGTACGATTTCTGTAAAATTAGTATTAAGATAATCATTAATACAACTATGTCAGATGATTTAATTTTTATAAACAATAAACAATAAACTTGTTTTGCGTTTCGGGACCTCCTAGAAACATAGACCAATGTGGATTATCTGTTGGCTTGGATACTGTAACTGAATGTTGCAAAGGTTTTCCACGGGGCCTGCCAAAGAATGATCCGGTTACTTTTAAAACAAAAATATCGAAAACGACGTCAAAAAGCAAATCGCACACGACGGACGTCAGCAAAGCAATCCAAAACTTTGATACTTTTCGAATTATACAGTAACACGTCAACTTGATTTGACAACCGTGGTTTAAAAATATCTTCCGTCACGAGAAGAGAAGTCCATGACGACAGTCAAGTTTTTCCAGTCTCTTCAAGATTGACTAGCAGATGATTAAGATCTGAAACGTGTTGGTGAAGGAAAATCAGCAACCATGTCAACCGTGATGTTTGAAAAATTTTTTGCTCTAATAATTGGAATCGCATCAAGGTCACTTAAAAGTGACTTTCTCGGTCCGATAATCAGACTATTGTTGTTTTATCCAATAGAACTTGATAGTCGTCTGGTCTAGCAGTATTATTGGTAAGGTTTGCAATTGACTAGGAAGTTAAAATGAGTAGAAACTTCGACTTTGGTATATACTTGTGCTAGTGAGTTTTTGCAAATCCAGAAAAGATTCCTTCAGTGTGAAGTTCAACAAAACTGTGTTGGAAAACTACTTTGATATATATAGATGGTCCTAAATAAACCCGAAAAATCATTATTCAGACTTAATTCGGCTTTAACTGCAAGATAGTGCTGCCATATTCTTGGTCCTCAACGCCAATTGTTTCATCAAAAAAGTAAAGCGTTCCAGGGTCGAGTGCTGACTGTGATAGAACGAGCTATTGCGGGAATCGTTTTTCCCGTAAGCGTTTCGAAAGCCTCCAGTGACCTCTTCGAGGCGGGAGTTATTAGACCATGTGGTTTTTCAAGCATGCGTATCGAATTAATTGTGAGGCGTTCAGTGAGACGAAAATTCCACGGAAGTGTTCCACTCTCAGCATGCATTGACAGATCTGGGCTGCTGCGCATAGCTCCTGCTGCGATGCGTATTCCGGAGTTGTATGTGGGCATGAGCGCTTTTAGTGAGTTGGTGCCTTTTCTCGCTATCGTGTTTATGCCGTAAAACATTTTTGACTCACCTATGCTTTTGAACAGATTCCGGATACAGTTCCCCTGACCACCTTATGGTCGGCCGCCTATGGCACGTAGCAGATTTAACCGAGATTGCAGTGCTGTCTTAGTTTCAAATATCTGAGACGCGAAATTGAGGGTTTTAGTAAAAGTCACTCCAAGTATGCGAGCTTTTTTCACTTCAGGAACACTTTCTTCGAGGATCGTTATTTGGGGAACTGCTTTGTGTTTCCTCCTACGGCAGATGTGAAGGATGTTTGACTTTTCTGATGAGATAGTAAACTTAATTTCAGCAGCCCATTCTACAGCGGAAGTAACTGCCTTTAGCAGTTTTTTCCTTAGACTTTTGACTTGTACACCTGATACAAGCAGGACAATGTCGTCGGCATACACAAAGGTTTGGATCCCACGAGGAATTCTTTCGAACAGCGGCTCCATTGCGATAAGGAACAGTGTTACGGCCAAGACTGATCCTTGGGGAACTCCATTTTTCTGGGATTTTAATTCGGAAAAAGCTCCACCGACCGACACTTTGAATTTTCTGTTCGTGAGAAAATCTTTCAGAAACATATATGGTTTTCCACTGATGCCCCATTTTGCAAGGGTTGCAAGTATCGGTGCTTTTTGTGCGGTATCGTACGCTTTACTAAGGTCAAGTAAGGCTAACTCGGAGTGTTGCTTTTTTTCAAACGGACCATCTAGCGCCACCTCCAATTCCGTGAGGTATTGATCAACTCCTCTCCCCTTTCTGAAGGCGTATTGATTTGAGCTCCACAATTGTCGATCTTCGATCCACTGAACGAGCCTACGATTAACCATACGCTCCATAGTTTTTCCAAGGCAGCTAGTAAGCGATATAGGTCTCTGGTTGCTAGCTATTTTGGGATCTTTGCCAGCCTTCGCAATGGGTATTATTATTGCTTCCTTCCATGAAGAGGGAAAAGTTCCATTTTCCCATAACTCATTCAAACGATCCAGCAGTTGTGTTTTATTTGCAATAGGGAGTCGACGCAACATTTCGTTACTTATGTTGTCCGGTCCAACAGAATGGCCTTTTTTTGATTTTGTCGCAGTGAAAAATTCGTTGATAGAAAATTTCTTTTCTAAATCCGATATGGCTTTCCGGTTATGACGGTTGCTTCTTGGTGCAGGAGGGAAAGGAAGTAGTGGTTGGTCGGACATGGATTGGAAGTGATCACCGAGAAAGTTTGCGATTTGCTGACTATCATCTATTAATCCGTTGGGTGTTTTAAGCACCATTCTTGATGGTTTGCGCTTTCCAGAAAAGCGATTGAAGTTTTGCCACATTACCGATGTGGGAGTTGCCGAGAAGAAAGACGCAACGAAGTTTTCCCAACAAGCTTTTTTTGCATCCGCTATACCGCGGCGTGAGGCGTTGCGTGCTATTTGAAAGGTTTTCAAAGCGTCGGCAAAACTGAGATCGTCCGGAGCAAGACTCCTCAGGGTTCTTAATTTTTTTCTACGATCTTCGATCAATTCCTTAACTCTCTCGTTCCACCAAGGAACGGCCTTGCGCTGGCAGTATCCGCTAGTGCGGGGGATGCTAGCCTCGGCTGCCTTGATAATTGCTTCTGTTAATTTGTTTAGTGTGGGTGTAGCCTTAGGGTCTATTGTTTCTTGTAAGGTTTCCTCGAAAAGCTGCCAGTTAGCCTGATTTTCTAGCCAGCGGGGACGATACTTTTGCACTTTCGATTGTGTATTTAAGGTGATTCTAATCGGAAAATGATCGCTACCGCACAGGTCGTTTTCGACTTGCCATGAGAGACGGTTGCAGATGGATAGCGATGCCAAGGAAAGATCGATTGCACTAGTTGTGCCGTTGGATAGGTAGAAGTAGGTGTGGTCAAGAGAATTTAGAATTATGAGTGCATTTTCAGCGCTGAGTTTTTCAATAAGACAGCCGCGACGATCAGTGCGTTTTCCACACCAGGTTGTACTATGGGCGTTGAAATCGCCAACGATTAGAAGAGGGTGTGGAAGAGAATGGATTATATTTTCGAACTCCGTTTCAAATGTTGTGAGGGTTTCTCTATTCGGGATGTAGGTCGATAAGATGGTGACTTTGATGGGTACTTCGATGGTAACTGCGCACACAGGGAGGTTTGTGTTTAGGCTTACTTGGGAGAACGAAATACCATTTCTTATTCCGATCCCGGCGCTTGATGTGTGAGGGTATATGCAAGGAGATGAAAACCAGGTAAAGTTGTTAACATACCGTTGTAGATTAGATGTACGAAGCTCTTGAATGGCAACTGCAACTTGGTCGTATCGGGTAATAAGATGCTGGAGTTCTGCTCTGCGTGGGTGGGCACCACAAACGTTCCACTGCAGGACTAGTGTTTCTTCTCTTATTTGAGGGCGGTTTCTACTGTAGTTACGATTTGTGCGATGGTTTGTTGTGGTTGAGGTGTTGAGCATGGGTGATTCTAGAGTCATGGGTTGTACCTGATTGCGTTGTGTTGGGGCGATCCTTGTTGATGTTCCGAGTCTTGTGGGGACGGGTTTTGCGTTGAAGAATTTTGAGAGGTGGTCATTTTGCTATTTTAATTTTGGGAGAACATATCCTGGCTGCAACTGTCCATTGGTACTTCGGTTTCGGATCCTAGATCGTCGGAGCCTTCGGATTCGGGAGGTGGTTGGGTGGTTGCTTGCTTTTTCAGTGGTGGTTGCGTTTGTTTGAGAGAGTCGCTTTGGTTTCTTTTGATCGGTGTTGTTGAACGGTTTGCTTGGGATTGAGCTGGTGCCAATGAGCGACTTGGGCGGTTGGACTGCTGTGATTGTGCTCTTGAAGCGTTGGTTGAGTTTTCATTTCTCGGCGGTTCGACTACAATTTGTATGGCATTTGTTGGCAAGAGTTGCTTTCTGTCTTGACTTCCGGCGCGATTCCTTTCTAGGCTTTATGATCTTTGGATCCACGTTTTCGCCTTAAGAAAATTAGACTGCAAATTTTTGTTGATACTTTCGAGCTCTGTGATTTTTTTCTGCACCTGTTGGATGATCTGGTCCTTTTTGTCAATTTCTTCTTGTAGCGGTGATTTTGGTGAAGTGATTTCGGCGTATGACTGCTGTTTATTATTCGTTTCATATAAACGTCGGGCTTCAGGGAAAGACATTTTAAGATCTACCTGCATCTTGCATATTTTGTCTTCCATAACATATTTTAGACATTGGCGATTAAGTGCTGAATGACCACTTTGACAGTGATGACAGAATGTGTGATTTTCACATTTTCCTGGGTGCTCCTGAGAGCAGTTTTGGCATCTTTCATTGGCTGTACATTTGACTTTGGTATGTCCATAATCTAAGCACTTAAAACAAAGCATCGGTGTTAGGTAGTAGGCACGGGTTGGAATACGGAGGAGACCAAAATTGATGTATTCTGGTTTTTCGATGCCCGCTACCGTTAGAACGAGTGTGGCAGTATTTACTGTTTTCTGCTCAACTTTCCTTTTGATTCGTCGGACGTTTGTAACGTTTTGGCTTTTTAATTCGTTCAGTATCTCGGATTCGTCTATGTCAATGGCATCACGACAGGAAACAACGCAACGCGAGAAGTTGAGTTGGGGGTGCGGTATCATTTGGATTGGTGTTACATCGATTAGAGCTTCTAATTTCAATAGTCTTTCAGCCAACTTTCGACCACGAACCTTGATGATGTACTTGGTTCCTTTGGCCTCGGTTTTGGCGTATTCAATTTTGCCACCGTCAAGTTGGACTGACTTGCTGATGGTGAAAGGATTCTTCGGAAGGTTGTGCCCATCGGCTGGGTTCATCTGCAATATAACGGTGTCTTCGTGTGGACCGAACCACTCAGGCAGTGTTCGGCTGTACGTTATGCCCGGCGGGGAGCCTCCTCCCGGGGGGCTTTCCGAGCTAGCCATAAGGCTAGCTGGTTATATCGTTCGATAGCGAATGTTGCTGGCGTCACACAGTATATGGTAACTATGTTCAGGTAGAGTTGAAGATTTAGTAACGTATTCGTTCGATAAGCAGATACGGTGCGCTTTACCCTTGTCCAATTTCAACGACCCAAGGCGCACGAAGGTACAAGCCGTTGAAGCCTTTTAACCTGGCGCCTCACGTAGTAGCAAGAGGCTAAGGTACCACTACTACGGAAAACAAACAGACCCACTCTCTAGAGGAGTGGTACAGCCCTTTACCCTAGGCGAACAACGGAAACGCGAAGGGCGAAGGTACCACGTTTCGTTGTTCTATGCTCTACTCAATCCAAATATTTTCAACACGTGATGCTTAAGTGAGCCAGTCAACCTTTTTATGTAAAAGGAGCCGAAGAGATCACAGCTTTTCGAGCAGTTAAACGCCTGAAGTTAGGCTCTTCGTTGCTACGCTCCAGGTTAGATTATGGCAGCGGGATGAGCTGGTTATGGTAATCCACTGCCACTACCGAAAACCAAAACAATAACAACACTATCCAATTTGGTGTTTTGGTGAGATAGTGTTATCGTTAATATCGTTTTTGCTCGAACCGGAAGCGAAAAAACTTCACCACGCTATGTTGCTTCAAACTACTGGCTATCTCTCAAAGTGAAAATCACCGTGCCGAAAAACCGTTATCGCTAAGAAAAACTTGATTAAAAATCCCGATTGAAACACGCGCCGTTACGCTCGTAGTTATCAACTGAGTGTGATTCATATTATAACAATCAAAAACATAATGGTACTATTCTTGTTTCGCTCACTGTATGTAAAATTATAAATTCACACGAATGCCGTTTGGTTTGAAAATAACGCATGCAATATTTCAAAAAGTATTTGATGATGAAATTAGTTCGTTTGTTTTCGAATGTATTCCAATATTCTGGATTTAGATTTAAGGATCGATCGTCGATTGGGAAAAAAAATCTATTAGGCAATCCTACGTGAAACAATATTCACTTACCTCATCAAAAACGGCCGTGAAAGTAATATCGAAACCTTTTACCAACGTTAGCGTTCCATTAGCCGAACATATCCTGGAGCTTCCGGCACATTTCAAGGCTCCAATCAGATGAAACGGACGAAATCTCGTCTGCTCCACCAGAACATCCTCATCGGAAACGTTCCTCAACCCAACAATCCACCCTGGTCGAATGAAAATCGGCAGATCGGCTTCCACAACCGAATAATGCAGAACCTTATTGTCCGGAAGCTGCTCCCCAGACCACAGCTCGTAGTATAGCTCCGGAAAATAGATATCGATTTGTTCCATCCGCGGAAGGAGGACCGGAGCCACCAGAAGAGCATCACCGATCGTAAACTGTTCCCACAGTTCGACCGAAAAGTCCTTCGCTTCCTGGAAGTAGTTGAAAAACATCGGCTTCAGGTATGGTTGTTCGTTGATCAGCAAGGTGTTGTAGTATTCCAGCAGGGCGTAGCGATGTCTGATGGTGCTGGCCATGATCCGTGCGGCAAACTTGCTGAAGCGATTGGGAGTTCGATTTGCGGATACTTTGAAAAGAGGAAGAAGCGATCCGAACTGATACCATCGGATGCAAAGTTCTTCGGTAATGTTGTCACCGGCATTACCGCAGATGGGAGATCCTATGAAGTTTATTCCGGAAACGGAGAGTCCAATAGCTCGATTGACTTCCCTGCGAAGGGAAATCCAGGACGCCGTTACATTCTGTGACATGATGGCTGCCTTCGTAGTCATATTATAGGCTCCACTTATAAGCAATTGATCAGGGGTCATTTTCCGTTGAACTTTATGAAGCATCTCCGTACCTTGTTGATTTTGAGATTTCAGAACTCGTTCCATGCTGTTCGATAACTTGGTGTCCCAGCGGATGAGATCTCGTAAACTTACATTCAAACTTTCTGGCAAAAAGATCAAATGGCTTTGATTGGGATACGAATGGATTCCATCATCTCTTAGTGATGCTTCCCGTAGATTATACCCATCCGATTTTAAGTTCTCTACTTTAGGCCAAATCTCATCAAACCAACCATCCAACAGTGGATTGATCCAATCCAGATAGACAGCGGTTCTGTTGCGGACTAATCCTCGGTAGGTTGTGATATCGGTTCCATTTCGCAGAAACAATCCCAAATACTTCGCCTTCAAATACGCCGGATCAGCTTTCGGTTCTAAAAGCGTAACCAGTGATGCCAGGAATCGTTTTCCGTCACCCCGCAGCATATTTAAAATATTCGTTAAATTATTAGACAAAGCCATTTGGCTCGAAAGCCAAAATTCGTCGTCGTTGACGCAGTGTGAATCGAACAGCATTCCCTCGGTCAACAAATCCTCAATATCCTGATGAACATCCGGAAGTGAAACGTTTCTACGCTCATCGCAGACATGAACTCCGTAGGCCCAATACGGTGGCAGATACTGATTGGCCGTAATTTGCTTCAGCTGCCGGTGGATGTCCTGGGGGCTGGGACCCGCTAGGACCTGGATCTTGAAGTCACCGGTGTACTGAGCACGGATCAGTACCTGCCGGGCGCCGGTGATCTCCACCTCGGTGAGTCCGGGCGTCGAGAATACAATTCCGTTGAAGAAAGTGGTGTTGATACCTGCACGAAGAAAACATTACACGTTATTAGAATTCGAAACGAACATTTACATATTTCATATTTGGGATTTTTTAAACTTCCTTCTGGGTTGGACTTTTCTTCTGTTATTTTCCAACATTTTTGTTATATTATTAATTTTTGATTCTATTTTCCATCCATGTCATTTGGCACTCTTTTTCAATTATAACGTTTTTACTTTAATTTTTATTTTTTTATCATGTTTCATGGCGCTTTCAAAACTTGTGCATTTTTGCCATTTTCAGCATTTTTCTCCTTTTTGTAGCGTCATTCTTATCATTTTGATTTTTTTAACCATACTGACCAATAGTATAATATTGCCTTCTTTGTCATTGAAGTTAGACAGAGATGACTTTTTTTTAAATTTATGTCATGTACATATATAATTTTTGTGTTTTTATTAATATATCAAATAATTTTGTACCGATCATTTTTTTACGTTTCTGCAATTTTGGTCGGTTTTGTTTGTAGTTATTTTTTTCGTCATTTTTTCCATTGCCACGCATGTCTTTTTAATTTTTGTCGTTGTGATTACTCTATCGTGATCCTTATCATTATTTTTTGTATTTTCATAATTTTGTTTATTTTTTCATTTTGGTTATTTTTTTAGTCACTTTAAAAAAAATTGTATTGTATGCCATTTTTGACTTCACTTTTCAACATTTTCAAATATTATTATCATTTTTGTATTTTTTTCCCTCTATGAATTTTAATCAGCTTTGTCAATTTTGTATTTATTTTTTAAGTTTTCACCATTTTGTTTATTTAGCAGCAAGTCCTCATTTTTAATTTTTTGCAATCCTTGCCAGTTTTTCACTTTTGTCTGTTTTTCTTTCGCATCATTGTTGTAACTTTTATTGTTTTGTGTTTATTGTTTTGTATCAAATGTCATTCAGGGTCTCTTAAATTTCTGTCGTACAGCTTTTTTCATTTTTGAGATTTTGACAAATCAATTGATACCATATTTGTTATTTTTATTCTTTTTCTCATTTTTGGCATTGTTATCAACCCCGCCTTTTTGTCATTTTCAATCAATTTGACCAATTATGTATTTTACATTTTTTTTTGATACTTTTGACATTTTTGCCATTTTTGTTATTTATGTCATTTCCAATTGTTTCGGTTTTTGTTATTCTTGTCAGTTTTTACATTTTTTGCAATCGCTGCCAGTTTGATTTTATTGTTATTTTTATCATTCTTGTTTGCGTGCAATTTTCGTTATTTTTTTTGTTAAAACAACTTATGGATACTTTGCAATTTTAAGCGGTTTTGTGATTTTTGTCTTGTTTTTCATTTTTATCGTTTAAGTTTTTGGATATTTTGCCATTTTCATTTTGTCATTTTAATAATTTTATTTTATTTTTTTAATTTATAACAATCGAACCAATTGGATAATTCAGCATTTTTTTGTCATTTGAGTGAGAAAGAGATGATTTTTTTTTTATTTTATGCCAGTTATTAATTGTAATTTTTGTAATTGTGATTTTTCTATCGTGATCCTTATCTTATTTTTTTGTATTTTGATAATTTGATTTTTTTTTCTTTTTTGCCATTTTTTTTTATCATTTTAAAAAAAAAATGTAATGTACTTTAGACTTTTTTTAAACATTTTTATTTATTATTATCATTTTTGTATTTTTTTCATTTTTGATATTTTTGTTGTGCTTTCTATTTGTCATTTTTAACATATCTTATATTTTCAACATTATATTCAATCAGGTAAATTTCTTTTTTTCTTCTTTGATTTTTTGTCATCTCTGCCAATATTGTAATTTTTTCAGTTTTCACCATTTTTTTTTATTTTGCAGATTTTTTTTTTAATTTTTGCAATCTTTTCCAGAGTTGTCAATTTTGTAAGTTTTTTTCGCATCATTGTTGTCAGTATTGTTATTTTGTCATTTTGAGTCTCTTTAATTTCTGGAACACTGCTATTTTTTGTTTGTGTTTTTGAGATTTTTACAAATTTGGTGATTTTTGTAATATTTGTTTTATTCTCTTTTTGGGCATTGTTGTCAACCCGCCTTTTAGTCATTTTTATCGTTTTGACCAATATTATATTTTCCATTTTTTTGACATTGTTTTATTTTTTGTCCATTATGTCAATTTTTACATTTTTTGCAATCGCTGTCAATTTGATTTTACTATTATTTTTATCATGCTTGTTTGCGTGCCTTTTTCTCTTTTTTAATTTCCGCAATTTTTGTAGTCTCGAAAAATTGTGCATATTTTTCCATTTTAAGCCCTTTTGTCATTTTTGTCGTGTTTTTCATTTTTATAAGTTTAAAATTTTTTAAATTATTTATCGGTTTTAATCACTTTTTAAAAAAAAAAACCTGTAATGTATGCCACTTTAGACTTTTTTAGCATTTTTAATTATTAATATCTCTTTTGTATTTTTTTTTTCATTTTTGATATTTTTATCGTGCTTTCTTTTTGTCATTTTTAACAAATCTGATATTTTTAATATTATATCTGATCTGATAAATTTCTATTTTTTTCTTGGAATTTTTGTCTTTTTGTATTTTTTTAAAGTTTTGTATTTTTTTAAAGTTTTCAACCGTTTTTTATTTTGCAGTAATTCTTCATTTTTTTAATTTTTGCCATCCTTGCCAGTTTTGTAAATTTTGTCAGTTATCTTTCGCATCATTGTTGTCACTTTTGTTATTTTGTATTATTTGTCATTTTAGGTCTCTTTTATTTTTATAATACTGCTTTTTATTTTCATTTTTTAAAACTTTGACAAATTAAGTTATATTTGTCATATTTGTAATTTTTTTCTTTTTCTCATTTTTGGCATTGTTGTTAAACCCGCCTTTTTGTGATTTTTATCATTTTGACAAATTTTTTTTTTTTTGCCGAATTTTGTTATTTTGTCAGTTTCAACATTTTTGCAATCGTTGTCAGTTGATTTTATTGTTATTTTCATCATTCTTGATTACTTTTATTTTTATTGATTATCATAGTTGGCGTTTCGAAAATTTATGAATTTTTTTGTCATTTTTGTCGTGTTTGTCATTCTTATCATTTCGATTTTTTTTTAAATTTAGGATATTCTGGTCAATTGTGTAATTTCGCCCTTTTCGTCATTTGCGAGAGACAAAGCTGGCTTATTTTTTAATCATGTCTGTACATGATTTTTTTTCTAATATTAACGAATTTTGCAACAATATATTTTTTTAAGTTTCTGCAATTTTGGTCGGTTTTGTTGTTCGTATTTTTTTTTTTTTTTTGTTATTTTTGTTATTCTTGCCGTTTGCTTGTCTTTCCCATTTTTGTTACTGTGATTATTCCGTTTTAATCCTTTGATCTAATTTTTTTTTGATAATTTTGTTTTTTTTTTTCATTTTTGCCATTTTTGAGACTTTTAGAAAATCTGTAATGTTTGTCACTTAGGCTTTTTTTCAACAATTTTAATTATTATTATAATTTTTGAATTTTTTTAATTTTTGATTTTTTTGTCGTGCTTCGTTTTTGTCATTTTCAACAAATCAGATATTTTAAATATTTTGTCCAATCTGGTAATTTTCTTTTTTTTTCTTTAAATGTTTTCATCTCTGTCAATATTTTCATTTTTTCAAGTTTTCACTATTTTTTTTTATTTTGTAGATTTTTTTTAACTTATTGCAATTTTTGCCAGTTTTGTCAATTTTGTACGTTTTTCTTTCGCATCATTGTTGTCACTTTTGTTATTTTGCATAATTTGTTGCAATTTCGCACAATTTGTGATAATCATATTATCATTTTTTGAGTTTTCAACATTTTTTTGCAGAGTTTCTTCATTTTTTAATTTTTGAAATCAGTTTTGTCAATTAATCAGTTTTTCTTTCGCATCATTGTTGTTACTTTTGTTTTTTTTTTTTGTATCATTTGTCGTTTTAGGTCTCTATAATTTGTGAAATATTACTTATTTTTTGCATTATTGAGATTTTGACAAATTATGTGATTTTTGAAATATTTGTTATTTTTATTCTTTTTCTTATTTTTCCATTGTTGCGTATTTGTACTTCGTGCGTTGCGTGCGTACTCTCGCCATTTTGTCATTTTTATCATTTCGACAATTGTGTATGTTACTTTTTTTTGACATTTTTGTTATTTATGTCAATTTTAAATTTAGTCGAATTTTGTAATTCTTTACATTTTTGGAATCGCTGTCAGTTTTTTTTTGTTATTTTCATCGTTCTTGTTTGCGTGCCTTTTTCTCTCTGTTTTCATTTAGATGCTTTTTGTCAAAATAAAAAAAAATCTTATTATTTAATAATTAAAAAAATTATTTTCGATATTGTGGCGATTTGGTTATTATGGCCATTTTTGCTGTTTTTTGCCAGTTTTATCGTACTTTTCAAAGTTTTTCACTTTAATATTTTTGAATATTTTTTCCCATTTTCTCATCTTTGTTGTCGAAATTTTTAATATTTTTCCAATTCGGTTACTATTTTATTTCAATTTTTTTCATCTCTGTCAATTTTGTTATATTTGTCATTTTCAGCATGTTTTGAATTCTGATGATGATTGTCATTTTTGTCATAATCTACATTTTTGCATCAATCCTGCAGGATCCTTAATAGATGTGAATTCTAGAATTTTGACGGTTTTATGATTTAGCCATAATTGGTGTCTTGCATTTTGTGTAATACATACTTAATATTTGTCATGCTATCTGATTTTGATTTTTTTCCCTTTTTTGCATTTTGTCTTTTTAGTTTTTTTTTTAAATTTTTGTCCCTTTGCTCACTGAAATTAATTTTAATATCACCTGATCTTGACGTTCCATGCCTTTTTAAGGCATTGGTCTCATAAAATTTCGATTTTTCCAATTTCATTGGCTGCAACGACCATATTTGAATAAGTTTTACTTGTATCAACTCGCTCTTTGGGGACCTCAAACAACCTCAATCAGTTCGAATGGATAAAAAGAAAATCGAACATATTTCAACAAAGAATTTCTCACGCTCATTTCCGAGAAAATGTCGCGCCATGTGTGCCCCGACCTAGTGAGTCTCCGAAATTCGAACCCAAAACCAAGAAAAAAAAAGAACGGAAAATCAAACACTCACCGTATCCCATTACAACCGGTACGGCGGACGAATTTTGGTTGTTCAGCAGCAAATACTTTCGTCCGGCTTCCAGTACGGCCTCCCCCAGCCCATAGAGAACGTCCATTCCGAGATGCAGGGTCCATTCGAGGAAACCATCTTCGGTAACAATCAGCGGTCCCCGTGCCGTCGACAGAATGATGCTCGCATCCGGTGATTTCCGTTTGACCTCGACGAAAAATGTTTCGTTGTAGATGTCCACCAGCAGGTCGTTGGTTTCGAGCGTTTCGCAAGTGCTCTTGACGGCGGATTCTCCAGTGTTGTTGGTGGAAAGTGAAATTTGGACCATACTTTGGTCAATAATTTGGACGGAAATTCGAACGTTCCGAGCCGATGGCACGCATTGATTCTGGCCTCCTTCTCCTCCTCGACAGAATGGGGTATTGTCTCGGACCGGGTTCAGCACGGCTCCATTGCCGCAGACCCCCGGATCCTCGGCCCGGTACTGATACTCGGAGGGAAGAGTGTGATAGCAAACACCCCGGGTCGTGAAGCAGCATCCCAGATAGTGGCACTCCTCGAGGGAAATGTTGGCGTACCCGCACTGGATGTGATAGAGCGTGGGGTGGCCACATGTTCCCACCAGCTGGCGCTTCTCGGCGTGACCGATTTCCTGTGAGAAAAAGAACAGATAGGCAAAGGCCGGCAGAACGACGGCAGCCAGTCCCAGGATCACAAACAACCGGATGGTTTTGTTCAGCAGCAACACGTGGATGCAGGCCGGACCTGTTCAAGAGAAGGGGCAGGAGAGGAAATCGAATTGAAAATGTCTATTTTTTTTTTGCTTTTTCTGTGTTGTCATCGCTTTGGAGAATAAAGCTTGTCACATTACAATAAGGCAGTGTTCATTTTGTCCTTCAACCCTTTTTAATAATTCAGAAATGGAAATACCCAAGGCACAGATAATGTCGAGTAAAAGAAGTTGACCGTCCGGAAGTGACAAATGTAAATTTGTATTTCTGGGGTTTAATCTCATTAGAAAAATATGTGGATCCTAAACATGAAATTTCCCTTTTATGATTGAATCAAGGGCCTAGAGTGTGATCCTGAATAAATAAAAATTAAAGTTTCGCCAAACTGTCATTTATTCCTCAGTTAGAACAGATTCAAAACTAAATCTAAAGACGTTAAGAAAATAAAAAATATTCACAGTCAAACATTTATTTGATTTGGGAATCAAAAACTGGCTAATATTTAGAAAGCTGTGGAACTTGCAAAACGTCAAATAACAAAAATGACAAAAATGACAAAAATGACAAAAATGACAAAAATGACAAAAATGACAAAAATGACAAAAATGACAAAAATGACAAAAATGACAAAAATGACAAAAATGACAAAAATGACAAAAATGACAAAAATGACAAAAATGACAAAAATGACAAAAATGACAAAAATGACAATAATGACAAAAATGACAAAAATGAAAAAAATGGCAAAAATGGCAAAAATGACAAAAATGACAAAAATGACAAAAATGACAAAAATGACAAAAATGACAAAAATGACAAAAATGACAAAAATGACAAAAATGACAAAAATGACAAAAATGACAAAAATGACAAAAATGACAAAAATGACAAAAATGACAAAAATGACAAAAATGACAAAAATGACAAAAATGACAGAAATGACAAAAGTGACAAAAATGACAGAAATGACAAAAGTGACAAAAATGACAAAAATGACAAAAATGACAAAAATGACAAAAATGACAAAAATGACAAAAATGACAAAAATGACAAAAATGACAAAAATGACAAAAATGACAAAAATGACAAAAATGACAAAAATGACAAAAATGACAAAAATGACAAAAATGACAAAAATGACAAAAATGACAAAAATGACAAAAATGACAAAAATGACAAAAATGACAAAAATGACAAAAATGACAAAAATGACAAAAATGACAAAAATGACAAAAATGACAAAAATGACAAAAATGACAAAAATGACAAAAATGACAAAAATGACAAAAATGACAAAAATGACAAAAATGACAAAAATGACAAAAATGACAAAAATGACAAAAATGACAAAAATGACAAAAATGACAAAAATGACAAAAATGACAAAAATGACAAAAATGACAAAAATGACAAAAATGACAAAAATGACAAAAATGACAAAAATGACAAAAATGACAAAAATGACAAAAATGACAAAAATGATGACAGGAGAAATTTGGAAAAATCAATTCTGCTCCTGATAGGAAATGTGAAAAAAAAATCAATGTGGAAAAATGTTGCAAGCTGCAATTTCAGTTCGCAAATTGCTCTTTTTGAAAATTTTCTTCAACATATGTGGTCCCACAACGAGTTCGAGAGTGTAATCGGATTGGATATTTGTTGCTAATTTTTTTTAAAGATTTTTTTTTCTGAATTAACAGCCGAATAAATATGCAATAATATTGCTAAAGTAGACTAATGGAACAGAATCAGATGCCGTTAGCGAAAAACTTGTATGACTGTAAGCAAAGAAATACCTAGAACACGTGTCGTTATTTTGTGAGTTTGTTTTTTCCTTCCTTCATCACCATCGCGAACTCTTCCAGACAAACAATGGCGCACATTTATCGGGAAATTTCTCCGCCAATAAATTTTTCTCTCGGAGCAGTCCATCCATACCCGGACGACAACGTTTTTTAACCGTGCGAAATAATTTGTTATCATCAATCTCTGGCAGGGTTTTTTTTTTTGCTTGATTGCCGACATTTTTCATACCATCTTTTTTCTGCTGCTGCTCCTGCTTGATCGCGTATTGCAAATTATTTTATGATTGAAATGGTCAGCGGTGGATGGTGTTTTACGCTCCATTGGATGGACGCAAGAAATGGTGAATGAACAGCGAAGCAGATGATAGAAAAAAATCATCAGCGTTAACATTATGCTAGTAACTCACATAATCAATACAACACCAAATATGCTAAATTTATCCACTGCAAGCTCGAATCTTCATTAGTATTCGGAATTTCAATGGCGACCGTGGATTTTTTTGAATTTGGAATTTTTAATAATTTAGACAACTTTGACCATTTTGACAATTTGGATAATTCTGACAATTTTGACCATGTGGACAATTTTGACAAATTTGACAATTTCAATTTTGAAAATTTTGACATTTTGGACAATTTTAACAATTTTGACAATTTTGACAATTTTGACAATTTTGACAATTTCGGTAATTTTGACAATTTTGACAATTTTGACAATTTTGACAATTTTGACCATTTTGACAATTTTGACAATTTTGACAATTTTAATCATTTTGACAATTTTGAAAATTTTGAAAATTTTGAAAATTTTGAAAATTTTGAAAATTTTAACAATTTTGACAATTTTGACAATTTTGACAATTTTGACAATTTTGATAATTTTGATAATTTTGACAATTTTGACAATTTTGACAACTTTGACAATTTTGACAGTTTTGACAATTTTGACAATTTTGACAATTTTGAAAATTTTGACAATTTTGACAATTTTTGACAATTTTGACAATTTTAACAATTTGGAAAATTTTGGCAAATTTTAAAATTTATGAAAATTTTGACAATTTTGACAAATTTGACAATATTGACAATTTTGACAATTTTGACAACTTTGACAATTTTGACAATTTTGACAATTTTGACAATTTTGACAATTTTGACAATTTTGACAATTTTGACAAATTTGACAAATTTGACAAATTTGACAAATTTGACAATTTTGACAAATTTGACAATTTTGACAATTTTGACCATTATGATAAATTTGACAACTTTGACGCTTTTGACAATTTTGACAATTTTGACAATTTTGACAATTTTGACAATTTTGACCATTTTGACAATTTTGACAATTTTGACAATTTTGACAATTGTGACAATTTTGACAATTTTGACAATTTTGACAATTTTGACAATTTTGACAATTTTGACCATTATGACAAATTTGACCATTTTGACGCTTTCGACAATTTTGACAATTTTGACAATTTTGACAATTTTGATAATTTTGACAATCTTGAAAATTTGGATAAATTTGATAATTTTAACAATTTCGACAATTTTGACAATTTTGACAATTTTGACAATTTTGACAATTTTGACAATTTTGACAATTTTGACAATTTTGACAATTTTGACAATTTTGACAATTTTGACAATTTTGACAATTTTGACAATTTTGACAATTTTAACAATTTCGACAGTTTTGACAATTTTGACAATTTTGACAATTTTGACAATATTGACAATTTTGACAATTTTGATAATTTTGATAATTTTGACAATTTTGACAATTTTGACAATTTTGACAATTTTGACAATTTTGACAATTTTGACAATTTTGACAATTTTGACAATTTTGACAATTTTGACAATTTTGACAATTTTGACAATTTTGACAATTTTGACAATTTTGACAATTTTGACAATTTTGACAATTTTGACAATTTTGACAATTTTGACAATTTTGACAATTTTGACAATTTTGACAATTTTGACAATTTTGACAATTTTGACAATTTTGACAATTTTGACAATTTTGACAATTTTGACAATTTTGACAATTTTGACAATTTTGCCAATTTTGCCAATTTTGCCAATTTTGACAATTTTGACAATTTTGACAATATTGACAATTTTGACAATTTTGACAATTTTGACAATTTTGACAATTTTGACAATTTTGACAATTTTGACAATTTTGACAATTTTGACAATTTTGACAATTTTGACAATTTTGACAATTTTGACAATTTTGACAATTTTGTCAATTTTGACAATTTTGACAATTTTGACAATTTTGACAATTTTGACAATTTTGACAATTTTGATAATTTTAACAATTTCGACAGTTTTGACAATTTTGACAATTTTGACAATTTTGACAATTTTGACAATTTTGACAATTTTGACAATTTTGACAATTTTGACAATTTTTACAATTTTGGAACATTTTGAGATATATGAAAATTTTGACAATTTTGACAATTTTGACAATTTTGACAATTTTTACAATTTTGGAAAATTTTGAGATTTATGAAAATTTTGACAATTTTGACACTTTTGACCATTATGACAAACTTGACCATTTTGACAATTTTGACAATTTTGACACTTTTGACAATTTTGACCATTTTGACAATTTTGACAATTTTTTCAATTTTGACAATTTTGACAATTTTGACAATTTTGACAATTTAAACAATTTTGACAATTTTGACAATTTTGACAATTTTGACAATTTTGACAATTTTGACATTTTTGGCAATTTTGACAATTTTGACATTTTAGATTATTTTGAAAAGTTTGACAATTTTGACAATTTTGACAATTTTGACAATTTTGACAATTTTAACAATTTTGTCAATTTTGACAATTTTGACAATTTTGACAATTTTGACAATTTTGACAATTTTGACAATTTTGACAATTTTGACAATTTTGACAATTTTGACAATTTTGACAATTTGACAATTTTAACAATTTTGACAATTTTGACAATTTTGATAATTTTGACAATTTTGACAATTTTGACAATTTTGACAATTTTGACAATTTTGACAATTTTGACAATTTTGACAATTTTGACAATTTTGACAATTTTACAATTTCGACAATTTTGACAATTTGACAATTTTGACAATTTTGACAATTTTGACAATTTTGACAATTTTGACAATTTTGACAATTTTGACAATTTTGACAATTTTGACAATTTTGACAATTTTGACAATTGTGACAATTTTGACAATTTTGCAATTTTGACAATTTTGACATTTTTGACAATTTTGACAATTTTGATAATTTTGACAATTTTGACAATTTTGACAATTTTGACAATTTTGACAATTTTGACAATTTTGACAATTTTGACAATTTTGACAATTTTGACAATTTTGACAATTTTGACAATTTTGACAATTTTGACAATTTTGACAATTTTGACAATTTTGACAATTTTGACAATTTTGACAATTTTGACAATTTTGACAATTTTGACAATTTTGACAATTTTGACAATTTTGACTATTTTGACAATTTTGACAATTTTGACAATTTTGACAATTTTGACAATTTTGACAATTTTGACAATTTTGACAATTTTGACATTTTTGACAATTTTGACAATTTTGACAATTTTGACAATTTTGACAATTTTGACAATTTTGACAATTTTGACAATTTTGACAATTTTGACAATTTTGACAATTTTGACAATTTTGACAATTTTGACAATTTTGACAATATTGACAATTTTGACAATTTTGACAATTTTGACTATTTTGACAATTTTGACAATTTTGACAATTTTGACAATTTTGACAATTTTGACAATTTTGACAATTTTGACATTTTTGACATTTTTGACAATTTTGACAATTTAAACAATTTTGACAATTTTGACAATTTTGAGAAATTTGACAATTTTGACAATTTTGACAATTTTGACAATTTTGACAATTTTGACAATTTTGACAATTTTGACAATTTTGACAATTTTGACAATTTTGACAATTTTGACATTTTTGACATTTTTGACATTTTTGACAATTTTGACATTTAAACAATATTGACAATTTTGACAATTTTGACAATTCTGACAATTTTGACAATTTTGACAATTTTGACAATTTTGACAATTTTGACAATTTTGACAATTTTGACAATTTTGACAATTTTGACAATTTTGACAATTTCGACAATTCTGACAATTTCGACAATTCTGACAATTTGACATTTTTGACAATTTTGACAATTTTGACAATTTTGACAATTTTGACAATTTTGACAATTTTGACAATTTTGACAATTTTGACAATTTTTACAATTTTGACAATTTTGACAATTTTGACAATTTTGACAATTTTGACAATTTCGACAATTTTGACAATTTTAACAATTTTGACATTTTTGACAATTTTGACAATTTTGACAATTTTGACAATTTTTACAATTTTGACAATGTTGACAATTTTGACAATTTGGCAAATTTGACAGATTTGACACTTTTGACAATTCTGACAATTTTGACAATTTTGACAATTTTGACAATTTTGACAATTTTGACAATTTTGACAATTTTGACAATTTTGACAATTTTGACAATTTTGACAATTTTGACAATTTTGACAATTTTGACAATTTTGACAATTTTGACAATTTTGACAATTTTGACAATTTTGACAATTTTGACAATTTTGACAATTTTGACAATATTGACAATTTTGACAATTTTGACAATTTTGACAATTTTGACAATTTTGACAATTTTGACAATTTTGACAATTTTGACAATTTTGACAATTTTGACATTTTTGACATTTTTGACAATTTTGACAATTTAAACAATTTTGACAATTTTGACAATTTTGAGAAATTTGACAATTTTGACAATTTTACAATTTCGACAATTTTGACAATTTGACAATTTTGACAATTTTGACAATTTTGACAATTTTGACAATTTTGACAATTTTGACAATTTTGACAATTTTGACAATTTTGACAATTTTGACAATTGTGACAATTTTGACAATTTTGCAATTTTGACAATTTTGACATTTTTGACAATTTTGACAATTTTGATAATTTTGACAATTTTGACAATTTTGACAATTTTGACAATTTCGACAATTCTGACAATTTCGACAATTCTGACAATTTGACATTTTTGACAATTTTACAATTTCGACAATTTTGACAATTTTGACAATTTTGACAATTTTACAATTTCGACAATTTTGACAATTTGACAATTTTGACAATTTTGACAATTTTGACAATTTTGACAATTTTGACAATTTTGACAATATTGACAATTTTGACAATTTTGACAATTTTGACAATTTTGACAATTTTGACAATTTTGACAATTTTGACAATTTTGACAATTTTGACAATTTTGACAATTTTGACAATTTTGACAATTTTGACAATTTTGACAATTTTGACAATTTTGACAATTTTGACAATTTTGACAATTTCGACAATTTTGACAATTTTAACAATTTTGACATTTTTGACAATTTTGACAATTTTGACAATTTTGACAATTTTTACAATTTTGACAATGTTGACAATTTTGACAATTTGGCAAATTTGACAGATTTGACACTTTTGACAATTCTGACAATTTTGACAATTTTGACAATTTTGACAATTTTGACAATTTTGACAATTTTGACAATTTTGACAATTTTGACAATTTTGACAATTTTGACAATTTTGACAATTTTGACAATTTTGACAATTTTGACAATTTTGACAATTTTGACAATTTTGACAATTTTGACAATTTTGACAATATTGACAATTTTGACAATTTTGACAATTTTGACAATTTTGACAATTTTGACAATTTTGACAATTTTGACAATTTTGACAATTTTGACAATTTTGACAATTTTGACATTTTTGACATTTTTGACAATTTTGACAATTTAAACAATTTTGACAATTTTGACAATTTTGAGAAATTTGACAATTTTGACAATTTTGACAATTTTGACAATTTTGACAATTTTGACAATTTTGACAATTTTGACAATTTTGACAATTTTGACAATTTTGACAATTTTGACATTTTTGACATTTTTGACATTTTTGACAATTTTGACATTTAAACAATATTGACAATTTTGACAATTTTGACAATTCTGACAATTTTGACAATTTTGACAATTTTGACAATTTTGACAATTTTGACAATTTTGACAATTTTGACAATTTTGACAATTTTGACAATTTTGACAATTTTGACAATTTCGACAATTCTGACAATTTCGACAATTCTGACAATTTGACATTTTTGACAATTTTGACAATTTTGACAATTTTGACAATTTTGACAATTTTGACAATTTTGACAATTTTGACAATTTTGACAATTTTTACAATTTTGACAATTTTGACAATTTTGACAATTTTGACAATTTTGACAATTTCGACAATTTTGACAATTTTAACAATTTTGACATTTTTGACAATTTTGACAATTTTGACAATTTTGACAATTTTTACAATTTTGACAATGTTGACAATTTTGACAATTTGGCAAATTTGACAGATTTGACACTTTTGACAATTCTGACAATTTTGACAATTTTGACAATTTTGACAATTTTGACAATTTTGACAATTTTGACAATTTTGACAATTTTGACAACTTTGACAATTTTGACAATTTTGACAATTTTGACAATTTTGACAATTTTGACAATTTTGACAATTTTGACAATTTTGACAATTTTGACAATTTTGACAATTTTGACAATTTTGACAATTTTGACAATTTTGACAATTTTGACAATTTTTGACAATTTTGACAATTTTGACAATTTTGACAATTTTGAAAATTTTGACAATTTTGACAATTTTGACAATTTTGACAATTTTGACAATTTTGACAATTTTGACAATTTTGACAATTTTGACAATTTTAACAATTTTGACAATTTTGACAATTTTGACAATTTTGACAATTTCGACAATTCTGACATTTTTGACAATTTTGACAATTTTGACAATTTTTACAATTTTGACAATGTTGACAATTTTGACAATTTTGACAATTTTGACAATTTTGCCAATTTTGAAAATTTTGACTATTCTGACAATTTTGACAATTTTGAGAATTTTGACAATTTTGACAAATTTGACACTTTGACAATTTTGATAAATTTTGACAATTTTGACAATTTTGACAGTTTTGACAATTTTGACAATTTTGACAGTTTTGACAATTTTGACAATGTTGACAATTTTGACAATTTTGACAATTTTGACAATTTTGACAATTTTGACAATTTTGACAATTTTGACAATTTTGACAATTTTGACAATTTTGAGAATTTGGTCAATTTGGACAATTTTGACAATTTTAACAATTTTGACAACTTTGATAATTTTGACAATTTTGACAATTTTGACAATTTTGACAATTTTGACAATTTTGACAATTTTGACAATTTTGACAATTTTGACAATTTTGACAATTTTGACAATTTTGAAAATTTTGACAATTTTGACAATTTTGACAATTTTGACAATTTTGACAATTTTGACAATTTTGACACTTTTGACAATTTTGACAATTTTGACAATTTTTACAATTTTGACAATTTTGACAATTTTGACAATTTTGACAATTTTGACAATTCTGAAAATTTTGACAATTCTGAAAATTTTGACAATTTTGACAATTTTGACAATTTTGAATATTTTGACAATTTGACAATTTGACAATTTGACAATTTTGACAATTTTGACAATTTTGACAATTTTGACACTTTTGACAATTTTGACAATTTTGACAATTTGACAATTTTCACAATATGATGGATATGATAACAAATTACAAATATGAACGTTATGAAAATAATGACAAAAATTATCGATTATTTTCAAAAAATATCTGGTTTCTTTTTTTAAACCGTGACCCAAAGATGGGTCTTGACTCAAACATTCAGTCAGCGAAACTTTTTTTGTAGAGAGATGAATCCAACTTAGATGAAATTTCAGGGACTAGATAAGGGAAAATTGATGTTGAAAAACATGCGAAAAAAATTCGCCTTGTCTCCCGGTGAGACTTGAACCCACATCTTGCGCCTCTCCGGGGCCCATGTATTAACATTCTTCTACAGGAGACCAACCTGGCGTATGAATATTATACTGGTTGAGTGTCGATGTCTATCGGAATGAAGGGAATAGTTCTCCCATGTGATCATAATCATTTTTCTTGGTCTATTTCTATTCCCATCTTTTCATCTTACGGTAGTTGGACTCAAATTTGGATATTTTAGGCACGGCAAGATTTGCTTTGCCTTCTGGTTTCTTTTCGAAGAAAAATGTTTTTTGTTAAAATTTAAAAGTTCCTGTAGGTATTTGTGAAGTTAATTTACTCATTTGAAACTTTTTCGGTCGCTTTCTAGAATAACTCCATTAAATTTAAACAAATCTTTCCTCAGCTAAAGGAAGCTCGTTTGTTGAAACCGAGTGAAAGAAACAAGAAAGCCCGGCTGTCAGCGACAGTTTAGGTTTGTCGCTTCATAAGCGGGATTTGGAGGAGCTACATAGTCAATTAGCTTAAGCTTTTATGCTGCAACAAGACTCATCACAGCTTTTATCAACTTGGCTCAACCACACATATTAGGGGGACTTCACGGGGCGGAAAAAAAATGCTTCGCTTCGTTTGATATTTTCATCTCTGCTTCTGTATGTGCAATGCACTCACTCATTCACTCACTCACTTTTATCAAATTCCGGAAAGGCAACATCCTGTGGCTCGTCAGCTTCTTCTTCTGCTTTTTGCTGGCGGAGGCTGTCAGAAGTAGTCGTCGTCGGATCTCGTTGCTTCAGAGGCGGCGGCATCTTTTCTCCGGTTCCAGAGCCTGATGGCACAGATGGCAGTCAGGAGTGGTCCAGCCCCCGAGGCCTGGCCAGAGCAACGGAACGGGAAAAAAAACGGTATGACGACGACCAAAGAGAAAGAAAGCTTCCAATCAAATGACGGTGGATCCTTTCCGCATTAAGCAACTCGTCTGGAAAGTGGATTAAATGCTTTTTTCCAGAGCGTCAAGACAGCACACGTGCAGATGGATACTCTTTCTTCTTCCTTCTTCCGCTTTATTCTTTCTTCAATTTCCGGTAACTCTCGACAAACTTTTGCTCAAGCCAATATATTGCTTTGAAATTCTATAGCCAAAGCTTGATACTTCCTCAAGTGTCCAGTGATGATGATGGTCTACAAGAAGTCAAACTTTTGGTTTCGTAAACGGATTAATGAAGTTCGTGAGGAAGAGTCACTCTCTTTGAACTAAGTACACTTGTGCACCCGCAAAACTTAGTAAATTTACTCTAAGAGGTAAACTTTAACGATCCGAATCAAACTTCGCATTCCCTAAATCACAGAATGTCTGCTTCAAGCTCGATAAGTAGAATCGTTAAACCGTCACCAAAAATCTCAACACCGACAATAAATCATACAGAAACACCTATTATTACACCCCGGTCGCTCGCTCGTAATTGACTGATTACCCGTCGATTTGATTTGATTGGTTCTGTGGTTGCGGTGAGGGAGCTTCGGACAGTAATTTGTGGTTAATTGACGGTCGCTTTGGCACTCATTGTGTGCCAAATCAATTGGCACTTACCTGCTCTGTATCATTTCTTATCTTATCTAGGTCCCATCAGCTATTGGATTGGTAATTCGTGTGGTACAAAGTGGCGCAAGGGTGGATGGGTGATAGATTTTTTTCCGATTCAGTCAATTGAATCACTGAAAATTTATATCATTGATGAATTCTTAGTTTTTGTATAGAATTTCATATTCAGAAAACAGTTGCATCCCAAAAACGTTAGTCTATGCTGTTGTTCTTAATTGTCTGCCTTCATAGTTGTGTCACAAATACCCCAAATTATTCGAAATTCATATGTTTTCTATGAGATAATATCGAAATCTTACGTTAGCAGTCTAATGAGTAAGGGGAAAAATGTTTTTAACCCGCTATTGTTATTGTTCAATTTGAGGCTTTTTTTGAAACAACTGAAGTTGCTCAGAACTTTATTTAAAGATATACAGTACACATATCAATTTAGGTGTGATTCTCACAAAAGCGCTTATTGTCCAAAGTAAGCATTCGCTGGCCTTATTGCTGGCCTGAGATTGTTGCTTCCCGCTGCCTCCTTTAAAGGAATTTTGACGGTCGCCATGAAGAGTCACTGTTATATCATCGAAGCGCTGCGCACAGGACTTTTTCACCCCGAAACCTAGCCAAAACCTCAAAATGAAAATTTTGATAAATTCTATTTTCTTAAGATTTTAAGGCTGTCAGATAATTGTTATTAGTGTTGTCAGTTTATAACTATCGGTTAAGTGTATTAATGATGGCATAACCTGAAACATTGATGTATTGAAATTATCATTTATTTTTTCCAAAATTTGACGAAAGCACGTACAAGTGCAAGCTATTTTAATCGCACAATAAGTGACTATGAACCAAATTTTTGTGCAAAATCTTTAGTTTTGATATGACTAATGAATTGAAAATGAAATTTCGATTTTTGGCAATTGGCAAACAACTACAGAATCTGTAAACAAAAATATTAATGGGGTTTCATTCAAAATCATTTGGAAATCGGAAATTCAACATGAAGCTATTGGAATAAGAGACAGATTTTTAATGCCCATATCAGGCTGATTCTGTGCATATATCAAGAAAACTAAAATTTCAGCCTTGACGTACGATAAGCATCCGTTTCTACCATTTCCAATAAAAAAAATATCAAAATATTGCAAGTATAAATGAAATAAAACTCAAAACATAAATACGCGCATTTAGCCCGCCGGTTTCGGAAATCGGCTATTTGAACTACTTTCATTGTAAAATTATTTTCACAAAAACTGTAAAAGATTTTAACAGAAAAGTTGCTCTAACGTATATAAAACAGGTGTCCGCTGATATGCATATAGTTTTGAGATTCCTATCCATTGGAATATGGGAGAAAATGAGTACTTTCCTGAATATGCGCATATAGCCCGCCTCTCCTCTACAGTCAAATGAAGAAGCAATAAATGCTGCTCAAGTTTTCTTTCATTTTTTTCTTAAAATTCTGTTATTATTTTTCTGTTTCGTTGAATCACCGAACCTAAAAAAAAGCTTCTAAAATCTAGATTAGTCTAGATAATGATTGATGTATGGAAATTTGAGATACGTAACGTAAAGTTGATGATGACTGGCTATACTTATGCTTTTGCTTTTGCTCATGATACATACACAGGCATCTCGGTGAGTAGTAAAAGTACATTTGCCCCATTAGTTGAAAAAGTAGGTTGAAATATGAATTAAGAAAAATCTAGGAAGTTGGCCATGAATTTTGGACATCTGACGTAATTTTTCCGTGCTCCGTGAAAATTTATCAAAATAATACTTGTTGGAACGTATTCGGACTCTTTTCAGCAAAACCCGTTTTTTACAGGATGTAGCTAAAAGCTAAAGTAATTTCTTTTTAATAAACGGAAAATAAACTATAAACTAAGGCTTACATTGAGTGTCCTACTATCTTGCAGCGTTCCAAAAGATCTCGAGTCCTCGCAACTGCCTACTCGAACTAAATACAGTTTTAATTAACTGCTTTTTGTGGGAAACTGATTTATAAATACTCACAACTAACTATAGTCACGGCTAGCGAAATCCTCAATGTCACGACCTATTGTCCAACTGTAGGAACGGCCTAAAAATAGTTGCACACCTGTTTCTGTTATGTGTACCTTTTGAGTATTCTGATAATACCTACGATTTAGTGAATGATGCTGAATTGAACGTCGGGTTGATTTTAATTTAAACTAAAAAACACCAAGTTTAGAATCGAACGCAACTCAACTTCAACTGTTAGGATGACGAATCAAATTTCAATTTCAGTCTTCTTTATCTCGTTTGCCACTTATTTATTTATACTCATCTGTTATCGTTCTGACAGCGGGTGCCGTGTAGTCAGCCACTGTGGGCTGTCGAAGTCGCAACAACAATACTGTAAATAGCCGAAAAATCGTGAAACTGTGCATAGAGATTAGAAAGGATATCGTTGATGTGAAGTGTAATGATGAGTGAAGTTTGGAAAGCAGCTTTCCGGGATTTAATAATTGCGATTAAAAAAATAGTGCTTAAAAGAAAAGAAAAATGGCTATCGGTGTGATCTGATTTGCGCTTACGCAGTACCAAATTTATCGATTGATTTTCAAGCGTACTTTCCGATATAAAAATGTGCTCAGTGGTCGTCTGCTGGTGAAGTCAGGAATTTTTTTTAAAGACATCTGAAGAATTTGGATAAACAGCAATGCAGTGGCGCAGCCCAATTATTAGGCAACAGCAAGAGAAAAGGGGAATATTCTGCAATGGGTGAAAAAATGCAGTTCTTTTTAGGATTGCTGCGATGCGCGTTGCTTGTATGCGACAGATGTTTTGAAAATATTTGGTTGCAACCTGTTCCAGTTAACTCCAATCAGGAAGAATTGGGAGACAGCTCCGGCCTAAACCTTCTATGGTTTTGGTGAGATCGTTTCTTTTTGAAAATTTAATGCTTTCACTCATTTTTTCAGTCCTATTTGCCGAGTACGATTTCTGATATAAATATCACTTCCCCTTCCTATCTGAATATAGCGTCCTGGGTCGTATGAGTTCTCTTCAGCTGAAAAGTTTTATTTGCTGTATCAGATCATCCCCATTATGATTACATTGACTTGTCGCAGTGTGCATTATTGTACTACGCTTATTTTTAAAACCAACACTTGGAACGAATATTGAATCCAAATACTCGTTTTGGCATCTTGTGTTTATTTTGATTATTAAGTTGTACTTTGTGTATCAGCCAATGCCAGATGTGTGTAGTCACCCAATGCTATGCTATGCTATGAAATATGAATAAAGAAAAATTCCAACGCACTTCACGTAAATTGCGGGAGATCACCTCACATATCTTCGTAAATTAATAAACGGTATTTCAGATTTTTCAAATTTGGTATGCTTCTGAAAATTCTCGGCTAGAAACTTCCGGATTTCAAGATCAGTTCAGAATAAATGAATAAGAAGGGTAATGGAACGAACTCACCAATCATTGAAGTAGCTAGTGTGTTTCCTCTGATAGCGAAACATTCAACCTGCTGGAGGTGGACGAAATCAACGGAGAATCGAGTCGGGCACAACATGAAACATGTAATTATTGATCACTATGCATTATTTACTAGTTCAAGAAAAAATCACAATTTTATTATAAGAATGTATCTTAACTTCAAAAATTCAATTTTGACCGCGACGGAGCGAAAAAAACTACGTGCGATACCAACAAAAACAAACCATCGCCTGCTTCTCCAAAGTTGATGATGACTGGCTATAAGCTAAACTGATTTTTACGATTCTCAAAAACGGTCTCAACATAAAACTTTGGTTTATAGAAAAACTCCGACGTAAGATTGAAATTTAGGACGCTTAATGCTTTGGAAAACGCTTTTAATAACATAGACATGTAAAATGCTGTAGGCCTGTTTAAGTTATACCAGATGATTTTAAGTAAGATGATTTTCGTTACGTTTTCAGCTATCAGAACTCAAGGGTGACAATTAAAGCCTCGAACTACAATTTAAAAGAATTCAATAACGAATTTCGTACAATTAAAAGGCATACATATTTTTTTGGGGATTTCAGCAACCTTGGTCTAGGTATCAAAAAAGTGACTGGCTAATTAGTATAAAGATTTTGTACCAAAAAATCGACATCATTTTTGTTTCTTCTGTGAGACCGAGCCTGCTCATATTTTTCGTGCCAATTTGTGAATTCTTGAATTGAAATTTTACGCTTACTCAGTCGAAGACCGTAACTTCGTGTCTTATTAGGCAAAAAAGTTATTAGCTGCTTAACAGGGGTATGTCTTCTGGCAATGGAAAACAATAAATTCAACTGACATCGCTTCTGGTGCCTCGCGAAGTGTTGCATGAAAAGTAGTCACGCTATATCTCGCTAGGCAACCAGCAGTGATATCAATTGAATCTACTGTTTTTAAATGCCAAATTCATCACCTAATGTCTAACAAGAGACGAAGTTATAATTTTCCACAAAGTTATGATTGTTCAGCGGAATTTTTTTTTAAATTATAAATTGACACAAAAACTATGAGCAATATCGGTTCCAAAGAAGGAACGAAAATGAAGTTGATTTACATACAAACCTGAAAATTCTAATTAACTCATTAAACGTTACTGAAAAATTCTGCAAAAAAAAACATGGAAGAATTTTGAACCTAGACGACCTTTAGACCCCTGGGTTTGAGGAATTGAAAAATGACCTCAAATCGACTCAGTCTAATGTCTCAGGTTAGATGTACTTTAAGAGACCGTATGCTATGTTTCACGCATCAAGTCTCACATCTCATGTATCAGATCTCAGATGTGATATCATACTTCTCATATTTCATATCTCGGATCTCATGTCTAAAAACTGGTTGCTCATGTCCCAGATCTAAGATCTCAACTATCATGTCTCATGCTTCAGGTATTAGGCCACCTGACTCATGCCTTATGTCTCATCTCACATGTCTTGTCACATATTAAGGCATGATCATACTCATGTCTCAAACCTCGGATCCTTGTCAAACTTCAATATTTTTTTGTGTGTTTTCCATTGAAAATGACCTTTTACTTTTTGAAAAGTATTGAATTTAAGCTTAAATACCGTGTTTTGTAAAAACAGCATAATTCAAAAACATAACGAAAATGATAAAACTACAGGCCTCTTTCGTTTTTGGCAACACGCTCGAGAATTTTGTGTTGCCAAAATCGAACCGTGCCAAAAACGAACGGTTTTTTCATCAACTTTTTCCTTACCTACTAATAAAAATAAACTATTTTTTCGTAGGTGATGGAAAGAATTAGAGAAACATGAGGTATCAAAGAACGGAAGAACATAAGCCGTTAATATCATGAATTTTTCGAAAAAGATGCAATGGCTCACCGGCAGGACGTGAACCTGCAATCTCCGCTTCAGTACAACGGCGCGTTAGCCAATTTCACCACGGTGAACATGATGAAATCGGCCAACACGAGCAATCGAGAATATATTTCGTTATGAAATTTCGTTTATAAATAAATTGAACTGATAAACAACAAAAAACTTCATTAATCTAATATGTCTGACTTATAGCCTCTATATGCAAAATTTCATAACTTTCATTTGTTACACATATGCATTACAAGTGTCGCTTCATATAATCATTCTATGTTTTTGGATATATGTGGGACACATATTTTCTAATTGTTTAACAAATTGCAAAAATCTATATAGGGTCTTGACACGAATGCCAAAGCGTTGGTAAAGTGTCACAAATAAACAAAAAAAAATATATAGGGTCTACACATAGCCTTAATGTGTCGAATTCGTTGAGTTTAGATATTTTTTGTCATTTCTATTTGTTTGTTTGTATTTGTTTTGAGTTATTTGAAATTTTTATGTATTTCGTCATTTTCGATTGCTTTCTTTTATTTTTAATTTTCATTTATTGTTGTTGTACTTTAGGAATATCAAGAACGTTTAAACGTATTTATGGTGTTTGTCTAAATTGTATTGGTTCTGTTACAGCGAAAACTATATGGTAAAGTCGTTCCAAAAAATCGTTCGATTTTGGCACATGTGCCAAAATCGGATGTTGCTAAAATCGAATGTTGCCAAAAACGAACAGGGTCTGTAATAGGAAAACTAAAAAAAAACTAGCATCAACATTCTTGACAGTCCATCTTGAGGAAAAGTCACGTAAAATTCACATCCCACCTTCACCTTCACCCCTTTCTTTATTAATAATGCAGAAAAGCATAACGAAGGATAAATCATCCAAATAGAATCTTGAAAGCATGCACGCAAGCTTCTATGCAACTTTTAGTTGTTTAAATTTTTTTTTTTCTCAAAAATTTTCTCGGAAAAGCCCGAAAATGTTTTCGAAAAAAGGAAAGATTTGCACTGGCTTTGAAAAAATTCAATAAAAAAAGCAGTGAGCAATTCCTTCCGTAATACGATGTCCCGGAAATGATGAAGCTAATTATAAGCATAAATTTCTTGATGTTTATTCTAAAAATAAAAAAGTTTCAAAACTAATCGTCATTAAGCATTCCGGATTCTAAGCAATCTGATTTACATAATTAACATTACCTCAACCTTTGAGTGTACCTCACCAAGTCAACTGTTATACAGACAAAAGGCGCCACAAAGCAATCTGTCAGTTCCAGGGTGTTGAAAGCAAAACATTGAAAATGATGCCGCACCGACACATCACCCCACTTTCCCGTGTTCTGCCTGTCAGTCAGCGGAGTGCAAGCAAAACAGAAACAAACTCCCGTGCGAAGAAGAACCAGCGACAACTGTCAGTGTTCAGTCGTCGATTTCCCATGGAAAGCAAAGAACCAAAAAACATTGAACTCACACACAGACAAACCTGTAACGGAACAGGCCCTTCACGGTATGCGTGTATGTGTAGTGGTTTCGGTTGGCTTTCGACTGCGTTCCCTACTCCACTACTGAGACGATATATTGGAAAAAGTGGCCAGTCCGTGAAATTTGACGACGACGATTTTTGCGGGACTGTCGCGCGAAAGAATTACCTGCGGTTTGTGTCAATATTTACGCCCTCACGTTGCCCTCGGAAGTGATCAAAGTGGGCCGTGAAGTGTCGCGCAAACATTTTCGGAGCGTTTACGTGCAAATTTTACCGTGTTTCGTCGCTTGAATCGTTAAAAAAGTGAATTTTTCGGCTCAGGGCGACCTGGGTTTTGGGTTATGGTGTGTTGGGAAAGTTTTTCGTTCGAAAGTTGGCTCCTTGCTACGTGAAAAAGAGTGTATCGTGTTTGACAGGGGCCCCGCTAGAGAGTAGTTACGCGAGACGCCATTTTAGAATTTTTATATTTTGCTTCGATCGGAGTAATTTATCGGGGTTTTGGGATTTATCAGTGCCTGGCAGTTGATTTGAAAAAGGGGCAGAAGTTGTGAGTGGGTTTTTTGGGAAGTGTGATCAATTTTCGAAGGGGGAAATTAAAAGTGTCAAGCTGCATAACGGAGTCGTAATGATTCGGAAGTGGAACGAAAATGGATTCCGAAGATTGGATTATGGAGCAGAGAAGTGGTTGTGGTGGTGGTGGCAAAAGTAACTCTCGCTCTCGAGGGGAGGTGAAATGTTGATTTAGGTAAGAATCGTGAGCGCCCGCTTTCAAGTGACCTGGATTTCTGTCTTATGAAATGGAATTTATATTTGCGGTGGCCCGTTGTGTCTCCGATGCGAAACCAGTTTCTAGTTCAAAGCACCTTACAGCGATTAGGAACGATCTGTCGGAGCAGATGCATGCATGCATCTAGTTATAGAATTGCGCTGCAGGAACAAGTGAACGAATCTTGTCCGTAGAAGAAAGGTGCATATCTCATTAGGTTGAGGTTATGCCCTGGAATGATAGCAAATTAATACATTTCTGTCAATCTGTCTTGTATCAGTCTTCTGTCAATTTTTTTTTCATAAACGAACGAATATCAAGGCTACGCTAACGTTGTGCCAGCTATCAAATTGCATCTGTTGACGACGTTTGGCTGTTTACAGCTTTGATGACCCCCTTTTTGGCGCACTACTTGAGTTGAAAAGGGGGTCGCCGTTCTTGACGCACACCAATTGCATCCAAGAATGGTGCAGTGTTTTTTTTTTCTTCTACGCTTACATTGCTCGAGGTGCACAACGACCTTTGGACCAAGATGTACTAGTATTTTTCATGGATTACGTGACTCCTCAAAGTGACTTTTAAACTTCAAATTAAAGCTTTCTTATTCCACAACAAAAATCGCCAAGAAAAAAGTCTAAACTTCAGTCAACTATCAGCGCTAATTAAGCGGATTCAAATCATGAAACAAAAAAAAAAGGAAAAGCGCTGATCATGCAAGTTGAAATATCTTCAGCTGCATTCTTGAAAACACCTTGACGATGTGCTACCACCTATCATCGGATTTTTCCTTCTCCGGAGTCGCTGCCCATGTGTTGGTGCGATATCGTTAACCCTTTTTTCTTGACTCAAATTGCTATCCTTGTGTGCGTAGTTGTTTTTCAAGTGTATTGGTGACTCCAATTACCAAAGCTGCCGTCTTTCAATTTCATCTGTCGGTTGTTGGTGTTGGAACGAAAATGAGTAGAACAGTTAGTTGACGGTCGACGTCATCATTTATTTTGTTGTTTTGATGTTTCGGTTCGTTTCTTATCAGCTTGGTTCTCTGTTTCGTTGTTGTTTTGTGTATTTACTAAAATCAGACTTTTCAATCTCAATACGTCATTTTCAGGTAAACAATTAAGTCCCAAACTTGTTTCTGACGAAATTTTGGGGTTGTATTTTCCTAGTGGGACAAGATAACACTCGATGTTGTTTTAAACAAATCACAAACCGTGTTATCTGTTATAAGAATTTTACGTTGTAGATGCAAAATTTCGCTGTCTGGTAAATATTTCCCAAAAAAATGTAAGAAATCTTAAAAAGACATGAAAAATTATACTAAAATATGACCAATGTTATTAAAATAAGACAAAATGATGACAAATATGTAACAAAATTTGGGCAAAATCTGAAAAAAAACTTATTTAAATTGTACAACAAATAACAAAAGTCTGAAAGAACGTTGAAAAAAATATAACAAACGATAAAATGACAAATGTGTTAAAAAAATGGGAAACTCATGCCAAAATATGATAAAAATTACAAAATTATGACAAATATTTTTATTAATATTTTTGTCTTAGTTTGATATGAGTTTAGCTATTATTGTACAACTTTCGTCACGTTTTGTAGGATTTTTTAAAACTTTTTGTAAAATTTTTGTCATTCTTCCGTCATCTGTCTTATTTTTATTTATTCTTTTATTTTGATCATAGATTTTTCAAATATTTCTCATTTTAATGTCAATTTTATCAAATTTTTGTCACAATTTTGTGATTTTTTTATCACATTTGTAATATTTTTCTCATTTTTTTTCGTCCGAGTTTTGTAATTTTTTTTATCATAATTTAGTGTTGTTGTTATCATCGTTTTGTTAGATTTTTTTTAAATTTACTTTTCCACGATTTCAAGTTATTTACTTTATTTTAAAGTTGATTTGAAGCCGCCATATTGAATTTCAAGATGGCGCATCATGGCGTCAAACAGCTAAACTCGACTTCGACTCATTCAGTCCTTTCACCCGATACCGATATTTTGGGGGTTTCGTTGATTTTCAATCATTTAAAGCATTTTTTAAGTCAGGCGGAAGCCGCTATCTTGAATTTCAAATGGCCTCGAAAATCTGTTTTCCGACGTCTGCAGAGCAAACTCGACGACCTCACCGAAAGTTCCAAGGCAGCAGGTCTCAAAGTCAATGTCGGAAAGACCAAGTCGATGGAGATCAACACAGGAAATCCCTCCAGTTTCATGGTAGCTGGGCAACAAGTTGAGAAAGTGGAGTGCTTCCAGTATCTTGGTAGCCAGATAACGCCTGATGGTGGTACCAGAAAAGACATCGAAACCCGGATAAGAAAGGCCCGATTTGCGTTTGCGAGTCTCCGAAACATCTGGCGGTCACGCCAGATCTCTCTACGAACGAAAATCCGAATCTTCAACTCAAACGTCAAATCCGTATTGCTGTACGGGTGCGAAACTTGGTGCACATATGCGGTAACGACGCGAAAACTGCAAGTATTTGTAAACCGCTGCCTGCGGAATATCATCCGCGCTTGGTGGCCTGGCAATTGGATCTCGAATGAGGAACTACATCGCCGGTGTCATCAAAGGGCGCTAGAAATTGATATTCGGGAACGTAAGTGGAGATGGATTGGGCACACGCTGCGAAAAGATGAAAACGAGATTTGCAGAGAGGCGCTAGATTGGAATCCAGAAGGTCATCGAAGAAGAGGCAGACCCAGAAATTCGTGGCGGCGAAGCCTAGCCGCTGAAATCCGAACTGTCGACGAGAATCTTGACTGGGACCAGGTGAAGACGCTGGCTCCGGATCGTCAACAGTGGAGGTCTTTTACCACGGCCCTATGCACCGGAGGATCGGCGCGGGATCATTAAGTAAGTAGACGTCTACACAATGTCGTGGCATGTACGCATCTCCCGCTTACATTTTTCAAACGATTTTTCCAAGTTGAATCGCTTCGGAATTCCCGTGTACTGTGGTCAGCCTTCAAAAACGAGCTTGCGAAATTCATCAGGTGAATGAACAATGATTTCTTTCTGTTTTCTACTAAAACTTTTAACGAAAAAGAAAGTAATTCAATAGACTGTTATAAACAACTATGTACATTTGATTTATAAAAGCGGTTAATAAGATTTCTCTCATGAAATTTACAGTACAATTTCTTCTGAGTGTACAATTTTAACACCATTCAGGAGGTTTTTTTGTATCTTAAACGGAAAATAAAAAAAAGGTAAAATTTACCTTTTTGCGAGGTGAATTTTTTCCACCCCTCTTTTGAGGTAAATTTTACCTTTTTTCCATTCACCTAGCAAAAAGGTAAATTTTACCTTTTTTTTCATTCACGTAGCAAAAAGGTAAATTTTACATTTTTTGCATTCATGTAGCAAAATGGTAAATAAAACCGTTTTCCCATTTACTGATTTAAAAGGTAAATGCTGGTTGGATTGGTTGGTTTCTTCAATAAGAATTAAAAAATACAAAATTTTTCAAAAGTGATATTTATTTGAGATAAATAGGGACTGGTTATTCGGCTTAGCGTTCTTCTGAGCCGCCATGGCCGCTGAATCCTCCTGCGTTGCGTATATTCATGACCTCCTCCGTTCGACTAATCCGGTCAGGTTCGGCTTTTCCGGCTGGAGGATGATGTGGAATACACCTCAAAGCTCTATAGGCCGATCTGAAACAAAAGCAAAGTATTATGACGAGAATCAGCACAACTAAATGATATCTAAGAAAACACTTGCTATTCTACTCCGATTCTCACATATTAGACACGAAGCAAAACTTGTTTCGAAACGGCAAAATAGCTTAACCTCAAATAAACGGATTCAGCAAATAGTTACTTTTTTCGAGATGTATTGTACCGTTTTGTTTAGCTCAATCCAGGTCAACTTCACCTCGCTACGAGGTAAGTTTTATCTGATTTGGATTTACCTTCTTTTCTAGGTGGATTATACTTTTTTATTCAGTTCAATTCAGGTAAACTTCAACTCGCTACGAGGTAAGATTTATGTTTTTTGGATTCACCTTTTTTCTCGGTGAATGCTACCTTTTTTGTCTGCTCGAGTCAGGTAAATTTTACCTCGATGTGAGGTGAGTTTCACCTCGGTGAGGTACAAGTTACCTTTTTGGTTTCCACAAGCATTCACCTTTTTATCTCGAAAATTTTACCTTTTTATGATTTTCCGTGTACAATTTGCGCCGGGGGTCTTCGGATCTTCCCCAACATTGAAAATTTGGTTCATTATTACGACGTAATAGCTAATTTATTTTTTCAGATTTCTAATATTTTTAATTTTCGAGTTAGATTTTTTTTTGTTAATAAAATAAAAGAAAACAATATTTCAAGCCTCATACCTCTGTTTTTTTTTCAACGAAAATGAAAAAATAGCACATCAAAACACATTGCAATTTTATCAGCATTGAAAATAAAATGTTGAAAATTTTAAAGTAATGAACTGCCGTTCAAAGCAAGACTGTCCCATGTGACTTTTGAGTCATTTTCACTTTTTTGCTGGAAACACTCTTTTTTAGTGTTAACTTTCGAATAAAAACACAAACAAGTATACTTTGTTCTGAACTTATACGAAATTTTCATCAAGGTGGTTGTCTCTATGTTGATGTTTCTACGCAAGAATGTCACACTAGACAAAATTCTATTGAAAATGCAAATTTTATCAAAAAATTCTCTTAAGATAAGTTTAAACTGTTGAATATAATGTTATTCACTGAAAAAAACACTAAAATTAAGGGCGGAAGAGGAGCGAGAAGCCTTGAGTGTTTTATTCAGAGAAATTTCCACAAACATTTTTCGGTAGGCACTACTTAAAGGATCCATTCTCAACTATACATTTTTATAAACAAAGAGGAACGTTTTTCCCAAATTATTATCTACGCAAAAGTGTCACACGGGGCGTTTTTGGCTGTAATTTGCTGTTTTTTGTAGGAAATGTTATCTTCTTTTGTCAGAAAACATTGAAAAATGATTAACTTGAACTATTCACTACGAAAAAACTGACGGTGAATTTTTAGTTTTAAAGAAAATTTGAAAATAAAGCTGAAATTTCAATCGCGTTTTTCTCGTTTGCACGTTTTTCCACATGTGACAATCTTGCTTGGATGGAACGGCAGTGAACTTAAACCAAAAAAAAAAATCAAATAAGCTTTAAATCTATTTAAAATTAAAAGAATCAATTAAATTTAAGATAAGCTCGCCAGGCCGGATATTTGACACAAAATTAAGGAAAAGTCCGGCTACAACCGGGCTGCCCGGATTTTGTTTCAAAACAGCCCGCATTTCGCCCGGTTTGATTCATTTTTTTTTCAACATCTTTCAAAAAAGTCAAATTGAATTCTTTTAATTTAAAAATCTCCGAAGCGTCTGAAAACCTTTTTTTTTTAGAAAATTTTATCTACATAATCATGTATGGGTTTTGAAAGACCAATATACGATTCAAAATTTGCTGACGTGTTTTGTTTGTAAAAAATGTTTTTAGTATTTTTCTGCTTAATTGTTACTGAATAATTTCATGATTTTGATCTAATTTGTCCCGATTTGGGGTTGAAAATGTTGAAATTTAATGTCCGTATTTTGCCAGGTTACGGTCAGTTGATATTTTGGCTACCTTCGTTAAAGTCAGTTTACACCAAGGTTGCCGAAATCCCAGAAGAATCTGTAATTTTACAGAATTTTGAGCAAAATTTCATCACAGAATCTGTGTCACAGAAAACAGAATTTCGAAAAATTCACAGATTTCAGTGAATTTTTTTGGCCAATATAAAATTTAGATTTTTATTTTGACATTCAGTAAAGTAAGATAAAAATGGTAATTTTACTGAACTTAAAAGTAAAAAAGACCCAATTTATCATGGATTTCCTATGAAATTAAAGGAAACAGTATCACAGAAAACCATCACAGAATTTTTGGGTAAAATCACAGAAAGTCAGATTTTTTTTCTCATAAACAGAATTTTTTTCGGCAACTCTAGCTCACATAACATTATATCAAAACCAAAAGTATTCAAAAACTGCAAGTAGTAGTGGTAGTAGTCTAGAAGATGGCTATATGAAGTAAGTTTTAAACATTCTCATAAAATGGAAAACTATGTTAAAAAAATTTAATTTAAGGTCCACTAAAGAGGAGTGAAAAGCCAAAAGTAGCTCGTAACCTTTGGATCATCTGACAAATTATTTTGTAAATAGTTAATCACTTGAAAGCCGATAAAAACATACAATTTTCCTTAAAAATTCTCAAACATTATATAAATTTCACACAGACTGTGAACTGAAGTTGTAGTAAGTTGCTATCGAAATACTGGTATATGAACTTTTCATTTACCGTGGTTGAATTAAAAGGAATCTTTCGATTGCTTTGATTCAGCCGAAAATATTATTTTTGAGCACCACGAAATAAGCTTTTATGACCTTGAAATCATCTTGATTTGAAATTTACGCTCTGAAACATGATACACATTTTTTCTCAAATTTCACCATCATATTTTTGTTAATTTTTCACTTTAATTTTAAAACGCGTTTTTACTTAAATTTGTTGACCAGGGGCGAACAGAGCACTTTTAATCTGGGCACGATGAGCGTTTTCTGCCGTATGATCTAGCAGCGAATTCAACTCGATGAAGTCAACTGAATAATAGAGCTACAGCTTAACTTGTTTCATCTGTCGATTTGGCCTATTGGTAAGGTGTCGGAGAGGTAATCAGTAGACTCGAGTTCGATTCCTGTTCAAGGGGATTTTTTTTTCACATAATATTCATGGATGATTTTTTTTATTGTTACATTACACGGCTAATAGCATCAAAGCATCATCCGTCAAACAAAACACCAGAAACATAATGTATGAGCATGTGTTAATTCTTTGAATTCTACCAACAGACCTAGATTATTTTGTTATTGCTTTGTTTGATGAATCTACGCCTCACCGTTTAGTGCAAAATGCATCGATCATGAAAAAAAAATCACCTTGACCAGGAATTGAACTTGAGTCAACTGATTACAGTCGAATTCGCTGCTAGATTGCCCGGCAGAAAACGCTCATCGTGCCCCGATTAATTGTGCTTATACTGCCTCAGGAGGTTTCTCATTTTGCCCCTACAGTAACTGGTTTTCAGCTTTCGGCAAAAAATTTTAAAATGCATTTTTAAACGTTTTTATATACTTTTTCAAGTTTCATCCAATTAGTCAATAGACTATTTGAGTGTCTGAACATGAAACAATGATGTCATTCTCATATTATAGCTGTTCTCTATGGTTAAATAAGCGTTTTCCTTAATGTGGCCATTATGCCCTTACCTCCCCTACTTTTCAATGGATTCAGATTTTTTATTTTGAAATGGTTATAACTTTTATCAGAAAATTCTTAGTTGCTTGTCAAGTATGTATGTACGTATGTATGTATGTTTGACCCACCAGTGGCTGAAAGGTCTTTCGACCCGAGTCGGTACGGAAAGTCTCGATCGCACATTCAAATATTGTTCATGCTTAACTCATCAACAATAATTGCAGCACTACCAAGGGGTCCGTTACCACTGGTTTGGGATAGGTTTGACTCACCAAACTCTCTTCCAACTGTTCGAAACAAATTTAGAATTATGAAAAGGAACTATAGTATCCTTCTCATGATTCCATATTTGCCGAGATACTCCGGCTGGTTTGAACCCACAATCCATTGTATATCAGTTTTCCGCTCGTTTGATGCCCTGTCCTACCCCCCTCTTACCCATTATAATAGAGTTAAGCTATTTGTAATCCAAAAATATTTACACATTTTTAATCATGTTTTACATCCTACCATATTAATGACGCTTGAAATTTCCATATGTGGCATAAAATAATTTAAAAAAAATACTTAGCTTTAAGTGCGCTGAAACGCCAAAATTCTTAGCTGCTTGGCAAGTAAGCAAAAAATGAAGCTTATGAATAGTCAAAACCAAAAATCAAAGACCGACTTCATTTCAAGCTCATTTGAATTTTCTGGATGATTTAATGTGCAAAAATTTCTTCTTCCATACAAAATTGAAACGCGTTGCGCTAACTCAGGAAACAACCATATCATCTCAAATTTTACATTGATGTTTGGTGACCCAAAAGGCATCGAAAAAACATATGGAAATAAAAAGTCACTTTTCGCAACGGTCTAATGTGCATCATAACCATTGAGAGTTATTGATATTGTTTGAATATCTGGGATCCAAATTTAACTATCTTGAGGAAATGTGCATGCATGTGTGCAAAATCAAACTATCTTGAGGAAATGTGCATTAGACTGAGTCGATTTGGGGTCATTTTTGAATTTCCCAATCCCTGGGTTCTAAAACGCTTCGTCTTGGTCCAAAACTCATCCACGATTTTTTGCAGAATTTTTAAGTAACGTTTACATGAGTAAATTTGATCTTTTAGGTTTGTATGGGAAAATTGAATATTTTGTACTGAAAAATCAATATCGTTTCTGTTTCTTTTGTGGAGCCGAGCCAGCTGATGGTTTTTGTGCCAATTTATAAAATTCCCAAGGGAAATTTTCCGCTGAATAACTTTGTCGAAGACCGGAACTTCGTATCTTTTTAGGCAAAAAAGTTATTAGCAGTTTAATAGGGGTATGTCTTTTCGCATTGATAAACATGAAATTCAATTGACATCACTGCAGGGTGCCTATCGAGATATTGCATGATTACTTTCCATGCTGTACTTCGCGAGGCTCCAGCAGTGATGTCAATTGAATTTATGGTTCAGCAATGCCAAAAGACATTACCCTGTTAAAAAGCTTAAAACTTTTTTTCCTAATGAGATACAAAGTTTAGGTCTTCGACAAAGTTGTTCAGCGGAAAATTTCCCTTAAGAATTTTATAAATTGGCACAAAAACTGTTAGCTGGTTCGGCTCTACAAAAGAAACAGAAACAATGTTGATTTTTCAGTACAAAATATTCAATTTTCCCATACAAACCTAAAAGTTCAAATTGACTCATGTAAACGTTACTTAAAAACTCTGCAAAAAATCGTGGATGAGTTTTGGACCAAGACGAAGCTTTTAAGACCCCGGGGTTTGGGAAATTCAAAAATGACCCCAAATCGACTCAGTCTAATGTGCATGTTTAATTTACCTAAAGCAGTTAGGTAATAAGTTGTAAATAGGCTAATAGTTAGTAGGTGTAAATTGGACAGTACAAGTGTCTCATATAACTAGAATGATTTTATAAGTTTAAGCTTTTCAAATGCGAAATATTGAAAAAAAAATCAACTAAACAATTAAAAAATGTTTCAAAATGTTGATCAAAAACGTCGTGCATTACATTTCAGTTCACTATTATAGAAAATTATATTTTGTAGAATATTTTTTTCTTTTTTCTAAATGATACACTAAGAATTGGCGAACAAGGAACCGATGAAAGGATTCAAAATGGTCTTTAAAGCAAAAATATAAAGATATATTGATTCTTCAATCAATTCTCGTCAAGTTTATTAACTTTCCAAGGTTTCTGCAAAGCTGAAGAGCTGGAGTAAAGATCATGAAAATTCCGCAAAATCTATCGGATCGGATACAGGAACGATGAATCAAGCTTTGCAACAACGGATACCCATTCGATACGTTTCTATTTGACCTCCAGGGCTTATCAATCGTTCCGGGAAGACGACGGGCTGACGTTTTCTTTCGTCAGAAACACGTAAAAATTGGTATGCGTATGGCTCAAGGCATTTGGGAAATGTCATTTGAGCTGGAAAACATTCCTAATGCTTCCAGCTCAGGCCCACGACTTCCTTTGAGGCTCGTTTGTGCTCAACCCTCTGCTCATTAGTGACGATATGTTCCCCGCTCTCATCGCACACACGAACAAACTCCAAACGACTTCAAAGGTCAAATAGTAGAGATGCAACTGGTAAGCAACTCTTCCCGATAAGATGATGCAACAAATTGCCCATCATATACTCGGTATCTATCTACTTCTATCGGAATGGCAGACGACCTTGAACATCATAACCCATTTATTACCGGGGAACAGCTCTGGAATGGCAATGAATAACGAAATTAGAAGCAAAAAGACACAAGCAAGATACAACACATACTCGTAAACCAAACCGAGGCAAACGAGATAGGGTCGGGGTCGACCTAAGGCTGTGATTTATGATCAGGATTTTTTATCACTTTTGCCGTTTCCATCCGGGGGATTTTCTTGCTTGCTCTAGCCACGTAGGACTAGGAGACTCTAAAAGGGCACACAGACAGGCAGCAGAAGGAAAATGTTTTGGGCGTACGTGACTCCCCTCAACGATGACAGGGCCTCATTCTTTCTAATGTGCGGTCCTAAGCCAGACAGTTTGTCTTGCTCCTGGCTCGTTTTTGGCTTCTGGTTTTTTTTTTTGTTCCTGTGCTTAGACTCAATAACTTTCCCTAGAGAGCATTAATCACTGACAGTTATCGGTACAGAGTGACTTCTTTCTTCTTCTCGAAACAAATGTGGTACCTGTTTCTACTGCGAAAATTACGTACGAGATGACAGGTTAACGTGCCTATCGGCACATAATAGAGCCAGAGCCCATTTTTACACCTGAACAGGTAAACTCAATTGTCCCCGATAAATGATTAAGTGCTTCGAGGGAAACACATTTCGGAAACTACGCCATTCAATAGCTTGAGCAATTTTTGATGGATTTCAGCCTATTTTGTCAACATTTCTTCCGAAGAAAAATTGTTTGTTGCATGTGCCGAATTAAAAATCATTCCTCCAATTGTTTTCTATCTAAAAATTCCATAACCCTCTTTTGAAGGTTCTTCAAAAGGTGCAGCATTGATAAATATTTTAACGAATTTTTAAATGTTTTCTCAGTTTCAGAATTAAAGTTTCAGTTACTACTGCATGCATCAAAAAAATTTCAGTATTGTAAAAATTAATAAATTGCTCCAATTTTCAAAATTTAAAAAATTTTAGAAATTATCAAAATTGTCAAAATTGTCCAAATTGTCAAATGGCCAAAATTTTCAAAATTGTCAAAATTGTCAAAATTATTAAAACTGTCAAAATTGTGAAAATTGCCAAAATTGTCAGAATTGTCGAAATTGTCAAAATTGACAAAATTGCCAAAATTATCAAAATTGTCAGATTGTCAAATGGCCAAAATTTTCAAAATTGTCGAAATTGTCAAAATGATCAAAATTGTCAAAATTGTGAAAATTGCCAAAATTGTCAGAATTGTCAAATTTGTCAAAATTGTCAAAATTGACAAAATTGACAAAATTGTCAAAATTGCCAAATTGTCAAAATTGTCAAAATTGTGAAAATTGTCAAAATTGTCAGAATTGTCAAAATTGTCAAAATTGTTAAAATTTTTAAAATTGTCAAAATTGTCAAAATTATCAAAACTGTCAATATTGTTAAAATTGCCAAAATTGTCAGAATGGTCAAAATTGTCAAAATTGTTAAAAATGTTAAATTTTCAAAATTGTCAAAATTGTCAAAATTGTCCAAATTGTCAAAATTGTCAAAATTGTAAGAATTGTCAAAATTGTCAAAATTTTCAAAATTGTCAAAATTGTCAAAATTGTCAAAATTGTAAAATTGTGAAAATTGTCGAAATTGTCAAAATTTTTAAAATTGTCAAATTGTCATGATTGTCTAAATTGTCAAAATTGGCAAAATTGGCAAAATTGTCAAAATTGTCAAAATTGTCAAAATTGTAAAAATAGTGAAAATTGTCAAAATTGTCAAAATTCTTAAAACTGTTAAAATAATTAACGTTGTCAAAATTATCAAAATTGAAAATATTGTCAGAATTGTCAAAATTGTCAAAATTGTCAAAATTGTCAAAATTGACAAAATTGTCAAATTGTCAAAATTGTCAAAATTGTGAATATTGTCAAAATTGTCAAAATGTCAAAATTGTTAAAATTTTTAAAATTGTCAAAATTGTCAAAATTGTTAAAATTGCCAAAATTGTCAGAATTGTCAAAATTGTCAAAATTGTCAAAAATGTCAAAATTTTCAAAATTGTCAAAATTGTCAAAATGGTCAAAATTGTCAAAATTGTCAAAATGTCAAAATTGTCAAAATTGTCAAAATTGTCGAAATTGTAAAAATTTCAAAAATTGTCAAAATTGTCAAAATTGTCAAAATTTGCAAAATTGGCAAAATTGCCAAAATTGTCAAAATTGTCAAAATTGTCAAAATTGTCAAAATTGTCAAAATTGTCAAAATTGTCAAAATTGTCAAAATTGTCAAAATTGTCAAAATTGTCAAAATTGTCAAAATTGTGAAAATTGTAAAAATTGTGAAAATTGTCAAAGTGTCAAAATTGTCAAAATTCTTAAAACTGTTAAAATAATTAACGTTATCAAAATTATCAAAATTGCCAATATTGTCAGAATTGTCAAAATTGTCAAAATTGCCAAAATTGACAAAATTGCCAAATTGTCAAAATTGTGAAAATTGTCAAAATTGTCAGAATTGTCAAAATTGTCAAAATGTCAAAATTGTTAAAACTTTTAAAATTGTCAAAATTGTCAAAATTATCAAAACTGTCAAAATTGTTAAAATTGTCAAAATTGTCAGAATTGTCAAAATTGTCAAAATGGTCAAAATTGTCAAAATTGTCAAAATTGTCAAAATTGTCAAAATGGTCAAAATTGTACAAATCGTCAAAATTGTCAAAATGTCAAAATTGTCAAAATTGTCAAAATTGTCAAAATTGTCAAAATTGTCAAAATTGTCAAAATTGTCAAAATTGTCAAAATTGTCGAAATTGTCAAAATTTTCAAAATTGTCAAAATTTTCAAAATTGGCAAAATTGTCGAAATCGCCAAAATTGTCAAAATTGTCAAAATTGTGAAAATTGTCAAAATTGTCAAAATTGTAAAAAAGTGAAAATTGTCAAAATTGTCAAAATTGTTAAAACTGTTTAAATAATTAACGTTGTCAAAATTATCAAAATTGCCAATATTGTCTAAACCGCCAAAATTGTCAAAATTCTCAAAATTGTAAACTTTGACGAAATTATTCAAAATGTAAAAATAGCCGTGATTTTCGAAAAAAAACGACAAAAATTGCAAAAATAATAAAAACGACAAAAACGACAAAATGACAAAAATGGCAAAAATGGCAAAAATGACAAAAATGACAAAAATGGCAAAAATGACAACAATGGCAAAAATGACACAAATGACAAAAATGACAAAAATGGCAAAAATGACAAAAATGGCAAAAATGACAAAAATGACAAAAATGACAAAAATGACAAAAATGACGAAAATGACAAAAATGACAAAAATGACAAAAATGACAAAAATGACAAAAATGACAAAAATGACAAAAATGACAAAAATGACAAAAATGGCAAAAATGACAAAAATGACAAAAATGACAAAAATGACAAAAATGACAAAAATGACAAAAATGACAAAAATGACAAAAATGACAAAAATGACGAAAATGACGATAATGACAAAAATGGCACAAATGACAAAAATGGCACAAATGGCAAAAACGACAAAAATGACAAAAATGACAAACATGACAAAAATGACAAATATGACAAAAATGACAAATATGACAAAAATGACAAAAATGACAAAAATGACGAAAATGACGAAAATGACAAAAATGATGATAATGACAAAAATGTCAAAAATGACGAAAATGACAAAAATGACGAAAATGACAAAAATGACAAAAATGACAACAATGACAAAAATGACAAAAATGACAAAAATGACAAAAATGACAAAAATGGCAAAAAATGACATAAATGACGAAAATGACAAAAATGACGAAAATGACGATAATGACAAAAATGGCACAAATGACAAAAATGGCACAAATGGCAAAAACGACAAAAATGACAAAAATGACAAACATGACAAAAATGACAAATATGACAAAAATGACAAAAATGACAAAAATGACAAAAATGACAAAAATGGCAAAAATGACAAAAATAACAAAAATGATAATAATAACAAAAATGGCAAAAATGGCAAAAATGACAAAAATGACAAAAATGACAAAAATGACAAAAATGACAAAAATGACAAAAATGACAAAAATGACAAAAATGACAAAAATGACAAAAAATGACACAAATGACGAAAATGACAAAAATGACAAAAATGGCAAAAATGGCACAAATGACAAAAATGACAAAAATGACAAAAATGGCAAAAATGACAAAAATGACAAAAATGACAAAAATGACAAAAATGACAAAAATGACAAAAATGACAAAAATGACAAAAATGACAAAAATGACAAAAATGACGAAAATGACAAAAATGGCAAAAATGACAAAAAATGACAAAAATAACAAAAATAACAAAAATGACAAAAATGACAAAAATGACAAAAATGACAGAAAGGACAGAAATGACAGAAATGACAGAAATGACAGAAATGACAAAAATGACAAAAATAACAAAACAGACAAAAAAGACAAAAAAGACAAAAAAGACAAAAAAGACAAAAAAGACAAAAAAGACAAAAAAGACAAAAAAGACAAAAAAGACAAAAAAGACAAAAAAGACAAAAAAGACAAAAAAGACAAAAAAGACAAAAAAGACAAAAAAGACAAAAAAGACAAAAAAGACAAAAAAGACAAAAAAGACAAAAAAGACAAAAAAGACAAAAAAGACAAAAAAGACAAAAAAGACAAAAAAGACAAAAAAGACAAAAAAGACAAAAAAGACAAAAAAGACAAAAAAAAAAAGACAAAAAAGACAAAAAAGACAAAAAAGACAAAAAAGACAAAAAAGACAAAAAAGACAAAAAAGACAAAAAAGACAAAAAAGACAAAAAAGACAAAAAAGACAAAAAAGACAAAAAAGACAAAAAGACAAAAAAGACAAAAAAGACAAAAATGACAAAAATGACAAAAATGACAAAAATGACAAAAATGACAAAAATCACAAAAATGACATAAATGAAAAAAAAAAATGACAAAAATGACAAAAATGACAAAAATGACAAAAATGATAAAAATGACAAAAATGACGAAAATGACAAAAATGACAAAAATGACAAAAATGGCAAAAATGACAAAAATGACATAGATTAAAAAAATGAAAAAGTGACGTATATAACAACGACAAAAATGACAAGAAGGACAAAAACAAAAATGATAAAATGATGAAAATGACAAAATCTACAAAATCATAAAAAAATCAGGAAAAATTTCGAAATGAAAAAGTATGTTTAATATTTATATTTCGAACAAAATTATTTTAGTCAATAATCGTCGGTTTTTCAACCCTGTAAAATTTGACAGCTGTAGGAAAAATTGTCGATATTGTAAATTTTTCCTTGAGGTCGGGTGGCACTTTCCAACTGGGAAAGCATTTCATTAAAAGCGATCGATGCCCACTCTGGAATCGACATTTCGAACTGCTGGAAAATTAATCCAACAAACGAAATCGAGTGTCTCCAAAGTGTAGTCAGTGACGATTTTTTGCCGAACTCAATAGATTTAAGAACTTTTTCAGTCAATTTGAAATTTTACTGCTTGAAAGTACCTTATGACTTCAACCATTTTTTTTTTAATCTGCAAAGTTTACCATAACCGATTCTGGTCAAGAAGTTTTCCCCTTTTCATAAAACAATTTACTGCCTTAATTACTCTTTGCCTTTTCTATCAGCAATGAATTCTAATTTCCATATTCAACTGTTGTTGATTGCAACTTTGCTGCAACTAACTTTTTTGTTTGCTGCTGTTGAAAGTCATAAATAGGAAACCACCTCCAATGACAGCAAGCAGGAACACCCTAAACGAGTTCGGGGGAAGTTAGGAAAAAATAATCCGGAAGCTTTCGTGTACTAGAAGGTGACACTCGAAATAGTAAGAAACTACTTAAAAGAGAAAAACACTTTTAAGGTAGTGAGAATTTAAAAACAAAAAATTAGTTTTTTACAATCAAATAAGGGAATATTTAAATTTGGCATCAATTTTTGTTTTTAAATCAGTGAATTGATGGATGACTTACCTTAGCTTGAATCAGACCGTTTTATAAAGCCAAAGTTTATCCATTCAGAGGTAATTTTTTTCTGCGGAGTTTTTTGGCCAGCACTTTCAACTGCAAAAAGTTCGGTCCCAGCAACAAATTCAAACACGGACCAAACCGACAGAAATGTGATGAATAAAACTTCTTCCTTTCCTCGACAGTACAGTGGAGTTGTGGTTGTTGCAGTTCCGCTTGTTCTCTTCTTTCGTTGCCATTCTTGCCATCTGCCAAAAACAGCAAACGTTCGCAGCTTGCTGAGAGCGCATGAAAAAAAACCGCGGGTGGTTTTGCATTATATTTTAATTCCATTTTATAAAGGGGATTGCAGGCTTGCAAGTTGGGGTTTTTGCGTTTTTCCCGCCAAATGCTTACGACGTTTAATTCTCTTTAATTTCTTTTCTCTTGCAGGACTCTCGTTCAATGTTTTTGTACTTTTCGACAACGATCCTCTAACACACGTGGGCCAGTAATTGGGCAGCAGCTGGCAGAAGGTTAAGTTGACGACATCAACAACCTGTGCCGAAATTCGTTTCTGCCAAGAGGAACGACGTGGAGGCGTCGTTTGAACTCATAAAGGAACACCAGTATAGTTGTAACAAGAATTGAAAAATAATACACCCACAACGACGAAACGCACAAAATTCGCCGTAAAAATTAGGGGGAAGCGAGCTGTTTTGTGAATCAACAACAGCCAGAAAAAAAATCAAAGCAATCTTAGAAAAATAACAAGCGGGTGGTAAACAAACGTCAACAGAATCAATCGGGACAGTAATGACGACAGTTAAAACGACCCCGCCGGTGGATTCGAACCCGCCGGGCAAATCGCCGCTTTCGTCCAGCTCCAGCTCATCCTCGTCGTCGGATTCGGACGATGGATCGGATACGTCGTCCGATTCCGACTCGTCCTCGGTGGCGTCGACGAGCAAAACCAGCAGCAAGCAGAGCTCGGACAAGCAGCAGCAGCAGCAGCAGCATCATGCGGCATCTAATCAGCAACAGCAACAACAGCAGTCGCAGCAACAGGCTCAACAACAACCACAAAATCCGCCTCATCAACTGCAGCAGCAGTTTAGTGTGACAAGGTAGGCTCGAGGAAGAAAATGAAACCACTCAAAAAAAACTTGATTATAATTTTGTATTGAAATAAGTTAGCAAAATTCGATAGGGTATGAACACTATACATATATTGAACACAATCTGAAGAGTTTCGGCATCCTTTTAAACTCGTCCAATGACCACTTAGCCACTTTCTCGGTAGGTGCGTTTACTTACACCCGAGATTATCTTCCTCATCTCTATTGTGAATTTTAGGCTAAACCTTTGATTTTAGGAACGGTAGGGGCAGACACTTTCGGCGCAATCCCCAAAATTGGCATACAGTCCTTAAAGGTTTTATCCACTTCCTTGACCATCTCCTCTGGTAGAATTTATTCTTTTAAAACTCAGTCCGGCCCTTCGTCGATTTTGTTTTCTTTTTTAACATTTTTCAAATTAAAACTTGCTCTAATAACCTGCTCTTATAGTCTTATTTTTCAAAAAAATAAAATCAAAGACTGGTGGAATCACTTCCAGTTGAACTTGAAATAGTCGAATACCCGATCAGAAGGGAAAAACAAAATTATATCAAGATGAGATATTTTGAAACTATTTTTTTCTATCTAAATGAGTTATAATTCAGTACTCCTAGGATGTTAAAATATCTCAAATTATATTAAAAAATCTATGCGATCATAGCTAAATTATATCAGTTTTTGATATGCTCCTATCAAGATTATATCTGGTTCAGATAGCATAGATCGATATTGGGCAGAACAAATCCTATCAAAATTATAACTTATCAAGATATGAATGCTTCGAGAAAAATTTCTAGTGGAATGTCAGTAACCCACACTATTTGCTAAAATCATGCTCCATTTTTGGTATCCCAAATATTTGATTCAATTTTATGAATCTGCTGAGCGAAACTATTTTTTTTTTGGGATTTTAAACCAATTGGTTTATTCATCCCCTAGCGAAACTCTTAAATTACGATTGGGGCCGTTGACTTCGTGTTTCATGGAAAGTTATGTGCATATCCAAATAAGATACGGTTATAATATATTATAACAATTTGAAACAAATTCTTTATCGTTGAAAGTGAGTTCAATCCTATTCAAGAATGCCAATCAAAATCAGATATAACCAAGATTCAAAAAACTAAGAGTCGAAAATTATGAGAACAATATTCTAACTGAAAAAGATATAAATATCTCATTGAGATATGTTTAAGTTCTTATTTTGATATGATCGGGTACGGTTTTTTTTGCGTATTTAGGTCAGATATCGGTTTTCCAAACAAGATTCTAAGAACTACTTTTGCAATGATGTATGTATCTAACCCAACTAAAAGTAGCGTTCTCCTGGCTGCAAATGTTAACCGATTTTGATGATATTATATTCATTGTCTAGATAATTTATTCTAATTACTCAACATTTCAAAATAAAGTTGATAAATATTACCACATTCTCAGAAACTGGTCCAGAAAGTAAAAAGTCCGAAAAATCAATTTTATTTTTAAAATACTCATAACTTCTGACAGCTTTTCTGTATTTAACTGTTTTATTAATGTTTGAACTCGTCAAGAATCCATCTACCCGACAATGTATAGTTATGTTGGGGTCCAATGAAAGTGTTGACCGCTATGACTAATCTTCCGGTAGAAAAAAATCTTACTTTAAAAGAACGGCATCCAATTTTGGCTTTGCTTAGCTGTATTTCATTTCCCAATGAACCGATTTTCAAAACTCAAATTTTAATTTTTTGGCGTTGATTTGATCATTATTTTCATAGAACATACTTGGTCTGTCAAAATTACCAGTTCATCAGTATATTGGAATGATGATAAAGATGTTTGAAATGTGCGCTTCGGGTCATATTGACCCGAACGGCTTTGGAGGGTTAAAAACATTTTTAATAGAAAAATGTAAAATCTAATTCGAACAAAAAAAAAATACTGCAATTGAGGCTTTATACGTTATGACATCACAAATGTATCAAAAACTATAAATTTTCAAATGTTTTCATTTGATTTTTCATAAGTAACAGAGTTTGTTGCAACTTACCCCTTTTTCTTAGTAGGGTGAAAATCGCATGTTTTTGAAAACTTAAAAATAACTGGTAAAACCAATATTTTTCTGACTACGTCAATTTGGTGTTCCATCAACCTTAAAACTTTTGATGTATGTTTTGGGTATGTTTATCTGTAGGCATTAAGATTTCAGACGCCATTGAAGTTGAAAAGTGTTGCATGTTGCCCCAGATGACGGTATCCTTTACGAAGATTGCCACGACAGCGCAGTGACGAACCTCTGTCCATTTTTTTATACCGTCAAGACACCTTTTCAGCACCGCCCGGAGATTTTTGGTATGTTCTGTACCATCACCTCGATTTTTGAAATTTTTGTTAGTCCTTGAACTTTGATCCGCCAATTGTTTCCTATCGATATCCACAAATTACTGGTTGGTAACGGGTTGGTAACACTTTTTGCCAGAAAGTACAAGTGCACATGTAGTTTATTTGGCATCTTTATCTATAAGTTATAACACCCATTCTATGGGTATTAGCAGACCCATGTAACTTATCGAAAATTCTTTCTATACGCTCAGTGCTGCTCCCTTCTGAGAAGGGGTATCATAACAGGCGACTAAAATAGCTTGTACACCCTCCATGGGGGTCAATGGTTTGAGTATTCAACAACTTCAACGTCAAATAACATACAAAATTATCAAAGCAACCGTTGTTCGTATTCGCACTGTTGGTATCAATTTCAACATACTTGTTTTTATGAACAAAAAAATTCCCAATTGAGCATTCAATAGATGATTTTCTTCTCGAACAGAGTAAAATTAGAAAAGCAGAGTTTCGGTTTAATTCAAATTCAAATCAATTTTTTCCGAATGGCAATATATGGTTAATAATTCGTCCAAAAGGTCAACCAAAATATATTTTTACCATTTAAAGCATTGTAGATGGCTCTAAAGTACTCACTTCCAACAGATATACTTTTAAAGCAGATTTGTTTTTCCAAGACACACATTGGTTACCATGGCTAGATGCATGAATCTTGTTGCCCCAACTCTTAAGGTGGCGTTGCGAACATCGAAAGTCCGTATAGAAGAATTGATGTTCGCGGCAAAGCCCACTTCTTTATCTTGAAGTGACGGTATCTTTGGTATTAGTTAGGTGAAAGGAATCAATCAATAGAAGTCGAATTTTGCAGTCTGACGCTATGAAACGCCATCTTAAAATCCAATTCGGCGGCTTCCGCTCAACTTTAAAATATTTCAAATGACTGAAAATCGCATGAAAACAAATCTACCAAAACTATGACAAAAATATAACAAAATTATGAAAAGATATTTTACAATATTATGACAACAAAAATTACGAAACGCTGACAAAACTTTGAGAAAAATATGGCAAAGGTGATAAAAATATTAGAAAAATATACCAAAACTTTGATAAATTTGACATTAAAATGGCAAAGCCATGACTAAAATATTAAAAAAATCTGACAAAAATGAATTAAAGTTGACTAAACTAAATAACAAAAAATTACAATAGTAACAAAACACGAAATAAAAACTTTGACAAATATTTGACAACATGATGGAAAATATGACACTTACTTACTTACCCAAGTAACAATTTAAGTTTTATAAGAAACTGGAAGGGCACTTCAAAACTTTGTTATAAAACAACGTTTAGCTATATAAACCCCATTAAAACATTTATATAACAACTATAAGTGTAAAAAGGCCCACCTACAGGAGGTTCTGAAGTGCCCATTCTAAGACTCTTAAACAATAATATGGGCTTAAAACAGTTTTAATCAAGGCTTGCTCTAGATCTCTCTAGATAATCATGTTCTTTCTGCACTGAACAAAAGGTTCGTAATTTTTTTTTATCCGGAAAAGAGTTTTACAATGGCAATAATTAAAATCAAATAATCTTACCGAATCAAAAACTAATTGAATGATTTTTTTTCAACCACGACCCAAAAATAACCTTTCATATACATTCTAAACATCACAATCGATATTTTTGGTAACGTTATGGATAAATATGTTGCGCTTTTAATTTGATCGATTAGTTTTTCGAGAAACTTATATATAAACTGCGCGCCCTTGTAAATTTCAAAAATAGAAGATTTTATGAGATATTTTATGGAATAATAAATTGTTCAAATTTATTTCAGCTATTGTATTCTAGTTTGCTACGTCAATATTTAATCAAATATCCAATTAAAATAATTTAACTAGGCGCAATTGATGGTAAATAATGGTTTTTATTATAATATTCGATGAGAAATCACATTTAAACTTTCATGATTTCATTTAAAAATGGCGATTCCTTGAAATCATCTCTTTGACTTGACGAAATCTGCTATGAATCTAACAACTCTGGATAAATGTCATTTCAAGTACAAATGTTCTTCCAAAAAACAGTTTGGCACCTTATAGAACCAAACGATCTTTTGACGGATCTTTATAAGGGTTCTTATTTCAGTGCAGCTGACGGTGCGACAAAAAAGAAAACAAAATAATCAAGATAAACGAAAACTGCAAAATTGCGATCAAAAAATATTTTATTTATCGGTCTCGTAACTGAAAGATTCGAGTACCTTATTCTACGGTTTGGTGATCTGGAGAAGTGGAGAAGGATTTTGCCCAGCCATCGATCGGGATCATAGCACAAAAGTTGCAGGAATGTTTCTGAATTGCGAGGTAATAATTCCTTTATGTTTGATATTGAACGTACAGTAACATATTTTTTACATTTTATAGGTTTTTCCGCTAAATTGTATCCGGAACAGAATGTCATCATTTGTTGCGAAAAGAAAACGTCCGCCGGAATTCTAAAACCAGCTGGGAAATCACTAAGAATCTGGGAACATAACATGAAACCTCGGAAGCAGGAAGTTTTCAATTCAAGGTAGAATCTACTGGTGCGAAATACTCGAATGCTGACTGGAACTGAAGAATGGATAATTATAACAGGAATGATTACCGGTTTCCGTGCAACGTGATTTTTCGGTACAAGCAATGGTTTTAGTTGTGAAATAAAAGTGTAGATAATGTGAAAATTATAACAAGAGTTTATTGTGAAACTAATGAGAATTTAGAAACCTGTTTTTTCTTCTTTGTTGCTGAATATATAATTGAATGATTTTGGTGGGTAGTGTCGGCGCTGTTTTCAAGAATACGTCGAAAGGTAAATCTCTAAGGGAACACTTTCATATGAACAAATCTCTAATGAACACTTCATAACATGATTTATCCGCCTCGAATGATAAAGTGATCAATATCTTAGGGTGAGCATTGACGGCACCCGGTGGAGTTGTTGGAGACGAAGTTGCATCCGGCAGACTTTGGGAACGAGTCGATAAAGTTGTTTTGGTCTAATTAATTACAATTTTCTGTTGCAACAAAAGTCCCGATCTCTTTTATCTCTCGAACTCACTTCCTCCTGGGAGATAAATTGCTAAATTTAAATATTACATTTGGTGGTAAACATTTGAGACGTGCCACACATACACATTTTGACATTTCGATCGGATTTGGACTGTCATTCTTTGTTGGTTTTCTAAATAGGTTTAATAATTGCTTTATAGTGCTCTACTGAACCAAAAAAATTAAAGGTTATAAAACATTCTTTGTTGTTGTTTTTTTTAAGGTTGGTTTTCTAGAGAGGTTTAATAATTGCTTTTTAGCGCTCTTCTAAACCAAAAAAATTGATGGTTATAAAACCAACACAAAATTTGACAGGAGTTCTATAAAAAGATTCTATAGTGGTTTTTAAGCTATCTTAAAGGGCAATTATATAGAGTTCCTTATAAATTACGTTACAAAGCAAACAATACTTTATAAATCCCTTATACAACAACTATTTTTTCTTATAAAACCATTCAGAGTTTAAAATGTTGCTTGGGTTACTTAATGATCCCGCGCCGATCCTCCGGTGCATAGGGCCGTGGTAAAAGACCTCCACTGTTGACGATCCGGAGCCAGCGTCTTCACTTGGTCCCAGTCAAGATTCTCGTCGACAGTTCGGATTTCAGCGGCTAGGCTTCGCCGCCACGAGTTTCTGGGTCTGCCTCTTCTTCGATGACCTTCTGGATTCCAATCTAGCGCCTCTCTGCAAATCTCGTTTTCATCTTTCCGCAGCGTGTGCCCAATCCATCTCCACTTACGTTCCCGAATCTCGATTTCTAGCGCCCTTTGATGACACCGGCGATGTAGTTCCTCATTCGAGATCCAGTTGCCAGGCCACCAAGCGCGGATGATATTCCGTAGGCAGCGATTTACAAATACTTGCAGTTTTCGCGTCGTCACCGCATATGTGCACCAAGTTTCGCACCCGTACAGCAATACGGATTTGACGTTTGAGTTGAAGATTCGGATTTTTGTTCGTAGAGAGATCTGGCGTGACCGCCAGATGTTTCGGAGACTCGCAAACGCAAATCGGGCCTTTCTGATCCGGGTTTCGATGTCTTTCATGGTACCACCATCAGGCGTTATCTGGCTACCAAGATACTGGAAGAACTCCACTTTCTCAACTTGTTGCCCAGTTACCATTAAGCTGGAGGGATTTCCTGAGTTGATCTCCATCGACTTGGTCTTTCCGACATTAATTATTCGACAAATTCGACTTCTAATTATTGAGCCCTTTCATCCAATACCCAGATAGTGGGAGTTTCGTGTGCTTTTCAGTCACTTCCAGCATTTTAAAGTTGAATGGGACATATTGGATTTCAAGATGGCGTCGGACAATGAATTCCAACTTCTATCCGTTCAGCCTATACACATATTGTGGACCGGTCGTTTATTGCCAGTTAGATTTTGCTTCAATTAGCGTTATTAGTGAAAATCCACGCTAAAAAACCGTGCATTTTGCATAGCCAACACAGAAACGGCAATGATAATTAAATAAATAAACTTTTGAAAAAGATTTTTTGATATCTAATTGTCATTTACGATAAAAAATATCCCAGAGAATATTTTCAGTGTATGTCCGGATGAACTGGATGAATTCGCGCGATCGAGCCGGCTCTTCGCGAGAAAATTCGCTTGCACTGTGGCCAGTCGATGTTTTTTTCAACGTGTTTCAATGAGAAGCGGGTTTTCGCGCGAATTAGAAATTCGCTTCGCACTTCGCTTCGCGCTCACTGTGAATTCGACCATTCGACGTAAACGTTGTGCAACAATATAGTTGAATTATGAAATTCGTAACAGTTTCTTTAGGTTAAACTGGATGGCTACCATGTTTTGCTCACAAATCTTGAGATTCAATGGGGTTCTATTGTCAAATTCTGTTTACAGTTTTGGCTTTTGCGTCCATCTTTCGATCCACCAAGAATGACATAAACCCTGCCTGCATACATGTCGATGATCGTATCGCTCAAATTTGTCTGAATGGTGTCAATATTGGGGTGGTCTAACTGGTTTTCCGAAACCGTCCATTTTGACTTTAGACGAAAAAATTGGCATTTCCGGTAAATTTTTCATCATTCTTTGGCATTGAAGTACGAATATACAAATTTTGTTCTATCAGCTTTAAAATCTAAGCTCTATAAACCTTACTGCAAGATTCATGTAAGCAATAATCAAATTGCTTAAACTTTTCGATGTTTTTGAATAAAACTACAGTGGCGTTGAAAATAGAATTGACAAGCTGCCATCTCTCTCTTAGCTGATATTTTTTCATGAAATTTTTACACATTTCAGTTCAGCTATACATCTAAAGCTCCACAACATTAAAAGTCTGTACAAGTGTACAATGACTGGAAAATAAAAAATGTTTTGTCAAAAAACAGACCAAGTTTTATCAAAATAGTTCTAAGCAGTGCCTGACCCAAAATGTTGAAAATGGATTAGAAACTTCGTTTTGAAACATATAATGTGATTGGTAATTGATCGAACTCTGTTGTTTTTATTTTTAACGCTTTTGGAGCATTTTCTTTTTTTTCAGGCAAAGTTTTTTATAAATTTTCAACCTTCTTGTAGTAACAACAGAGCGTGCGGGTCATATCCAAATAACTTTATTTATAGCTTGATTTTTTCAAAGCTTTTTACTGCCCTTCTAAGCAAGATTGTCCCATGTGGAAAAACGAGCAAGCGAGAAAAACGCGATTGAAATTTTGATCTGTTTTTCGGTTTTTCGTTAAATTTATGGCTCTTCCGCACCTTTCATGCATATTGTTTTTTTTAGTTGGTCAATTTACATTGAAATCTATACTTACTTTTTGATTTTTTTTCCTCAAATCAGAAGATAATCGTCAAAAACGCTTCGTGTGACACTTTTGCGTAGAATATGAGCGTGTGTTTTTTTGTTTCTATGGAAAAACTGTCTCACGAGCTCTTTTTTCTTCTTTGTTATTGTGCGGGAACGGGAAGGATTTAAAAGTGTTCCGGAAAAAAAATATAATTGAGTGTTCAAAACTATAGATGAGTGCATTATTGATAAATTTGCTGAAGGTTTACGGTTTGGAGTCAAGTTTAGAGAACAGTGACAGACAGTAATGACGATTTACTCGGATTCATGACACCGAAATCAGAATTGGATCAGAACGGTTCTTAAAATGTTTTTTCTAAGTTCTAAGTTTTCTAAGATCCGAATGAATACGATTCAAGTTTTTTTGAACTTTTTTTAGAACTATGAAAAAAATATTCAAGGAAGATTCTACGCGGAAGCGCAATATTGCGCATCGATTTATTGTTTTCCAGTGGATGCCAGAAGCATTGCCTTAACCATATTAGCCGGGATGATCGAGCTCATTTGAATAACACATTCTGGAGCTCAGATAACGTAGGCCAAAAAATACTATAAGTATCCGAAAATATGCTTATTATGAGGAACCAAAAATAAGACAAAATTATGGATTTGAACCGGGAGTGGAGAAAAAGCTTTCACTGAAGTGACCCCCTTTCCCTTGTCCATCCCTATGACCTTTATTCATAAAAAAATACATTTAACGTTCAACATTACAGTACAATGTGTCACTAAAGCGATTTTTGAGAAATTCTGTTACAGTCGAGTGGTTTTTGAAGAGTTTTTCTCAGTGGGACATTCTTGCGTAGAAACATCAACATAGAGACAACCACCTAGATGAAAATTTCTTAGATGTTCAGAACAAAGTATACTTTTTTGTGTTTGTATTCGAAAGAAAACATCATAATAAGCAGTTTCCAACAAAAAAGTGAAAATGACCCAAAAGTCACATGGGACATTCTTGCGTAGAACGGCAGTTTATTCGTTTTAATTTTGAAAATGCCAACTGAATGCGATCACAACCGAGGTTGCGTAGAAAACATCCGTATTTTGGACAACAAAATTCTGTAATTCTGTGAGTTAACCAAAAAATGTAGTTACAGTGTTTTGTGTTTTGTTAAATCAAATTAAGTCATTTATTAACAAAAAATCTTTTTGCATTTCAAATTTTATATCATTTTCATGAAAGGTTATAAAATCTTTTTTTTCTACCGTAAGATGAAATGATGGAAATAGAAATAGACCACGAAAATGATGATGATAGCATGGGAGAACAATTCCCTTCATTCCGACACTCGACCAGTTCAACTTTCATACGCCAGGTTGTCTCCTGTACCTACATGTAGTAGAATGTTAATGCATGGGCCTCGGAGAGGCACAAAATGTTGGTTCAAGTCCTACCGGGAGACAAAGCGATCGCATGTTTTTTTCATCAATTGTCATCTTAACTAGTCCCTGAAATTTCAACCAACACTGTTGGTTCCATTTCTCTTAAAAAAAAACTGTAAAAACTTTCACTAAATCTTTTATAATCTGTTCATAATTCTAAATACTGTGTTACAAAGTATAGGACAAAAATTCGTTTTAAATTATATGAACTACTATTTCGGCAACATCACAGCGAAATTATAATAATAAAATGATAATGATAAATATAATGATTATCATGAGGATGATGATAGATTTATGACAAAGGAAAAATTTAAAGGTATATTATCGTCTTTTTCAATAGAAAAAGCTACTATATCAATTGCGTTATAAAATCTGAGCATTTTATGCCATTCGTATCGCAAGTAGACGAACCCTTTTCATTGATTCGATATACTTTCGACAAATGGCGGTTTTATCGGTTTTATCAATAACAAATACCGGATTTGAAAAAGAAACCGGTAAAACCGACCACCATAGTTAACGTCTTTTTAAAAAGAGCAAAATTAAGGAAAAATAACCATTTATTTTAATTGAAGTGTTAACTTGATGATTTTTTTTACTTGAGCGCTTGAGTTTGCTGTCAACTACGGTCCACCTACGGCCCCTCTTGGCCAACGGTATATTCGTTGCATTCCTTGATTGGCTCGAAATAATCAACGTTGCACAATCTCCGGAATATCTTAGTTCGTTATTGACACTCCTGATTAGTCGCATAGGCTTTAGAAGGTTAAAATGAATCTGGTGGTTTACTAACCTGAATTTTATTTAAATCATGTTTTGCTATCTAGATACTTTGAATTCTTTTTGAAATTTAGTGAGAATATTTCTATTTATTAATGCCATTTAAACCCATTTCATTCCAACGGCAACCAATTTCAATTAAAGCCTTTTCAGGATACCTTCGTCAAACATCACTCGTTACAGTATCAATTCAAACCATTTCTGACCCCAAATCGATACCCTTTAAACTTGACAAATATAAGTGGGTTCCCAATTAAAGAACGCATGAAACGCTGAAATGAGATTGAATCTGATTAGAACCACATCAGCTTGCGAATGTCATACATTAATTTCAGCAAACCTACATAACTATGTACTTCTGTTACTTGGAAGCACTGTGTGCTGGCTATTAGAGCTGCCGCCCATAAAAGCGAACGAACCATCCCGAACGCTTCAATCAACTAATGAACAATCGATTATAACTGGTGCTCTCCTTTTTTTTTTTTAAATTCCTCCCACACCGAACAGCTCGGACACCGCAGGGCTTCGCATGAAAATATCGATTCCTCGGAACCAGTCCAACTCGACGCCCACCCCTTCGCCCTCGGGATCGAACCGGCCCAGCTCGTCCACTAGCGTGAGGGCTGCGGTCACCAGTAGCCCAGCTCCGGCCACTCCCGGGTCCACGGCCAGCAGTAGTAAGCCAGCCATCGGTGGAGAGCAATCGGCTTCAACGCCGCCAGCCAAGGGGGCAGCAGCAAAAGGGAAAAGTGACTCCAGTTCCGAGAGCTCGTCCTGCCTTTCTAACTACAGCGATAGTGATAGCGATAGCAGCAGTTCGGACAACCGGAACAGTGCGGGGAAGAAGACGAGCTCGTCGGGAAGCGGGCACAAGAAGCGGAAGTTTGTCAAGCGGAAGAAGGTTAGTGGTTGAATTTATTGATAACGATGGGGTATTTATTCGGTTTTTTCGTTCATTTTAGACCAATCGATGTGGGTCGACGAGTAGCAGCAGTGGGAGTGATGACTCGAGTGATTCCGATTCGAGTAGCGATGATAACCAGGATGATAGTAAGGACGTCAGCCAGGAGAGTCAGGGGCCATCGACTTGTGGATCGGTGCCGTTGTCCACGTCGACTCCGGCTAAGCCAAGTGTGGGAGCTGGTGCGATGTTGGCTAATCAAACTACTCCCGATGCTGATGGTGGATCGTCGTCGGACAATGAACTTCCGGCGTTGGTTAATGCAGCTATTATGAGGGTAGCTGAGAGTGGATCCGATAACGATAGCTATCAGGGGACTACTTCCTCGGCGATGCCTCTTTACACTTCCTGCCTTTTGCGAGATTTCGTCGCCAAAACGACAATGCTAGGGAATTCGACGAACGCCCAACCTCAACATGCTTCAACCAGTTTGTCGAATACGCAATGTGACCTAAACAGAATCAAGACTGAAGCCTCGATGGCCGGTGGATCTGGAAGCTCGATCAACGGTGTGGCCTTAGCTAGGACAGATCCTTCGATGATTGTGCCGATCAAGAGGAGGGGTCGACCTCCGAAAACCTCTTCAATTGCTCCCGTTGCTATGACTATTGTGTCGAAGGGAGCTGTCAAAGCGCATCCTCACACGATTAGTGAATCTCCTGATTCGGGAATACTCTCGACGCATAGCTCGACTGGATCGCCGAAAACAGAGAAGAAACAACCGATCGCTTGCAGTAGTAGTAGTAGTAGTAGTCAGAAACGAAAAGGTGAAGTGGAACCTGTCAGTAGTGGGTCGAGTAAAGCATCCATTGTGGCTCCTTTAACAAAATACACTATTGCGAGCTTGGACAGGAATACGTATGCAACGGAACGTGTTTTGTATCCACCTAGGGGCAAGAAAAAGGCGAGTAAACCGGCTAAAGAGAAGCCTCTTCCACCGGAGGATAATCTGGATCCGGTTTGGAAAAAAATCGACATAAGCAAAAAGTTTAACGAACCCAACCTGAGTGGATACAAAAGCGATGGAGGGCAGACAATCTGCTGCAGTAAACAACTGGCTTCTCAGAGTGGCTACATAAGCGATTATGGAGGCGCTCGAAGGAGACGATTATCCGGCTACAAATCGGACTGCAGTACGAAATCGCGAAAGAGCTGTGGCTACAAGAGTGACTACAGCGTCAAAGCCAAGAGTTGTGGCTATCGAAGTGATTGCAGCACTCGACACAGGAAGCAAGTAAGGAGAAAACGTCGGAAAAAGATTGTGCCGAACAATAACAATATGAACAACAAGAACTTTAACAAGTCTGCCAGCGTTAGTGAACAAGACATTCTTCAGCTAGCCGGACTAACTTTGGGAAGCACTAGCGAGGAAAGCAGCAGCACAGAGGAATCCGAATCTTCCGTCAACGATAACAATAGCAGTGTACCGCTGAGCAAGCCCCTGCAAACCACCCCAGAACCCATAGTTTCAAATAAAGAAAAAAGTATCAAGATGCTTCTAACTCCCAAGAACAAGGTAGACCCACTGCTGCCTATCAACAACTTTAAGGGAATCTTCCAGTCAATCCACAGGTTTGGAAGCTTTGACACCTTTGCTTCCAACATCAGTCCGAAGAACTCGTTTGCTAGTTTCCTCAAAAGCAATCGAAATAAAGACAATGGCAAGATGACAGTCAAGAAACTACCACTTTCCAAGGCGAATGTCATCAAAAACTCCGAGGAATGTAGCAAACGGTTTCAAAGGTCTACCAGCCAAGATCTGCTTAGTCGCATCACCAACGCAGACATTCCGAAAGCTTCACCCGCCAAATCCGTGTGCTCCAAACGAAGTCGTCGAAAGAGCTGTGCCAGCGATAAACTGGACAACGTTTCGGTCAAAAGCTACGGAACCACAATTCGGAATCGTCGGATGAGTACGATGAGTAGGTGTAGCAGTAGATCGGCTGGATCGAGACATCCCTGGCGAAAGAGGAAGCGAAAGCGTTTACGGTCCAATTCGGTGGCGAAATCTTCCTCGGACATCAAGTTGAGCATGGAGTTGGAGCGTTTGAGTGAGTCTTTCAACAGTTTGTGTCGAATCTGTCCCGCTAAAGATACTCTATTAGGGATTGGAGCGGCTGCTCTTGCTGGAGCAGCTGCAGCTAAGAGCATGCAGAAAGGTCGATCCATGAAGAAGCGTAAAGCTTCGGAACACGTTGAATCTCCTTCGACTGCTGCTAGTGGAACCAAACGGCGGAATAAGAAGTCAGTAACCACTCAGAGCCCCGATGATCATAAACTTCCGTTGAAGAAGCGTCACTATTTGCTCAGTGAGCAGACGCCTAAAGAGCGTGACACCGAGAAAGAGGAGACGAGAAGTCAAACGGTTATCAACCCGTGCGCAGCTAGTGGAAGTCGAACGAACGTGGCGTCTACCATTACTTCCACATTTTCTTCTACATCAACCATTAAAGATCCCACCAAAGCAATCACTCCGAAGAAGCGTCATCTGTTAAAGTCCGATCCCGTTATACCGGAGGACATAGTCCAAATCAAATCCAGCGACTCTCCACTTACGATTGATGCTAGAAATGCTGACCTAACAGCCTTGGATACAGCTGCTTCAGGTCACAAGAAAAGTGACGCCCTCACCCGTAAAAAGAACCGCCTCGAAGGCTTGGTCTCAAAAATCCAACCAACCGCCACAGTTGCAGCAATCCTAGCGGACAATAACATCCTCGCAGCGGCTACCCATCGTTCGACTCCTCCATCCCGTCCATCTGTGATCCATTCGTCAGCCTCCAATACGCAAACCACAACCGCAATCTCAACATCCTCTTTAAACGCTCCACCCCCAGGCGTTTTCGAGCCAACGGTGGATCTGGAACTATCCATCCCAGCGTCCATTCCGTCCCTGATTGCCAAAGTTGAGATGCTGGATTCACCTCAACTGAAGGACGGCATCTCCAAGCTCGATGGAGACGATTCGTCGAAGAAAAGTTCGGAAAAGGTAATCGAAAAGCTGCTCACCAAAACTGGAGCCCATTTGCTGTTGAAGAAGAAGCGAAAGAAGATCAACCGAACTGGTTTCCCCACCGTTAAGAAGAAGAAAAAGAAGTTGGTTGAGCGTGATCCAGCCGAAGGGGATGTTAAGGCAGAGCTTGGGCCGGATTTGTTCGATTCCTCGAATCTGACCAGACATGTGCCGTCGGAGACGGAGAAGTCAACTAAAGCGAAGCAAAAGGACACTCACGTCAATTGTGATCGAGTACCGAAGGAGGGAGAACCAACCGATAGTTTCATTGAGCGGAATACAAGGCCTCGATTGTCGGTAGTTAGTTTGGAGCGATTGCAGGGAAAACTTCCTCTGAATGGCAGGGAGGTGGTGAGTCCAATTACGCCTCCGGCTACCGGAGCTGGAAGAAGGAGGAAGTCGGTGTCTCAAAATTTGGCGAATGCTCTATCCGACACTGAAGGTTCATTTGATAGGAGACAGTTGCGAGGAAAGTCCAAAGATAAGAGCGAACTGGAGAAAAGAGATGAATCGTTGTCGAAGGGGAAAGAGAAGAAGTCTAGTTCGTCCTCGAAATCGCTGAAGAAAGAGAATCTCGAGAAGCAAGCGAAAGTTAAAGAGGTTCAACCGGTGTGCCAAGACGAAGTTGATAAGTTCAAAACGAGAGAGCCCACTAAGAAGGATATGACGGAGAGAATTTTCAAGCGAAAAGAACATCTCCACCAGAGGAAAGAACCGGTCGAACAGTCCATGCCGAAGAAAGAATCGTTGGACAAAGCATCAAGTGAAAAGCATTCGAAAGCAAAAGAAGTTCAGCATCCGAAGAAAGATAAATCGGCAAAATCTTCCGAGGTTATTCAACACGTTGAAGAGAGTACGTTAGAGAAGTCCCAGGTGGTCAATGAAACGCAACCAACTAAGAAAGACGTTGGTAGTAAGCAATCGAAAGTTAAAGGCATTCCACCGCCTAAGGTAGACGAATCTGAAAAGCATTCGAGGGTAAAAGATATTCTACCCATCAACAAAGAATCTTTGGAGAAGAAATCACGAACAAGAGAACCACTTCCAAGTGTGGTACCGGAACCTGTTCAAAATACAATTGAGGTCACGAAATCTTCCAAAGCGAACAAAGTTGAAAAGGAGTCTACTAAAATCCCACCCGTAACAGTGAAAAAACCCAAGACTGTCGTCGAAGAGGTGAAACCACTCCCGCTTAGAAGGACCAGAAGTTCTTCCATTGCTCTCGATCCATCAGAACTTGCAAAGCGTAACGCAACCCAAGAGCAAGAAATCGTGCTGAAAAACGCCGTCATAAAAATACTTCCCTGTTCCATTACCCAAGACGATTCAGATTCACTGGATTCGATGCCACTGCTTAAACGTCTCCAATCGCGATCTGTGTCCAGGCAACAGCTGGCAGCGGCAGCCGCTTCAGAAGCAATGGAGACAACACCAACCCCTGTATCACCCAAAACACCCACCTCTCGCGCCCGAGGACGTCCAAAAGGTGGAGAACCAGATATCCCAGCGCCCATACCCGTTACACCAACCCTAGCCGAAAAATTGAGCAAACTTCGTCGATCACGCATGAGCGTTATCGACACATCATCGAGACGATCACTGCAGAACTCCCTTTCTCCGGAACCTCAACCAGTTAAGGAGACTCGATCTGCAGCTGCTCGCAAATCATTCTCAAACGATCCCGTCCCGGAACCTTCCCTGTACGACATTCCACCTGTCAAGATCATCATCACCAAGAAGGATCAAAAAGCGGCTGTTGCGTCTACAGTCGAAAGAAAACCTAGGGAATCGGATAAGTCTAACGTTCTGAATAGCTCATTGGAGACGGCAATTCGGGAACGTACCAAAAGTCGATGTTCAAGTAGACTGGACTCGGTAGTCGATCGGTTGCGAAGGGAGCAGAAGAAGGTAGAAGACCCCGCTCCACCAATGGCATCTCCGTTGCAAAAATTGAAACGCGGAAAAAGCGATGACTTCAAGGTTGACGCAGAGAAAGTTGTGAAGAAGATGCGAAGAGATACTGCCGAAGCTATCTCGCAGGAGGTCGTTGTTCCGTTGGTTCGCGTTGACCTTCAACAGTACGACATGGAAGAATCGGTGACCCCGCTGGAAAATTTACCTTCGGCATCATCATCGATGGAGGAAGATTTGGAGCACGATCCTCTGCCGGCGGAGGAAGGTCCTCCGGATTACTTCCGAGAAGAAACTCCCTCGCCACCGGTCGATGGGAAGAACAAGAAGGTTCCACGCAAGAAGTATATCACTGCTGGATTGTTCTCCGATTGCTACAAAGACGACGGGAAAGGTGCCGGTAGAAGTGGCCCGAAGGTGCAGCCAGAAACCTTACTTCCACCTCCGGCTTATTGCGAAAAATTCTTGCGAAGAACGCAGCGTGATTTTCAGCTTCCTTTTGACTTGTGGTGGGCTTTCGAAAATAGGAAGTTGACCAATCGGCACACAGTGGCTAGCTGGAACTACAAAAAGATCCGTACTAATGTTTACTACGACGTCAAGGCTAATCCTTCGACGGATCATCCGCAGTGCAACTGCAAACCTCAAACCGGTTGTATCGAGGACTGTCTGAATCGTATGGTCTACGTCGAGTGTGATCCGGAGAACTGTCCGTGTGGTGATCGCTGCAGGAACACCAAGATTCAGAGACACGAATACGCTCCAGGCTTGGAGCGATTTATGACCGAGAAGAAGGGCTGGGGAATCCGTTCGAAAGAAGGCATCAAAAAGGGAATGTTCATTATGGAATATCTCGGAGAAGTAGTCACCGATAAAGAGTTCAAGGAGCGTATGCGTACAATCTACTTAAACGATATGCATCATTACTGTTTGAACTTAACCGGTGGACTGGTCATCGACGGTCATCGGATGGGAAGTGATTGCCGCTTCGTAAATCATTCGTGCGCCCCGAATTGTGAAATGCAGAAATGGTCCGTCAATGGTTTGTTCCGGATGGCACTCTTTGCCGCTCGCGACATTCCTGCCTACGAAGAGCTATCCTACGACTACAACTTTTCTCTGTTCAATCCATCCGAAGGCCAACCTTGCATGTGTGGCTCGGATAAGTGCCGTGGCGTTATCGGTGGCAAATATCAACGTGTCAAGCCACTGCCAGTAGCCACGGAAATGAAGAAACCTCTAGAGGCGGTTGAAGCAGAGAAAACGGTTTCAACTACAGCCGCTCCGACAGATCAAAGTCCAAGAAGTGCAGCTCGGTCAAGAAAACGTCAGGCAAAGAAAAACGCTCCAATTACGCAATTGAACGGCCAACCTCTACCCAACTTTGTTCCACCCACCCAAAAAGAAAGATCCCTGATCATCGAACATCACTGTTTCCTGCTGAGGAACTTGAACAGAATTCGCAAGAAGGATCGTTCACCGGAACATTTGTCTGCATCGCAAACTGCAAGTCCTGCGTTGGGATCTGGTCAAAACGCTCAACAGGGCGTTGGCGGAAAACCTTCACTGGCTTCGCAGATTTCTGCGCTACGCTGTCCACGAAACATCCGCACTCGCGGATTGGCCTTCGTCGAAGATGATCCGGAGCTGGAGAAAATCGCTCGGATTGCCGTCGCGCTCAAAGAGATCTGCCTCGAGATCGCTAGCTTGAAAGGTAGGTTGATTTTACATCTACAGACATCTTCAATGTTTTTAACACTTGTATTATAATTCCAGATGAACGGGGTCACCTATACCTGAACCTGCTAACGCTGCCGTCAAAGAAGAAAAATCCTCTGTACTACGAACGTATTCCTCGGCCGATAGATTTGGCTCAGCTCCAGTCCAACATCGAACAGGGATCGTACAAACAACCGAAAGCATTCGAGGACGACCTGTTGATAATGTTCAGCAATGCGGTTAAATTTTTCGGCATCAGCTCACCGGAAGGTGTTGCGTCGGAAAAGTTGAAAGAGCACTACTTCATCTGCAAGCAGCGGCAGGTTGAGCGGTTGATCGCGTATGTTGGTGAGCAGAATGAGTTGTTGAGAGGTTTCATCCCGAAAACAGAACCGGAACCTGTGGCACCGGTGAAAGGTCGAGGCAAGTTCAAACAGGAACAGGCTGAAGATATCATTCGTTGTATTTGTGGACTGTTTAAGGATGAAGGCATGATGATCCAGTGCTCGAAGTGTTTGGTTTGGCAACATGTTGAGTGCACAAAGGCCGATCCTGCCATCGAGAACTATCTCTGCGAAAGGTGTGAACCCCGAACAGTTGACCCGGAGATTCCTCTCAACGATTACACCGACGAGGGTTATCAGTATTATATCTCGCTGATGCGGGGCAACCTGCAGATAAGACAGACGGATACGGTTTACGTTCTACGTGACATTCCAATGTCTCCGGATCCCGACAACCCCAATGGTCCTCATAGGAAGCACACCTACAAAACGATCGGTAATATCGATTACGCTGAGTGCGACATTTTCCGGGTTGAGAGTCTGTGGAAAGATAAGGAAGGTCGGCGGTTCGTTTACGGACACCATTACTTGAGGCCACACGAAACGTTCCACGAGCCTACGAGAAGGTTCTACCCCAACGAAGTGATGCGCGTCCCACTGTACGAAGTGATTCCAATTGAACTGGTCATGGCTCGTTGTTGGGTTTTGGATCCAGCAACGTTCTGCAAGGGTCGTCCGGTGGATAGTTCTGAACCACACGTCTACATCTGCGAACTTAGGGTCGATAAGAGCGCTCGTCTGTTCTCGAAAATCAAACACGCCCATCCGATTTGCATGAAATCGTATGCGTTCCACAAGTTCGAGCAGAAACTGAAAATTTCCAAGACTTTTGCGGTATGTTTGATTTTTAAAAAAATTCTTCAGTGATGGTAGTTATTTGATTCATTTTCACAGCCACATGACTTGGGATCCCTCGCGCATCTCCTAACGGCCAAAGACAACCGGAAGAAAAACTCCAAGAAGGACGACTCTACCTCGACGGTTTCCGGAGCGTCCGGATCTTCCGGCTCGAAAAAGATGACACCGATCATACAGCTGTTGCCACCACCGCCGAAGGTAAGCAATTTCAAACAACAAGATGAAAGGAACTTTCGTTCGCTTGTTTTTTGGTTACTATTTGACTCCTGCATCATCTGGCACGCCTACATCACTCATTCATTTGCACAGAGCCATGGTAGGACTATCATTAAAGGGCGAACACGAATTTATAGCGACACCAAAAATGTCATGCCAATTTTCTTTTAATGTTTAGAATCAAATCAAATTTTGTGAGTCCTTTTTCGTCTTTGACTGTCTTCTTGCTCTTCCAAAGTTCCTGCTTCATTATTGCCCAGTACTGCTCCACCGGGCGCAACTCCAGACAGTCTGGCGGGTTCATGTCCTTTGGAACAAAATGGACAGAATTGGCCTTATACCACTCCAGGACACTTTTAGAAAAATAGCATGAGCATGATGCCAAATCTGGCCAAAATAGCGAAGCTTCGTCATGCTGCTGCAAGAACGGCAAAAGGCGCTTCTCGAGGCACTCAGATTTGTAGATATCGCCATTTGCTGTGCTCTTTGTCACGAAAGGCTCACACCTCAGTCCGCAAGAGCAGATGGCCTGCCAAACGAGATATTTGGAGGTGAACTTCGATATTTTCTTCTTCTTAAATTTGTCGTCCACATCGAACTTGCTCTTGCTGGTGAAAAACTCCAACCCCGGAATTTGCTTAAAATCAGCTTTTATATGCGTTTCGTCGTTCATCACACAGCTGCCATATTTTGCCATCATCTTCTCTCGTAGAGCTTCCGTGCCCGAATTTTAAGCCGTTTGTTGTTGCTGCTCAATGCGGTTTGGGAAGTTCTGTACCTTGTATGTTTGTAGTCCAGCTCTCTTTTTGCATTCTGGGCGCAGCTCTGCGACATGCCGATCTTTTTGGCCAAATCACGGCTTGAGTCGTTGGAATTTACTTAAGTCATCCGCTTCACCTTTGCCTCCGTATTTTTGATCTCCAGTCCCGGTTTTCTTCCAGCTCCTTCGCCGTGGTCCAACGTCAACTGCTCCTGGAACTGGTTCAACACTCTGGAGACAGTTGAATAGTGAATTTTCAACATTTTTCCCAACTGCCACTTTGACAGGTCAGAAAATTTCAGGTTTCGAAAGAATTTGTTTTCTTGCCTCGCGTTGGTTCACATCCATTTTCGTTGAATCGAAAAACACGACTTCGAGTTTGACAGCATGTAAAAAATACACATCAATGAGAAAGTGTGCAAAATTTGCTTGATTTTTACCCAATGGTAAAAAAAATATGCCCTGGCGAATGTGTCGTGAAGTTTCGTGTTCGCCCTTTATCAACATCTACTTGAATCATTTTTACAGGAATCGGCACTCAATATGGAAGGTATTCGAAAGACTGAATGCGTATTGTCTTTGTTTTCTTGAAATAAATGTATTTTTTAGTTCGTTCTTTTATGTTCTTCAAGGCGATTCAGAGAAAATATTTCATCCAATCCTCCAATGGGCGATGGAATCGAAAAGTTATTCTTTTTCTCTTTTAGTCAAATCTGTAAAAAGTTGGATGTAATTTTAGTTGCATCTCACTTGACCTAATGCAAAACCATCACCCAAATTCTGCAGTTAAAATTGGCTTACATTAGGTTTATGTACTTTGTATAACTTAACTTTGGCCAAGAATATTGGCTTAAACCAATAACAGAAATTCAAGAATCTTTGGTACATAGCTGGACTCTTTTCAAGGCCAAAAGGCATTTCAGTATTATCGAAGTATTCATTTACAAACTGCGTCAAACAGAGTCGGTGGTGTTTACGTTGCTGGCCATCAATCTGATCAACGAAAATAGGATCCAATTTCGAAAAAAAGGGTTGGCTTGGAATCGGAACGTCAATCGTTACGTTGGATTTTCAGCAAAATTGTAAATTTGCATAGGAATATTGGCGACACCTACATCTAAACACATTACCCATATACGCTCATCATTCATCATATTTAGTAGCTACTATTTTACATTAACAAATACGCCTCATAACGCAAGCGCTTAAGCTCATCACAGTTCACGCAAGCTTTCGTTACAAACGCGAATCCCCGCTAGTTCATTTATCCAATCAGCTCATATCGTATCTTCATCGACACGCTAAAATTAGTGTGCGTTCAATGTGATAACACAGTATCGTTCCCTTACTTTTTTCTACTTTTCGTGGAAATCTCGTCAACAAAACCAAAAAATCTACAATCTCAACATCAACAACTTGCAACAACATCCGGTGTACGATACCTTCCCTCCAATTCCTCAATCGTTTTTTGGTACCCTGCAAAATTGTCACCCCAAAAAGATTGATCCAACCATCAATACTACTACTTCTACTAGTTCTGCTACCACCACTACTAGTACTACCATCAACAGGTCCGAGGGCGCTACCTTGCTACCTTCAAATGAGGTAATTTCTAGAGAAATATAAGGAAACCCGACAAACTCAAGAAGTGGCGACCAAATTTAGTACCCTTAGACTCCTTTCTTCTAAACTGTTTGACTAATTCTTACCTCGTTTCTTCTCGTCGCAGACACTGGCCGAAAAGCGCAACCGACTGGAGCAGGTCCTGGCCCGACTCATGATCAAGATGACGTTGAATCCTGCGGCACTGCCGGCCGTCGACATCAGCTACCTGCTCACCGGAAGGGGAGCCCGATCCCGGAGAACCATCGCCAATGCCACCCCGGTGCCGGCCATTTGAGAGTGGGTCCGGAAGCGCCGCAAGCGTCGAAAATGGAAACGTTGCTACAGCTAAGGGCGCTGGAGATATTGACGAGGCCACCGCATCATCGATGAAGGACTTCCGATTAGGATCTTTAAACTTGGGATTTAAGCACGTATTTAAATCGTTTGAAAAGGTTGATGGGTTTTATCGAACAGACGCCTCAGCATTTGACATTTCAGTCAGTGTGCTACTTTCCGTAGGAACTTGTCTTTGAAAGTCTTCATTGCTCGAAAGAATCCAGAAAAGAATTGTAAATGATTCTACAAGACCTTGTATAAAAATGCCACAGCGTAACGCAATTAATTTAATTTAATTTATTTTATTAGAGAGGCTTGCTTGGTAGATTCGCCTCTTGCGTAACGCAATAGCGATTGCTAATCTTTACCTGTGGCACCTCCGACACTGAATGAAATCATCATGTAGAAAATACTAGATATTTCAGAAATATTCAAATTGAGTTTGGTTTTCAGATTTCAAAATTTAAAATCCTTGTCTAAACTTTTAAAAAGTTCCCAGCACATCGTGAAGTGTCAAAGTGGGGATTCAATCATTCATACTGCATGCTACTATCAATTACTCAATCAAACTTAAACCCTTCTTAAACTTGGGCAAACATTGAGTTGACCATAAAACAATCACACTAGAAATGGAATCATTCACAAACACCCGTCGTCGCGTCCACCGTTTGAACATGATAACGAATAGTACAGATTTTTTGTTTATGGTTTTTGTTTGTAAATAGTAGAGTTGTTCACTACAGCAGCAACAACGACAAATATCATCTTTATTATTATTATAACCTCCCGATGTAGATTGATTAGGGTATTTGACGTTTGGATTATAACACACACACAGATTTGAGTATGTTTAGGGTTATGTTTATCAGCAGCACATTAAGTTATTTAATTTATTTATATCAGCACCGTCGTTTTTGTTTATACATTCTTATATAGCAAATAAACTTTGTTTTTGTTCATATAGATTTTTTTTTGTTTTTATTTCCTCCGGAACATCCTCGTCCACATTCATTCATGTGAATTGATCCCGTTTCACCTTTTTCCTCTGATTGATACCTTATAACTTTCTATATTAGTCCAATCTAAACTTTCTGTTAATGAGTAATTTTTAGCTAAACAAACTATCAAGTATTTAAAAAATGTATATATCATCTAAAACCTTAAAAGAGGGATTGATAAGTATTCTTGAAGTGTGTGTTAACAAACACACATTACTAAAACAAACCGATAGCAATGGACTGAATCAGAGTTGGAAATTAATAAATCATAAAGAAAACAAACTTAACTAAAAAAAAGAGATTAGCAAACAGGATCTGTGCAGAAGATGAGAAGGACGGAAGAAGATAATATATTTGATAAGAGAGGCAGATTTTTTATATTTCTAGCAGCGCTATATATAGGAGTTTTTAAAATTTCCACCCTTCACCCAAATCTAAGAATAAATAATCTAATTAAAGTGGGTTGAAAAACTACAAAAAACAACAACAGTACTAGTAGGTGTAAAAATAAATTAAACAAATAAACTAGACATTCTATTTGAAACAATACAACACTAAAAAAACACACTTTACACTTTCACTCACGAATCACTACAAACCTACTGAGGGTCACATGGTAACAATTATAGAGAACAGAAAAAAATAACATAGCCTAGCGTTAGCTTGGAGCAAATAAAAATGTTCACGGAACTGTACCGCAAAATAAATACACAAAATTATTGAAGCATCAATTTGTCTTTGAAAACTTTCTTTATCCGAATTAGCCCCTCGTTCAGTGTTGCCACATCCAAATCTGTACTTTCAACCAAAAAAATGATTTTTCCATGAAATTTTTGACAAAAATCTGAAACCAAATTATTTTTGCCAGTTTTGTCTTTATTTGTTATTTTTGTTATTTTTGTCATTTTTGTCATGATTGTCACTTTTGTCATTTTTGTCATTTTTGTCATTTTTGTCATTTTTGGTCATTTTTGTCATTTTTATCATTTTTGTCATTTTTGTCATTTCTGTCATTTTTGTCATTGTTGTCATTTTTGGTCATTTTTGTCATTTTTGCCAGTTTTGTCTTTTTTGTGATTTTTGTTATTTTTGTGATTTTTGTTTTTTTTGGTCATTTTTGTAATTTTTGTCATTTTTGCCAGTATTGTCTTTTTTTGTTATTTTTGCCAGTTTTGTCTTTTTTTGTTATTTTTGTCATTTTTGTCATTTTTGCCATTTTTGTCATTTTTGTCATTTTTGTCATTATTGTCATTTTTGTCATTTTTGTCATTTTTGTCTTTATTGTCATTTTTGTCATTTTTGTCATTTTTGTCATTTTTGTCATTTTTGTCATTTTTGTCATTTTTGTCATTATTGTCATTTTTGTCATTACTGTCATTTTTGTCTTTTTTGTCCTTTTTGTCATTTTTGTCATTTTCGTCATTTTCGTCATTTTCGTCATTTTCGTCATTTTTTTCATTTTTGTCATTTTTGTCATTTTTGTCATTTTTGTCATTTTTGTCATTTTTGTCATTTTTGTCATTTTTGTCATTTTTGTCATTTTTGTCATTTTTGTCATTTTTGTCATTATTGTCATTTTTGTCTTTTTTGTCTTTTTTGTCCTTTTTGTCATTTTCGTCATTTTGGTCTGGTCATTTTGGTCATTTTTGTCATTTTTATCATTTTTGTCATTTTTGTCATTTTTGTCATTTTTGTCATTTTTGTCATTTTTGTCATTTTTGTCATTTTTGTCATTTTTGTCATTTTTGTCATTTTTGTCATTTTTGTCATTTTTGTCATTGAACGTTCCGAAAATTGGGCAGCCCTTCGGTTTATCTTATATTTAAGATATATTGGCACCACTGCCTATTTGAAAATAAGAGAATAAATCTAACCGTTGTGCAAGTCAGACGCGTTTTTTATTTCCTCCGTTCTAGCTGAAAAATCATTCGCTTTTCCTCTTGCTAAATTCCCTGAGCTGTGCGAAAAACATTTTGGTCCTAATCGATCCGGATAGCCTGAGGAATTTCGAATGATTTCCGGCTATCGAAAAGTTTATCGCGAGTGATTTCGTACCGTGTGCGAAAATTTTCGGCTCGACGCCATTTTGGAAAAATCCGTTGCTTCCAAATTGCGACTGTGTGTGTGTGTGCGCATCGCACAAGTTCAAAGACATTCCGCCATATTGGTGAAAAGTGCTCGAAGCACAATTGTGTGAAGAGATCCGCCATCTTGGCGAAGAAAAGTCCGTGACTTTCAGCAGTGTGTGTGTGCTCGTAGCACATTAGTGGAAAAAGTCCGCCATCTTGGCGAGTAAAAATTCAGACACTACAGTAGTGTGTGTGTGCACGTGGCACTAGTGTAAATCGGTCCACCATCTTGGTGCCGAGTGTGTGATCGTGCCCAAGGCACTAGTGAAAAAACTGTCGGTCATTTTGGCTAAATTCAAAATTGAATTGAATTTGAAAAAAAAAGTGTTTCCTACAATAGGAAAAAATAAAAAGTGATTGCCACCTGCGGGTGCAAAATAAAAAGTGCTACAAAATCAATGTCCGAATCGGAAACTCCTCATCGAGCAAATCCAGGCAAGGTTCCGAGGAATATTCTGCCATCTGTTGCAGAACAGAAAACCGCCCAGGCTTTACGTGACCAGCAGCGCAAGATGGCTCGGGAAATGACGATTCTTCTCGACCGCCGCGAATTGATCTACGAAAAACTGCTTCGGATAAATGACTCCCTCAAACCTGAACCTGTGAGTATCCACTTACTTAAGCTCCACCTAGAGACGCTCCGAAAATGTGTAGAGGATTTCGATCAGGTACATATGGAAATCGTTGCTAACAAGCCGAGAGATGAGCGGGAAGAACAAAAAGAAGAATATCTGCGTTTTGAGACATTACACAACCAGCTCTATGTTGCGCTCCAAACAAAAATTGATTGTCTCACTCCCGCTCTCCCATCGACCAGCAGTGAAATGGCTCGACCAGTTCCCCCGCAACATGTGTACGTCCAAGCTGCCGCTCCCCAACTTCATGCTCCGTTTCCGGTCTTCGATGGCAACCCGGAAAATTGGTTTAGCTTCAAGAGCCTCTTCCAGAGCATCATGCAGCGCTACGCCAATGAGACTCCCGCCATGAAAATCCTTCATCTCCGAAACGCGTTGTTAGGCGATGCCAAGGACAAAATCGACCAAGATGTCATAAACACCAACGATTATGACTTAGCGTGGAGGATTTTAGAAAACGCCTACGAGGACCGACGACTGATTTTGGATACACACATTGATGCCATACTGGATTCTCCGAAAGTCACCAACGAACATCGAGGTAAAAACATTGCAAAGCTGGTCGAAACATGCACCAAACACGTCGATGCTCTTCGCGGTCATGGTTTCCCAGTAGAAGGGTTGGCTGAGCTTTTCATCGTCAATGTGCTGTATAAGAAACTCGACAAAGAAACCAAAGAGCAGTGGGAAACGAAACTTCCGAGGAACGAGCTACCTGAATTTCAAGAATTCATCGACTTCCTGCGGGAGAGAGGACGAGTTCTGCTGCGCACAAGTCGCTCCGAGCAGCCAGCAAGGCAGCAGTCAACAGTTCCTGCTAGACGCCCAACATACGCTCTGAAACCAGCTGCAAGATCATTCTTCCAGATGGCGAAGCAGTCGTGTCCCTGCTGCAAGGAAGATCACTCCATCTACCGGTGCCCCAAATTCCAACAAATGAATTTGCCGGACAGGAAGGCTGTCGTCTCAAGGGCCAGTCTTTGTTTTAACTGCTTGCGAGCACTTCATCAAGTCAGTGAGTGTCCGTCTGAGCAAGGGTGCAAGGTGGAAGGATGCAATCGAAAGCACCACAGTTTCTTGCATCCCACCAACCCAACCAGTAGCGCAAAGATGGAAGCTGATGGTGTTGCTGAAACGCCAACAACATCGAAGTACACCACTGCAACAATGTGTGCTCACTTGGGAGCAGCCACTAAGCAGGTGCTACTATCGACAGCGCAAGTGCTAATTGTCGGAAAGAATGGCTCCACTGTTAAGTGTCGAGCGCTTCTTGACTCCGGATCCGACAGTCACATCATCAGTGAGAGTTTGGCCTCCAAGCTTATGATTAACATGCGACCAGTTGAACTTCCGGTTAGTGGACTCAACGACATTCAGACCCGTGTTAATTATACTGTCTCGACACGCATCAAATCATGTGCCAAAGACTTTTCCACCTCCGAGCTGGAATTTCTGGTTGTGCCATCTGTGTCTGCCAATCTACCCCAATGCGAAATAGACACACGAACATTTGAAATTCCGACTGGTCTGACATTGGCAGATCCATCTTTCTATGTTCCTGATCCGGTTGACATGATCATTGGTAATGAAATCTTTTTCAACCTGGTACGAGATGGTAGATTGAAAATGAACAACAGCAGCCTCACCCTAGCAGAAACAGAATTGGGCTGGGTGATGTCAGGTTCTGTTCAGCCGAGGAAACCCAAACCTCTTCCACGTGTGTGTCAATTCAACCATAAACAGGCCAAACTTTATGCTTCTCTGAAATCACCGTGGAAAGTTTCATCGCGACTTGCCGATTCTTGTGAAGAAACAGTGCCTACTTATAACGTTGGTTGGAAAGCAGTGGCGACCTGTAAGCATCGCGACTTATCATCCAGGCGAAGACAACATCAACGGTGCTACTCAAATAGCCGTACTTCCTTCGGTTGATCTCGATATCGAGACTCAACGGGGGGTGAATGAACGTTCCGAAAATTGGGCAGCCCTTCGGTTTATCTTATATTTAAGATATATTGGCACCACTGCCTATTTGAAAATAAGAGAATAAATCTAACCGTTGTGCAAGTCAGACGCGTTTTTTATTTCCTCCGTTCTAGCTGAAAAATCATTCGCTTTTCCTCTTGCTAAATTCCCTGAGCTGTGCGAAAAACAGTCATTTTTGTCATTTTTGTCATTTTTGTCATTTTTGTCAATATTGTCATTTTTGTATTTTTTGTCCTTATTGTCAGTTTTGTCATTTTTGTCATTTTTGTCATTTTCGTCATTTTTGTCATTTTTGTCATTTTTGTCTTTTTTGTCATTTTTTGTCATTTTTTGTCATTTTTTGTCATTTTTGTCGTTTTTGTAATTTTTATCATTTTTGTCATTTTTGTCATTTTTGTCATTTTTGTCATTTTTGTCATTTTTGTCATTTTTGTCATTTTTGTCATTGTTGTCATTGTTGTCATTTATGGTCATTTTTGTCATTTTTGTCATTTTTGCCAGTTTTGTCTTTTTTTGTGATTTTTGTTATTTTTGTGATTTTCGTCATTTTAGTTTTTTTTTTGTCATTTTTGTAATTTTTGTCATTTTTGCCAGTTTAGTCTTGTTTTGTTATTTTTGCAAGTTTTTTTTTTTGTTTTTTTTTGTCATTTTTGTCATTTTTGCCAGTTTTGTCTTTTTTGTCATTTTTGTTAGTTTTGTCATTTTTGTGATTTTTGTCATTTTTGTCATTTTTGTCATTTTTGTCATTTTTGTCATTTTTGTCATTTTTGTCATTTTTGTCATTTTTGTCATTTATGTCATTTTTGTCATTTTTGCCATTTTTGTCATTATTGTCATTATTGTAAGTATTGTCATTTTTATCATTTTTGTCATTACTGTCATTTTTCCAGTTTTGTCTTTTGTGTGATTTTTGTGATTTTTGTGATTTTTGTCATTTTTGTCATTTTTGTCATTTTTGCCATTTTTGTCATTTTTGTCATTATTGTCATTATTGTAAGTATTGTCATTTTTATCATTTTTGTCATTTTTGTCATTTTTCCTGTTTTGTCTTTTTTGTGATTTTTGTGATTTTTGTGATTTATGTCACTTTTGTCAATTTTTTTAATTTTTGGTATTTTTGTGATTTTTGTCATTTTTGTCATTTTTGTCATTTTTGTCATTTTTGTCATTTTTGTCATTTTTGCCCGTTTTGTCATTTTTGCCAGTTTTATCTTTTTTTGGGATTTTTTTTTATTGTGATTTTTGTGATTTTTGTCACTTTTGTCATTTTTGTGATTTTTGTGATTTTTGTGATTTTTGTGATTTTTGTCATTTTTGTCATTTTTGTCATTTTTGTCATTTTTGTCATTTTTGTCATTTTTGTCATTTTTGTCATTTTTGTCATTTTTGTCATTTTTGTCATTTTTGTCATTTTTGTCATTTTTGTCATTTTTGTCATTTTTGTCATTTTTGTCATTTTTGTCATTTTTGTCATTTTTGTCATTTTTGTCATTTTTGTCATTTTTGTCATTTTTGTCATTTTTGTCATTTTTGACAGTTTGGTTTTTTTTTGAGATTTTTGTTATTTTTGTGATTTTTGTGATTTTTGTCACTTTTGTCATTTTTGTAATTTTTGTCATTTTTATCATTTTTGTCATTTTTGTCATTATTGTCATTTTTGGTCATTTTTGTCATTTTAGCCAGTTTTGTCTTTTTTTGTGATTTTTGTTATTTTTGTGATTTTTGTGATTTTTGTCACTTTTGTCTTTTTTGTCAGTTTTGTTATTTTTGTGGTTTTTGTGATTTTTGTCATTTTTGTCAATTTTGTCATTTTTATGATTTATTTCATTTTTGTCATTTTTGTCATATTATCATTTTTGGCATTTTTGTCATTTTTGTCATTTTTGTCTTTTTTGTCATTTTTGTCATTTTTGTCATTTTTGTCATTTTTGTCATTTTTGTCATTTTTGTCATTTTTGTCATTTTTGTCATTTTTGTCATTTTTGTCATTTTTGTCATTTTTGTCATTTTTGTCATTTTTGTCATTTTTGTCATTTTTGTCATTTTTGTCATTTTTGTCATTTTTGTCATTTTTGTCATTTTTGTCATTTTTGTCATTTTTGTCATTTTTGTCATTTTTGTCATTTTTGCCATTTTTGTCATTTTTGTCATTTTTGTCTTTTTTGTCATTTTTGTCATTTTTGTCATCTTTGTCATTTTTTGTCATTTTTGTCATTTTTGTCATTTTTGTCATTTTTGTCATTTTTGTCATTTTTGTCATTTTTGTCATTTTTGTCATTTTTGTCATTTTGCTCGGTTTGGTCATTTTTGTCATTTTTGTCATTTCTGTCACTATTGTCATTTTTGTATTTTTTGTCCTTATTGTCATTTTTGTCATTTTTTTCATTTTTGTCATTTTTGTCATTTTTGTCATTTTTGTGATTTTTGTGATTTTTGTGATTTTTGTGATTTTTGTCATTTTTGTCATTTTTGTCATTTTTGTCATTTTTGTGATTTTTGTCATTTTTGTCATTTTTGTCATTTTTGTCATTTTTGTCATTTTTTCATTTTTGTGATTTTGGTGATTTTTGTCATTTTTGTTATTTTTGTCATTTTTGGTCATTTTTGTTATTTTTGTCATTTTTGGTCATTTTTGTCATTTTTGTCATTTTTGTCATTTTTGTCATTTTTGTTATTTTTGTCATTTTTGGTCATTTTTGGTCATTTTTGTCATTTTTGTCATTTTTGTAATTTTTGTCATTGTATCGTTACTGTGATTTTTTGTTATTTTTGTCATTTTTGTTGGTTAATGTTTTCAGACACTTCCCGGACGTTTGTCTTTGCATATCACTTTAAAGTTTCTTTTTTTGTGATACAGTATCTTTTTTTGATGCCAGTTATCAGTACTTGATCTGTCTATCGAATCGAATGTCGTATGTTTTAAATTTTTTCAATTTAAGCTCATTTAAGCAAAAACATTTTAAAAAAATGCCAAAATTTCGGATAAACAACGAATAAATTGCTAATGCATCTTTTACAATAGACCTCACACTTTGTCATGAATCAACCTGAAGTTGTGAGGTCACGACAATTGGAACGTTGTCGTCAGAACTAATCAATCGTCCCACACGAGTGAGGTTATGACGGCACCGTTTCAAACGATCTAGTCATTACATCGCAACGGTTACGAACTAAAGCTTCCGAGAATTCCTACAACTCAATCCTTGGTCTCTGTTAGTGTAAAATTTATTCATCAAGATGACTAAGTTAAGTTTGCGGGCGCGCGGGTCGTTCAGAAGTTGTAGATTTGCGACTTCGATTGCGGGGATGGTTTTATAATCGACCGGACCAGTCATGAATGCGCCATACTGACTACCGAGGAAAGGGAACCTTCGAATGCGGTCCGATTGTTGTGAGTAAGTCATTCGAAAAGTTGCAAAGTGGATTACCAAAGTTTTGATTACTCACGTGTCCTGCAAGCTGCGGTCAGATAGCTTTTACTACTTTTTGGAAATTTGAATTTGTGAAAGTTTTTTTGAGCTCGATTGTTGTGGTCTTATGTTTTCCGAACATCTATATACAGGAAATGACATCCGTAGAATCTGTAACTGCATTGGGCCCAAGGACAATTCTAGATGGAGATGGAGGTGCTAAGTTTGTTAAGCCATTGCCCTCGCCAAACCAGTTTACCTCCTGCAATTAGGAATTATCAATTTAAGCGAGAAAAGTAGGAGTGGTTCCCATATTTCATCCACCACACGCTCTACGGGATAACTGCGAGGGGTGGGACTAATCTGTAATCAACATCTTAGGTAATCTATTGCTCAGAAAAACTTACCCAGCGATCGAAGTTGTTCTTCCACCTTGCTCCAGACCCCACATTCGGTGATGCCCATTTGCCTCTTAACCATAGAATGCATTATGAAAACCCTGAAAAAAAGATCATAAAATTCTACACTATACAGCGATTGTATCTTAATGGACAGCTCATCGGATGCTGGCTTGCGTTGCGGGCGCGAATTCAGTCATCAGGAGATCCTGCTCCATCTGATATTCTCAACACCCCACTTCCTTTGACCCCTATTTGAATATTCAATTTGGCTGAATCATCGAATGGTTTTCAAATTAATTTATGAATTTTAAAATGGGATTAATACCTCACGTGTTGTTGCAATACTTGGAACTGGGCAGTAAAGAAACGGCCTACTGAGACTTTCTGAACTATCAGTGCAGAGGCAGTAGATTAAAACAGCGATAAATGTCACCTCGCAGTAACCGGGATTTTATGAACCCGCGGTGTATTCGACATTTTTAGTAATACACGGGCATGTGTTAAGATTGGTGATTGTTTTTTTTCCAAACAAAAGTCGGTAGATTTGCGATTAGAAAAAGCTTTGGTGCCGATGATTGCCGCCGTTCGATTGAACGATCGATTAGCGTAAAAGCGTGTTCAATGGATACTTTATGGGTCTCATAAATGTTTTCATTTCGCATAAATTAGGAGAAGCTTATGGGCATTTGCTGAAAGGCAGATTTTTCGGAAAAGATCGATTCGGCGAAATTTCATCGAATTTTATCGCATTTGTACAAATGTTGTGTAGTGTATGGCCCGCTTTAAGAAGAAATTTAAAAGAATAATAAAGCTATACTAATTAACAGTTCAGACAAAAATCCAGGAGTTAAATTTACTAGATCGCACTGGTCAAAAGTGTTTCCTGATCATATTTTCACAATTTTTCCTACCTATCTACAGACTACTAGGGCGTGGCCAACGCCGTTTTTGATGGTTAAAGAGAGCAGAGAGTGTCAGTTTTTGCATTGAGAGTGAGCTGCTAATCCTTAGCACTTAGCAAGAATGTTAAAAGAAACCCATTATAATAATGACCATTTTATAAAACATTGTAACAGAGCATTTCGGGTTCAATGATTCGGGTGGATGTGAGTAGTCAACCAAGCTAAGCTAGTTCAGACTTAAACCCAAGAATTCAAAATGCAATTCCCTACTTCAGACTCGGAATGAAAACGGGATCAGGACAAAGGTAAAAAAAAATAGCTCGATTAATCCACAAATGTAGTCATTAACTTATATTGCAATCATGTTTTTATTGTATTTTGTTCTGTTTAATGTGTGAATTTTACGTAGTACTGTTAGGCCATAGTACACTGAGGGAGGTTTTTTTACGCGGTATTTCGTCCCGCATAAAAAAAACCGCGTTAATTCGAAAATCCGCGTATAAAAAAACCTCGTTAATTCGAAATTTCGCGTAAAAAACCCCGAAATTCGAAAATCTACGTAAAAGTCCATTTTAATTAAAAAATTCACGCAAAAAGCACGTTACAAAAAAAAACGCGTAAGAATCATGATTATTTAAAAATTTGCGTACCATGATAGTTTATTTTTAAGATAAAAAACAAAATCAATTAGATTAATAGAATAGTAGAATATAGTGAGGCTTATTTGACAGTGTGGAATTCAGATCGTCTCATGTCTCATGTCTCAGGTCTCATGTTCCATGTCTCAGGTCTCATGTCTCAGGTCTCATGTCTCATGTCTCATGTCTCATGTCTCATGTCTCAAGTCTCATGTCTCAGGTATCAAGTCTCAGGTCTCATATCTCAGATCTCGAGTCTCATATTTCAGGTCTCGCATCTCAGGTCTCATGTCTCAGGTCTCAGGTCTCAGGTCTCAAGTCTCAGGTCTCAGATCTCATGTATCACGTTCTCAGTTTCAGAGCTAAGATTTTCCCATCTACAAAAACATTCTAAGTGTTTTGCTTTGAAAAAGTCTTAGAATATTTTCTCTCAAAAAAACCGCGTTAATTCGAAAATCCGCGTAAAAAAACCGCGTTAAAAAACCGCCTAAAAAAAGCCGCAAAAAAATATCGTGTAAAAACAACCGCGTAAAAAAACCACAGTGTTCTGTTTTTTCCCTCTACAAATTCTCTATGGCAGTGCATTTGGTGGAGACGCTTGGTTTCTGCTGGACTGATCATCATCTCAATTGAATTTTCCCGTCTCAGGGTGATGAAATGATTCTTTTATTCGACTCGCCCATCCGATAAATTATGGTATTCTGTCGAGATAATGTAACTGACTGAATAACTTTCCACATACGCAACGAAAACGGCTAGAGTTTAATAAATTAGTGTTGTTTTTTTCGATCACTGGACGTAAATGAATTGGGAGCTTCTATTGTCCTTTGACGGACCTGACCTAGCTTGACTTTGTATCCTGAACTACCCGATACGACCAAGTCCAATCGAGAAATCAAACAAATAAATCCCAATTCATGAATTCCCGAGTAAGCTTCGTCTTCCCCTTATGAAACCGAATTCTAGAGGTCAGTCTTTTTTTTGCCAAATAAGGTGTAACAAAGCATCCCGAAAGAGGTCACTACATGTTCTAAACTAGAAACGTGTCTGTAGTGACTATTTGAATATATTTAAATGATGATGTCTTAAAATTAAATGATGTCTGTTCCCCATACACTCGAAAACTACTGAACTGATTTACGTGAAACTTGGCAGATAGAGGCTTCTGAGGTCGAAGAAGGTTCCTATAATAGTTTGAGACCCCTTCCTGTCCCTTGAAGGGGGAAGAGGGTTTCACAAATAAAAGAAATAAGTCTTCATAACTCGAGAACTTATAACGCAAATGGAACCAAATTTAGCATGGGTTTGTATTCCGGTAAGAGAAATTGTTCTATGATAGTTTGGTACCTCTCCTTTTTTCCTCCAGTGGGAAGATAAGAAGGGGGAAGGGGGGCTCTCTTACAATTTTTTTTCATAACTCGAAAACGAATCAAGTAAATGGAACCAAATTTGGCATGTAAGGATATTTCAATTCGAGAAATTTTTCATTTGGTTTTTTGAGATACCTCCCTTCCTCCAGCAGGGAGAATGGAAAGAGGGGAGGAAGCTTCCATACAATTTTATTCATAACTCGAGAACTTATCGAGCTAATGACGTGGGAGGGTATTCGAATACAAGAAATGATTGTATGAGAAATTGAGGCCCCTCCTTTCTTTTAGCGGGGAGATACAAATAGGGAAAGGGGACTTCCATTCAAAATTTTTATAACTTAAGAATTAATCAGGTAAATAAAGACAAATTTGGCATCAATAATTATTTGAGTACAAGAAATACTTCTATGAATATTAAGCACTCACCCCTCCATCCGATGGAGAGATAGAAAGGGTAAATTGGACTCTCTAACGTATTTTTGCATAACTCGACTAACCAGCTAATCAAGCAAATGGAACTAAATTTGGCTTGGGATGGTATTTCAATACGAGAAATATTTCCTTAATTATTTGCAGTAGGAGCATAGGATTGACAATATAGGAAGGGGGATACAATTCCATACAATTTTCTTGAACGACCCGAAAATTCATCTAACGAATGGACAAAATTAGACATGGTTAATTATTTTGATATGATTCTATGATTATTTGAAACACCACCCTTCTTCCAGTGAGCAGAAATATAAGAAGGGGGAGGATTACTCAATGCAGTTTTGTTTGCATAAGTTCTCAATTTATGCTGACAGAGCCGGCAAATGAAATCAAGTGTGACATGGAAAGATATTTTAGTACGGAATATGTTTCTACGATTGTTATAAATCCTTATGCCTTGCAGTGGGGAGAAGGTAGAAAAGAAAGGGGTACACATAAAAATTTTGTTGTAAAGCTTAAAACTTACTATCCAATCTGATTAAATTGTACATGAAGGGTTTTGAATGGGTATGATAATAAGGGACCTCGGCTTCATTACAGCAGTGGAGGATGAGAAGGACAGGAGGGCTCCCTTACCATTTTTTTTGGCCTAAATCGAGAACATATCAGCCTATTTTAATATTTTATTGACAAAACTCGAAAATTCTTATCAAACAAACCGAGCCAAATGAGGCATGAGACATTATTCAGATTCTCAAGGTATTTGCAGTCCTCGTCGAACCAATCATTCCGTCGATTGCGCTCGAGCTTCGTCAAGCTCGACCTCCCCTGGAAGCGCTGATACGAGCGATTGCGTGTAGTCTTCCGTGACCCCAGGTTGCTTCAGTCGTGTGATATTTTACCAAGGCTAGGCTCCAGAATAAAATTTCGGGAAGTAGGGCATTTTGCTCAAAAAACTATGAAAAAGTATCACGTTTTTCAATCTTAAGTAGGACGAATAGTAGGACGCCTTATTTTGTGATATTCATTTAAAAAAAAGGTTTTACACAAATTTTTAATAAGATTTCACAACAAATTAAGATCAAAAACGTTTTTATCACATTTTTATGTAATTCTTTTATGTAATACTAGCTGATCCCATACGAACTCCGTTTCGCTTTCAACTTGGAATATGTTATGAACAGTTTGTATGAAAGTCAATTGCCAAGCATTTTCCAGATTCATTGTTAAGTAATAATTGCAAAAATATTGGACTATCACTTCGTCTGTCGTCTGCTACTAAATTAGAAATCAGGAATTAAAAACCACGTGTATAAATTTCGACTAAATCATTGCATAACAACGCTATTTATATGGACGACCCCTTCCGTCGACACCTGGCAAAATATTTGACATCTGAAATCGATTGCCCGTCCCTGAAAACTACCGTGTGCAAATTTTCACCCCAATCCGATGTATAATAACGACGATATTTCAAAAATATTGAAAGGTTTATATGGACGACCCCCTTTTCCGTCCCCTCAAACTGAATTGAATACCTGAAATCCATTGCTCATCTCTCAAAACTCTCGTGTACCAATTTTCGTACGAATCCGATGGATAATAACGACAATATCGCATCAAAAGTGAATATTTAACATGGACGACCCCTTTGGCCGACCCCTGATTTTGGTTTGGATAAGTGAAATCGGTTGATTGTCCCTAATAACTCCTATGTGCAAATTTTCATCCCAATCCGATGTATAAAAACGTCAATATAATTAAGATACTGAAAATTTAATATGGACGACCCCTTTTGCCGGCCCCTTACACTGAATTTGATACCTCAAATCCATTGCACGTCACTCAAAATTATCGTTTACCAATTTTCATCTGAATACGATGTATAATAACGTCAATATCGCAAAAACAGCAAACAGTTATTATGGACGACCCCTTTGGCTGTCCCCTTACAAAAAATTTGACACCTGAAATCGATTGCTCGTCTTTCAACACACTCATGTGCAAATTTTCAACGCAATCCGACGAAAAATAACGTCAATATCGCGAAAACAATATTTGTCTTGTATGGACGACCCCCTTCAGAACGGGTCATCCAAAAATCTGAAAACATTTTTCATCCTTCCTGGTCCTAATGAGTATCCATGCCAAATTTCAGCTCTCTAGCTCTTAAGACGGCTGAGTCTATAGAGGACAAACAAACAAACAAACAAACAAACAAACAAACAAACAAACAAACATACAGAAATTGCTTTTTATATATATAGATTTTTTCGTTAGTATTTATCTACATATATATATAAAAATGAATTTCTGTCTGTCTGTCTGTCTGTCTGTCTGTCTGTCTGTCTGTTCCCTATAGACTAGAAAACTACTGAACCGATTTGCGTGAAACTTGGCAGGTGGGGGTATTGGAGGTCGGGGAGGTTCCTATAATAGTTTAGGATCCCTCCCTCTTTCTGGAAGGGGGAGGGGGACATTTAAATAAAAGTGATAAGTCTTCATAACTCGAGAACTGATCATGCAAATGGAACCAAATTTGGCATGGGAGTGTATTTTGGTCCGAGAAACGTTTCTATGATGGATTGGAACCCCTACCTTCTTCCAGTGGGGAAATAGGAAAAGGGGAAGGGGCCTACTTTACAATTTTTTACATAACTGGAGAACTAATAAAGCAAATGTAAACAAATTTGGCATGGGAGGGTAGTGGAATACGAGAAATGGTTCTATGATTATTTCAGACCCCTCCCTTCTTCCAGTGGAGATTCATGAAGGAGGGAAGGGGCCTTGCCCCTTTTTTTACATAACTTGAAAACTATTCGAGCAAATGAAACTACTAAACCGATTTTCGTGAAATTTGGCAGGGGGAATTATTGGAGGCCGGGAAAGGATCCTATTATGATTTGAGACCCCTCCCCCTAACATGAAGGGAGGAGGGGGTCTCCCAAGCAAAAAACTAATGATTGTATAACTGGAAAACCGACCAAGCAAATGGTACCAAACTTGACATGGGATGGTATTTGGATAGAAACAATATTTTTATGATTATTTGAGACCCATCCCTCTTTCCAGAAGGGAGATATAAAGGGGGAGGGGGCTTCTTTTATAATTTTTTACATAACTCAAAAACTAATTAAGCAAATGGAACCAAATTAGGGTATTTGGGTACAAAAAAATGTTTCTCTGATTATTCGTGCCCCCTCCCTCTTTCCAATAGAAAGGGGAAGGACTTTTTTTGTCTAGCTCAAAAACTAACAAAGCAAATGGAACCTAATTTGGCATGGGAGGGTATTTGGATACGAAAAATATTTCTATGATTATTTGAGAACCCTCCCTCTTTCCAGTAGAAAGAGATACAAGGGGGAGGGGACCTCTTCTATAAATTTTTGAATAACTGGAAAACTAATTAACCAATGGAACCAAATTTGACATAAAGGGTATTTGGGAACGAGAAATACCTCTATGATAAATTGAAGCACAACCTTTTTTCTGTGGAAAGATATAAAGGGGGAAAGGGGAGCTTCCATACAAATTTTTTGCATAACTCGCATTTTTTGCATAAATTAATTGAGCAAATGTAACCAAATTTGGCATCAAATCGTATTTGAGTACGAATAATACTTCTAGAAATATTATGTTCTCACCCCTCCATTCAATGAGGAGAATGGAAGGGGGGATGGTTCTTCCTTTCTAGTTTATGCATAACTCACAACTTACTACACAAATATAACCAAATTTGGCATGGGATGGTATTTCAATACGACAAATATTTCTATGTGAAACCATTCCTTTCTCACATTAAGAGGATAGAACTTAGAATATAGAAAGGGAAGAGGAGACTAACATTTAACAAAATGAACAATGGACAAATTTGGTATGATTTTATGATTATTTACACAATCCTCCTTCCATTGAGTGGGTACATAGGAGAAGGAAGGTGGGTCAATACAATTTTGTTAGCAATTTATGCTAACGAAGCCAACAAATAGAAACAAATATGGCATGGAAAGGTATTTGGTTACGAGATATGTTTTTACGATTGTTATAGACCCTCACGCTTAACAGTGTAGAGAGAGGAAGAAAGGAGGGGGCTCCATATAAATTTTTGTAGTAAAGCTTGAAAACTTATCAACCAATGCATGGAACTATATTTGATATAAGAGGATTTTTGGGTACGAAGAAAATGAATATGATTATTAAAGACCACGACCTCCGTTCAGCAGGAGGTGATGGGCAGGACATTTGGGCTCTCTTATCAGTTTTTTAGCATAAATCCAGAATATATCAAGCAAAAACAACCAATAAGTTAGAATGTTTGCGTACGATTAAATTGAGACCCTCCTTTTTCAGAGCGGAGCTTAAAGAAACAGATTAAAACAATCAGATCTTCAACACAAATTTATAAATCAGGATTTAGAAAATTAGTTTAAGTCATCTTTGTATTTCAGTTCGAAACTCCAGCTGCAGCTCTCATTTCATAGCGGTCGCTTTTGAATTATGTTATAATTTGATTTGAAATGAAGCCACCAAAATATTAAAAGTTTGAATAATTTGGGAAAATATCAATTACTTTTGAAAGGTGTAGCAAAGCACACCGGATCAGCTAGTTTTTATATAAAAAAAGAAGTTGTTCTTGTTATGGAGCATACTTCTCTGAAGTGCCGATTTTTTTCTAGCAACCCCTATCTTTTCAACAAATAGATGGAATGGAACTCTGAACATGAAATTTCCCTGTTGTTGTATTGCAGTATGATATTCGCTCTTACTGCGTCAATGAGGAGTTTTTCGCGTTCCTTGGTCCACTGGGTATTGATGATGGAAAATCCTATATTTTGGCGTAGTGGGCCGAAATGACGAAGAAATATGCAGCAATCGTCAGCAACTCGGAGTGATGATCGAGTAATTGATTTGATTGGAAAAATAATTTCCATTCTTCATGAGTTAGATTGTTCCTGAAATCATCTTGTAGCTTCGCAATGAACGAAAGAACGAAATTGGTCATACAGTTTGACATCGTTGATTTCAATACCTTTGTTCCCTAAAATTTTCACACAGGTTTCAAGCTGCTCGAATTTGAAACTATGTGGTTCCAGCAAAGACAGCCAATCGAAGGGCTTAAAATCACTCATTGGGCCAAATCATTAGCGAATATAATCCAAAGAAGACTTGTAGACTTGGCAGAATTCCTCTATCACTTTAGCCGTTTTCGATGGATTATTTATTTCTTCCAGAAGGGCCTTAACTTTCATTGACAGAAACCGATAGTGAAGAAGATTTTTCAAAAGACGTACAAGAATTTCCTAAGAGTGAATAAAGTTAATTATGTTCGCGCTCAACCGAGGCCATACTATTATGAAAAGCATCCATCAATGAATGCGTTTACAAAAAATACACTTCTGCGCAAGGATTCGTAACAAAAAGAAATGATTGGCTTCAGTGGTTGCTCTACGGAATAATAATATTCTGTCACAGCTGGAAACATTTCAAGAAGTCTCTCAATGGCTGGAAATAAGCTAAGCCATCTTGTTTTTGATTGGCTTAGCAATGGTTGATAATTTACATCCACAAAATCAAGCGCGCGCCAATAAGGATTTCGTGAAAAATGAATCGCAAAAAAACGCAAAGTAAAATTCGATAAACAAGATAATGGTCCTAACCGTAAAAAAGTAGGACATTTTGGGTCCAAAGAAGGTCGGTAGGAAGAGGGTCGAAAAAGTAGGACATGTCCTATCAAAGTAGGACGTCTGGCAAGCCTAACCAAGGCGGGCATCTTCGAATGTTGTTCACTACGGAGAGTTTTGGGAGCTGGGCTGGGGTGTGAGTAACCTTGAGGATATCGGGTATCCAGCCACGGTGGAGTTGGGCTTTGGTCTCATGCTAAATAAGTTAGAGGGCTCTGTACGCCTGTGATCGCCATATCAGGGGAGCTCGAGTCTTTATGCCAGTAACGCTTTTCCAATCATATAATCTATACACTTTTCAGCGCATTTTCGGCACAGAGAATTACTTAATTGACATTGGATTTTTGCAACCTTTTCTATGGGTGTTAGTAATGTTTATGATTCTATGAAATAAAACTAGTTCGGAGGAGTGTCAAATTCATTCCTTAATCAGCGTGATCTTAGATCATGTACAGAATTGAGGATTGCCTTGGATTAAGATCGATCGAATAGGCATATTTGGATATTCGGAACAATTTGCCTTCAGCGCCACCTCCCACAAACCGATGCTAATGCGTTTCAGTCCTACAACATACGTATGTAGATGCACGCGGTGATTGAGAATGAGATTTTACGATAAGATCGATTAAATCGCATCGGGTTGTGGTGGGTGCATTAATGGCAACGCCTTTTTCTGGCGCGTATATCCGTACTACAACTGAGGAGATGTTCTCTACAGCTGCATTTTAAATTATTTTGCTAACATCAATTAATCCACAGGTTTGGTTAGATTTAGATTCTTTTTAAGGAAAAAGGCAATATCAATAAACTGCAGATTAATAGTTACTCACCACCTGGGAAGAAGGCAAGAAGGTAAGTTTTTCAACCCCTGCCTGAGGGTTGTAATTATTTGTTCGTTAGTGATTCGGGTTTTTTTTTGCATTCACGATCTTCCTTGTGCGCATTCTAAATGCAACACATAAAGCTCAAGCAACATGCAGACGCCTCCAAAGTTAAGCAGAAACGTGGTCGGCCTGTTCAGAAGACAGAAAGATAGAGGGCAGGAAAGGGTGTTGTACCGCCTCTCGAAATCGATGCCTTATATGTACGACGAGCTGTTTGTTTATTAATTTATCTTGGCGTTAATTTGCTCAATGCGACTGATGACTGCTGCCCGCTGGCCGAATGTTATCCTCATATCAAATGCAAACCGCGTCGAGAAAATTCAGTGCCATGCTGTCGTCGTCGTCGTGAAAGATTTCGTTTGTTTTTCCAGTAATCGTTTCCAATATACGATCGAGTAAGCTTGAATTGCATGTCGATCATACTACTTGAATATTATTGTTTTAATCACTAATGAGCGAGTAATACCACATATCTACTTGTATATTTGAGTTATCAATTAGGAGTCCTCAGTTAAAAACTACTGTTCAATTGAGTTCGACGGTAACACCGACGAAAATGTTTATTCAACATCTTATGGCAAAAATATTAAAGCTACATACGTAGACCAGGATGTTTTTTATGGCCAAAATGGTAACTAAAAAAGCCTTATTTGAAGCAAGCGGAGAGTACAAAAGTGTTATTTTTCATAAACAATTTCGCATCATGGATCCGCCAGAATGCTGATTGTGTATTTAAAGTGAATGAAGAAGATTTTTGGATAAAGTCGAGGACCATCAATAGACTAAAAGCTTTTGGACCGGTTTGGTATAGATATAGGGAGTTTCATTATGTGCAAGCACAATTTAGGAGCAAATCCATTTTTCCAATATTCTGTTCTCTATAGTCTTCTTATACAATGATTCAAAACTGTCATATTCGACAAATCGAAGCAATCGTTTGGAACTGAAAATCTATCTAAGCAGTAACTGACCAAAGCACATGTTAGTTTTTTTCATTCCATGTCCTAGATAAAGTTTTTGTCTTTGTTTTTCTGGGATTCTGGGACACTCTCGTGTTATTTATCCCTTGTATTAGATAAAGCCATCATAGATGGTAATTTTTGTCATTTTTGTCATTTGTGTCATTTTTGTCATATTGGTAATTTTTGTAATTTTTGTAATTTTTGTCATTTTTGTAATATTTGTAATTTTTGTCATTTTTGTCATTTTTGTCATTTTTGTAATTTTTGTAATTTTTGTATTTTTTGTTATTTGTGTAATTTTTGTAATTTTTGTTTTTTTTTTTTTTTGAAATTATTGTTATATCTGTCATTTTTGTAATTTTTGTAATTTTTTAATTTTTGTAATTTTTGTTATTCTTGTTATGTTTGTGATTCTTGTAACTTTTGCTTTTTTTTGTTATTGTTGTAATTTTTGTCATTTTTTGTCATTTTTTGTCATTTTTTGTCATTTTTGTCATTTTTTGTCATTTTTTGTCATTTTTTGTCATTTTTTGTCATTTTTTGTCATTATTGTCATTTTTGTCATTTTTGTCATTTTTGTCATTTTTGTCATTTTTGTCATTTTTGTCATTTTTGTCATTTTTGTCATTTTTGTCATTTTTGTCATTTTTGTCATTTTTGTCATTTTTGTCATTTTTGTCATTTTTGTCATTTTTGTCATTTTTGTCATTTTTGCCATTTTTGTCATTTTTGTCATTTTTGTCATTTTTGTCATTTTTGTCATTTTTGTCATTTTTGTCATTTTTGTCATTTTTGTCATTTTTGTCATTTTTGTCATTTTTGTCATTTTTGTCATTTTTGTCATTTTTTGTCATTTTTGTCATTTTTGTCATTTTTGTCATTTTTGTCATTTTTGTCATTTTTGTCATTTTTGTCATTTTTGTCATTTTTGTCAATTTTGTCATTTTTGTCATTTTTGTCATTTTTGTCATTTTTGTCATTTTTGTCATTTTTGTCATTTTTGTCATTTTTGTCATTTTTGTCATTTTTGTCATTTTTGTCATTTTTGTCATTTTTGTCATTTTTGTCATTTTTGTCATTTTTGTCATTTTTGTCATTTTTGTCATTTTTGTCATTTTTGTCATTTTTGTCATTTTTGTCATTTTTGTCATTTTTGTCATTTTTGTCATTTTTGTCATTTTTGTCATTTTTGTCATTTTTGTCATTTTTGTCATTTTTGTCATTTTTGCCATTTTTGCCATTTTTGTCATTTTTTTCATTTTTTTCATTTTTGTCATTTTTGTCATTTTTGTCATTTTTGTCATTTTTGTCATTTTTGTCATTTTTGTCATTTTTGTCATTTTTGTCATTTTTGTCATTTTTGTCATTTTTGTCATTTTTGTCATTTTTGTCATTTTTGTCATTTTTGTCATTTTTGTCATTTTTTGTCATTTTTGTCATTTTTGTCATTTTTGTCATTTTTGTCATTTTTGTCATTTTTGTCATTTTTGTCATTTTTGTCATTTTTGTCATTTTTGTCAATTTTGTCATTTTTGTCATTTTTGTCATTTTTGTCATTTTTGTCATTTTTGTCATTTTTGTCATTTTTGTCATTTTTGTCATTTTTGTCATTTTTGTCATTTTTGTCATTTTTGTCATTTTTGTCATTTTTGTCATTTTTGTCATTTTTGTCATTTTTGTCATTTTTGTCATTTTTGTCATTTTTGTCATTTTTGTCATTTTTGTCATTTTTGTCATTTTTGTCATTTTTGTCATTTTTGTCATTTTTGTCATTTTTGTCATTTTTGTCATTTTTGCCATTTTTGCCATTTTTGTCATTTTTTTCATTTTTTTCATTTTTGTCATTTTTGTCATTTTTGTCATTTTTGTCATTTTTGTCATTTTTGTCATTTTTGTCATTTTTGTCATTTTTGTCATTTTTGTCATTTTTGTCATTTTTGTCATTTTTGTCATTTTTGTCATTTTTGTCATTTTTGTCATTTTTGTCATTTTTGTCATTTTTGTCATTTTTGTCATTTTAGTCATTTTTGTCATTTTCGTCATTTTTGTCATTTTTGTCATTTTTGTCATTTTTGTCATTTTTGTCATTTTTGTCATTTTTGTCATTTTTGTCATTTTTGTCATTTTTGTCATTTTTGTCATTTTTGTCATTTTTGTCATTTTTGTCATTTTTGTCATTTTTGTCATTTTTGTCATTTTTGTCATTTTTGTCATTTTTGTCATTTTTGTCATTTTTGTCATTTTTGTCATTTTTGTCATTTTTGTCATTTTTGTCATTTTTGTCATTTTTGTCATTTTTGTCATTTTTGTCATTTTTGTCATTTTTGTCATTTTTGTCATTTTTGTCATTTTTGTCATTTTTGTCATTTTTGTCATTTTTGTCATTTTTGTCATTTTTGTCATTTTTGTCATTTTTGTCATTTTTGTCATTTTTGTCATTTTTGTCATTTTTGTCATTTTTGTCATTTTTGTCATTTTTGTCATTTTTGTCATTTTTGTCATTTTTGTCATTTTTGTCATTTTTGTCATTTTTGTCATTTTTGTCATTTTTGTCATTTTTGTCATTTTTGTCATTTTTGTCTTTTTTGTCGTTTTGTCGGTTTGTCGTTTTTGTCGTTTTTGTCGTTTTTGTCATTTTTGTCATTTTCTTAATTTTTTTTGTCATAATTGTCTGTTTTCTTTAATTTTTTTTGTAATTCTTTTTGAAATTCTTGTGTATTTTAATTGAATTTTGTTTTTTTTTCATTTGTTTTCATTTGGACAACACTGAACCTGAATCATCATCAATTTTCTCACACCTTCGCTTGAGTTGCATATTTAGGGAATGGCACCTTCGATTTATGGACTTATGGGTATGACGAATTGGATCCTTCCCTGAATTCCCGCTTAATCTTGGAAAATTAATTTTAGTGGGTGGAGAATTCCACTGCAACCGTTGCTGCTGTGGAGCTTCGATCGTGTGTTTACTCGATCGCGATCGCTAAACTGCAATCAGATTACAAACTGCCGTTTCTATGAGTCAGATTGAGCCATTCATTGTTTACTCAAAAGGTTTATCTCACAATCGGAGGCATTAAAGGAGCAGCTTAGATTGATGTAAGTCTTGCCTACAAGTTCAGGGTTCATAGAAGGTCACTCGAATGCCTGCCTGCCTGCCTGCCATCATCATCTCCAATTGGGCTTCTCTCCGGGTTATTGTCGGGTCGCTCGAGCGATTCAAATAAATCATCCAGCAAACTTTACATGCCAAGCTAAACTCAACGACGGCAAATTCATTTTGGACGATTGTATTGAAAGGTTTGTTATTAATGATAAATGCTGTCATTGACACCATAAAGCTTGTCACTCTCTTCCCGCTCTTCGACCTATTTGAAAGATTTTCTGCTATTTTTTTGGTATAACCAAACACCATTCGATCGATCTTGGCTTTTGAATATTTATGAACGAACGTAAATAAACTATTGCTAAACATGATTGTTCACTGTCAAGTACCAATTATCATAATTCTGCATTTAGATTCAAACAATTTATTTGTGCCTACACACGTGCTTGCCTTTCGAGCCGAATTGCCAATAGCATTTTTGTAAGACAGATTTTGTCTATCATTTAGACTGTGGATTCAAATTAAATTTCAGATTTCAGAAAAACGTTTTTTGTTAATATTTTTCATAAATAGAGAAATCTGAATTTAAATACAGATTTCATGAATCAATTTTTCTGTTACTCTCATTTACATTAAGAACCACTGCTTGGCACTTACAAAATTTATTCAAGCCTTCAGGTAGCTGGTTGAGTCAACCGAGGGAGGGACTTCAATTTGCCGAGGCTCGTGCCATGTCAGAATTTCGGTATCGCACCTACCTTTCCAGGGAGCCACCAGAGACTTCAATAGAGTCGGAAGGAAACCCCTGATGCTGACAAACTGGGATCAGGCAGTGCAACTCCCTCACCATGCCTTGAACAGAATGAATTCGCTTACTGGATATGGTATAAGCATCTATTTTTAGCCACATTAATCATTAATAACTGCCTGCAGTCATTAAGGCAGGAACGCACGGGTTCTTGATTTGCCCCTCCCACAGGCAGGAAGGCAGGCAGGGTCACTCTTCGCTTTGGTCCCCCGCAGAAAACATGAGCTTGCAAGATGAGGCGATTCGTAACTTTTCACTGCGATGTGGACCTGACAATTTTAAATAGACTTTTTGTGAGACTAAAATTTTTCTAAAAAGGTTTCTCTCAACAATTTTGTGAAAAACTAAAAAATCGGTCTTTCCATAACTTTAACATCCATTTGTCTGTGGCTCTCTAACAGCTTTTTGCGATTTTATGACAGATTGATTGTTTGAAAAGACAAAATATGATTTGTTTGCTTTGAGACTAGCATTACGTCCAAATAGCCTGCCAGAATCGTGACGACGATGCGAAGTCCGGACACTAATGAGATGCAAGTGGTTGATCCGATTTGGACCTAACAAATTGCTCGCTGGCGTCCTCGAAATTATTTGCCATGAAGTGTATAGTATGTTTATGCCTGGCCCATGCTTGAGCCAATAACATCAGAATTCGAGGGAACATGAGACTTCTGGACGTGACTAAGATGTTGACATAAACATTCTTGACAGAATTTTAAATACCTACATTTCCATCACAACCAATCAATAATTTTCAAAATTGTCAAAATTGTCAAAATTGTCAAAACTGTCAAAACTGTCAAAATCGTCAAAATTGTCAAAATTGTCAAAATTGTCAAAATTATCAAAATTGTCAAAATTAACAAAATTGTCAAAATTGTCAAAATTGTCAAAATGGTCAAAATTGTCAAAATTGTCAAAATGGTCAAAATTGTCAAAATTGTCAAAATTGTCAAAATTGTCAAAATTGTCAAAATGGTCAAAATGGTCAAAATGGTCAAAATTGTCAAAATTGTCAAAACTGTCAAAATTGTCAAAATTGTCAAAATTGTCAAATTTGTCAAAATCGTTTAAATTGTCAAAATTGTCAAAATTGTCAAAATTGTTAAAATTGACAAAATTGTCAAAATTGTCAAAATTGTCAAAATTGTCAAAATTGTAAAAATTGTAAAAATTGTCAAATTTGCCAAAATAGTCAAAATTGTCAAAATTGTCAAAATTGTCAAAATTGTCAAAATTGTCAAAATTGTCAAAATTGTCAAAATTGTCAAAATTGTCAAAATTGTCAAAATTGTCAAAATTGTCAAAATTGTCAAAATTGTCAAAATTGTCAAAATTGTCAAAATTGTCAAAATTGTCAAAATTGTCAAAATTGTCAAAATTGTCAAAATTGTCAAAATTGTCAAAATTGTCAAAATTGTCAAAATTGTCAAAATTGTCAAAATTGTCAAAATTGTCAAAATTGTCAAAATTGTCAAAATTGTCAAAATTGTCAAAATTGTCAAAATTGTCAAAATTGTCAAAATTGCCAAAATTGTCAAAATTGTCAAAATTGTCAAAATTGTCAAAATTGTCAAAATTGTCAAAATTGTCAAAATTATCAAAATTGTCAAAATTGTCAAAATTGTCAAAATTGTCAAAATTGTCAAAATTGTCAAAATTGTCAAAATTGTCAAAATTGTCAAAATTGTCAAAATTGTCAAAATTGTCAAAATTGTCAAAATTGTCAAAATTGTCAAAATTGTCAAAATTGTCAAAATTGTCAAAATTGTCAAAATTGTCAAAATTGTCAAAATTGTCAAAATTGTCAAAATTGTCAAAATTGTCAAAATTGTCAAAATTGTCAAAATTGTCAAAATTGTCAAAATTGTCAAAATTGTCAAAATTGTCAAAATTGTCAAAATTGTCAAAATCGTTTAAATTGTCAAAATTGTCAAAATTGTCAAAATTGTCAAAATTGTCAAAATTGTCAAAATTGTCAAAATTGTCAAAACTGTCAAACTTGTAAAAATTGTCAAAATTGTCAAAATTGTCAAAATTGTCAAAATTGTCAAAATTGTCAAAATTGTCAAAATTGTCAAAATTGTTAAAATTGTCAAAATTGTCAAAATTGTCAAAAATGTCAAAATTGTCAAAATTGTCAAAATTGCCAAAATAGTCAAAAAAGTCAAAATTGTCAAAGTCGTTAAAATTGCTCGAAATTGTCAAAATTGTCAAAATTGTCAAAATTGTAAAAATTGTAAAAATTGTAAAAATTGTAAAAATTGTCAAAATTGTCAAAATTGTCAAAATTGTCAAAATTGTCAAAATTGTCAAATTTGTCAAAATCGTTTAAATTGTCAAAATTGTCAAAACTGTCAAAATTGTCAAAATTGTCAAAATTGTCGAAATTGTCAAAATGGTCAAAATTGTCAAAATTGTCAAAATTGTCAAAATTGTCAAAATTGTCAAAATTGTCAAAATTGTCAAAATTGTCAAAATTGTTTAAATTGTCAAAATTGTCAAAATTGTCAAAATTGTCAAAATGGTCAAAATTGTCAAAATTGTCAAAATTGTCAAAATTGTCAAAATTGTCAAATTTGTCAAAATCGTTTAAATTGTCAAAATTGTCAAAATTGTCAAAATTGTCAAAATTGTCAAAATTGTCAAAATTGTCAAAATTGTCAAAGTTGTCAAAATTGTCAAAATTGTCAAAATTGTCAAAACTGTCAAAACTGTCAAAATCGTCAAAATTGTCAAAATTGTCAAAATTGTCAAAATTATCAAAATTGTCAAAATTAACAAAATTGTCAAAATTGTCAAAATTGTCAAAATGGTCAAAATTGTCAAAATTGTCAAAATGGTCAAAATGGTCAAAATTGTCAAAATTGTCAAAATTGTCAAAATTGTCAAAATTGTCAAAATGGTCAAAATGGTCAAAATTGTCAAAATTGTCAATGCTGTCAAAATTGTCAAAATTGTCAAAATTGTCAAATTTGTCAAAATCGTTTAAATTGTCAAATTTGTCAAAATTGTTAAAATTGACAAAATTGTCAAAATTGTAAAAATTGTCAAAATTGTCAAAATTGTCAAAATTGTAAAAATTGTAAAAATTGTCAAAATTGCCAAAATAGTCAAAATTGTCAAAATTGTCAAAATTGTCAAAATTGTCAAAATTGTCAAAATTATCAAAATTGTCAAAATTGTCAAAATTGTCAAAATTGTCAAAATTGTCAAAATTGTCAAAATTGTCAAAATTGTCAAAATTGTCAAAATTGTCAAAATTGTCAAAATTGTCAAAATTGTCAAAATTGTCAAAATTGTCAAAATTGTCAAAATTGTCAAAATTGTCAAAATTGTCAAAATTGTCAAAATTGTCAAAATTGTCAAAATTGTCAAAATTGTCAAAATTGTCAAAATTGTCAAAATTGTCAAAATTGTCAAAATTGTCAAAATTGTCAAAATTGTCAAAATTGTCAAAATTGTCAAAATTGTCAAAATTGTCAAAATTGTCAAAATTGTCAAAATTGTCAAAATTGTCAAAATTGTCAAAATGGTCAAAATTGTCAAAATTATCAAAATGGTCAAAATTGTCAAAATTATCAAAATTGTCAAAATTGTCAAAATTGTCAAAATTGTCAAAATTGTCAAAATTGTCAAAATTGTCAAAATTGTCAAAATTGTCAAAATTGTCAAAATTGTCAAAATTGTCAAAATTGTCAAAATTGTCAAAATTGTCAAAATTGTCAAAATTGTCAAAATTGTCAAAATTGTCAAAATTGTCAAAATTGTCAAAATTGTCAAAATTGTCAAAATTGTCAAAATTGTCAAAATTGTCAAAATTGTCAAAATTGTCAAAATTGTCAAAATTGTCAAAATTGTCAAAATTGTCAAAATTGTCAAAATTGTCAAAATTGTCAAAATTGTCAAAATTGTCAAAATCGTTTAAATTGTCAAAATTGTCAAAATTGTCAAAATTGTCAAAATTGTCAAAATTGTCAAAATTGTCAAAATTGTCAAAATTGTCAAAATTGTCAAAATTGTCAAAATTGTCAAAACTGTCAAACTTGTAAAAATTGTCAAAATTGTCAAAATTGTCAAAATTGTCAAAATTGTCAAAATTGTTAAAATTGTCAAAATTGTCAAAATTGTCAAAAATGTCAAAATTGTCAAAATTGTCAAAATTGCCAAAATAGTCAAAAAAGTCAAAATTGTCAAAGTCGTTAAAATTGCTCGAAATTGTCAAAATTGTAAAAATTGTAAAAATTGTAAAAATTGTAAAAATTGTAAAAATTGTAAAAATTGTAAAAATTGTAAAAATTGTCAAAATTGTCAAAATTGTCAAAATTGTCAAAATTGTCAAAATTGTCAAATTTGTCAAAATCGTTTAAATTGTCAAAATTGACAAAACTGTCAAAATTGTCAAAATTGTCAAAATTGTCAAAATTGTCGAAATTGTCAAAATGGTCAAAATTGTCAAAATTGTCAAAATTGTCAAAATTGTCAAAATTGTCAAAATTGTCAAAATTGTTTAAATTGTCAAAATTGTCAAAATTGTCAAAATTGTCAAAATTGTCAAAATGGTCAAAATTGTCAAAATTGTCAAAATTGTCAAAATTGTCAAAATTGTCAAATTTGTCAAAATCGTTTAAATTGTCAAAATTGTCAAAATTGTCAAAATTGCCAAAATTGTCAAAATTGTCAAAATTGTCAAAGTTGTCAAAATTGTCAAAATTGTCAAAATTGTCAAAATTGTCAAAATTGTCAAAATTGTCAAAATTGTTAAAATTGTCAAAATTGTCAAAATTGTCAAAAATGTCAAAATTGTCAAAATTGTCAAAATTGCCAAAAAAGTCAAAATAGTCAAAATTGTCAAAGTTGTTAAAATTGCTCGAAATTGTCAAAATTGTCAAAATTGTAAAAATTGTAAAAATTGTAAAAATTGAAAAAATTGTCAAAATTGTCAAAATTGTCAAAATTGTCAAAATTGTCAAATTTGTCAAAATCGTTTGAATTGTCAAAATTGTCAAAACTGTCAAAATTGTCAAAATTGTCAAAATTGTCAAAATTGTCGAAATTGTCAAAATGGTCAAAATTGTCAAAATTGTCAAAATTGTCAAAATTGTCAAAATTGTCAAAATTGTCAAAATTGTCAAAATTGTCAAAATTGTCAAAATTGTCAAAATTGTCAAAATTGTCAAAATTGTCAAAATTGTCAAAATTGTCAAAATTGTCAAAATTGTCAAAATTGTCAAAATTGTCAAAATTGTCAAAATTGTCAAAATTGTCAAAATTGTCAAAATTGTCAAAATTGTCAAAATTGTCAAAATTGTCAAAATTGTCAAAATGGTCAAAATTGTCAAAATCGTTTAAATTGTCAAAATTGTCAAAATTGTCAAAATTGTCAAAATTGTCAAAATTGTCAAAATTGTCAAAATTGTCAAAATTGTCAAAATTGTCAAAACTGTCAAAATTGTAAAAATTGTCAAAATTGTCAAAATTGTTAAAATTGTCAAAATTGTCAAAATTGTCAAAATTGTTAAAATTGTCAAAATTGTCAAAATTGTCAAAAATGTCAAAATTGTCAAAAATGTCAAAATTGTCAAAATTGTCAAAATTGCCAAAATAGTCAAAATAGTCAAAATTGTCAAAGTCGTTAAAATTGCTCGAAATTGTCAAAATTGTCAAAATTGTCAAAATTGTAAAAATTGTAAAAATTGTCAAAATTGTCAAAATTGTCAAAATTGTCAAAATTGTCAAATTTGTCAAAGGCGTTTAAATAGTCAAAATTGTCAAAACTGTCAAAATTGTCAAAATTGTCAAAATTGTCAAAATTGTCATAATTGTCAAAATTGCCAAAATTGTCAAAATGGTCAAAATTGTCAAAATTGTCAAAATTGTCAAAATTGTCAAAATTGTCAAAATTGTCAAAATTGTCAAAATTGTCAAAATTGTCAAAATTGTCAAAATTGTCAAAATTGTCAAAATTGTCAAATTTGTCAAAATCGTTTAAATTGTCAAAATTGTCAAAATTGTCAAAATTGTCAAAATTGTCAAAATTGTCAAAATTGTCAAAATTGTCAAAATTGTCAAAATTGTCAAAATTGTCAAAGTTGTCAAAATTGTCAAAGTTGTCAAAATTGTCAAAATTGTCAAAATTGTCAAAATTGTCAAAATTGTCAAAATTGTCAAAATTGTCAAAATTGTCAAAATTGTCAAAATTATCGAAATTGTAAAAATTGTCAAAGTCGTTAAAATTGCTCGAAATTGTCAAAATCTCTTTTTTTTCTCATTTTGGATATTTGCTACTTATAGCTACAATTTTCTTTGATGAACCGTTTCTTTTAAGATTAATTTCAACAGCAAAACATTTTTTGCTTTAGTTTTTCTAGTTTGACCTATTTTAAACTCTCATATGGCAATACATACATCAATTACCTTGTAATTATTCAACTGCCTAGTTAATTTTTCGCTTCTTGTTTTGGAATCTTTCTCAATCGTCTTCGTACTGGAAAGTTTTACATATCGACATTGAAGATTTTTATCAAACTTCCAAAACAAAGGATTTTATAATCACCGGAATTCCACAGTCAATCGCAGCGAAACGGTCTTCGTGACTATTACCTCGTTAACATAAGAAAGAACCGAGGGTTCAATTAAAAGAAAAAAAACGTCACTAGGTAAATCGTGATTCTTCACTCGAACGTAAGGGAATTCAAACCGGACAAATCACGGAACATTCTCGGGTGACCAATTGTTGTCGGCGACCCCCAATCGGTTGCTGCTGATGTTGCATTACCTCAACCTAGTTCCTTCGGTGGGATTTGGAGGCTAATCAAATCACGTCAAAGGAAGTGAGGAAGCAAAAAAAAAGCATTCCTTACACTGGCCTGGAATCGAATGCAAACAACACACAACAAACAAATGAGGTCGGAATCGGTCAGAAGACCTTGGAATGCTTCTCGGGGAGAGACTTGTTGGCTACGAACGATACCGGCCGATAATAAAAAATAAAGGTAGTCAGTTAGTTCACCATCATAAAATCGTCTTAGCTTGATTTGTCTTTTCCTCAACAACATAAATCGGCAGGAAGAGGTCGATAAAAAAAATCCACACCGATAACCCGGCTCGGACTAAGCCAATGCAGGTTGCAGCGGTTTGATTGTTTTATGATTGCAATGAAAAGTAGTTTTCCATCGATTTTTGAACATCGAGAAGTTGTATTGAAAACAGCTAACTTCTTCAAATCAACATCAGAATGATACGCGAAATGTATTGAAACGACGTGAGCGTTCTATGGTGTTCACAATTATAATTTTAAGAAACAAAATTTCATTATGTTTTTTTTTTCCCATTTTGAGATTTTATGTAAATTTGAAAAAAACACTGACCTGTTTTATATAAACGCCGGATCTAATCCTCGTCAAGTTCCTAACTTGGTGGTATTAATCTCTGTAGACACTACATAGTGTTAATCCTCGTTCGAGTTGACAAAGTACCTACTCTCGTCGATTTTTTTTAATATAATGGACAAAAAACTACTTTCCCGGATATTTCTTCCACAATTTTTGTTCTTTCAGGGAAAATTAAACACTTTTTACTGCCAAAAAACGTTTTCAATTTGCCCATTTTTCTCAAAGGTTACTGTGATAATTCAAACGAGAGAATTAGGTGTAGGGGAAAAGTTCATATAACGCCCCATGTGGCTAATACGCGCCACCCTTGTTCTGATGAATCTGAATCATGCTGTGATTGGTCATGGCAAGTTTGAATTTTTCCTTAAAATGCCCCTGTGTTAGTGAACCTGTATATAAGAGAAGTGACATCTGAAACTCAAAATTCCAATCGAGCAAAAGAACTGTCCACGAAAAATAAAAAAAAGGTAAAATTTACCTTTTTGCGAGGTGAATTTTTCTCACCCCTCTTTCGAGGTAAATTTTACCTTTTTTTCATTCACCGAGCAAAAAGGTAAATTTTACCTTTTTTTCCATTTACCTAGGAAAAAGGTAAATTTTACCTTTTTCGCATTTATCTAGCAAAATAGTAAATAATACCGTTTTCCCATTTACTGATTTAAAAGGTAAATGCTGGTTGGTTTAATTGTTTTCTTCAATAAGAATTAAAAAATACAAAATTCTTTCAAAAATGATATTTAATGGAGATAAATAGGGACTGGTAATTCGGCTTCGCGTTCTTCTGAGCCGCTATGGCCGCTGAATCCACTTGCGTTGCGTACATTCATGGCCTCCTCCGTTCGACTAATCCGATCAGGTTCGGCTTTTCCGGCTGGAGGATGACGTGGAATACACCTCAAAGCTCTATGGGCCGATCTGAAACCAAATCAATAGTATTATGACGAGAACCAGCACAACTAAATGATATTTAAGAACACTTACCATTCTATTCCGCAAAAGCAAAACTTGTTCCTAGAATGACAAAACAGCTTAACCTCAATGAACGGGTTCGGCGAATAGTTACTTTTTTTTTAGAAGAATTGTACCGTTTTGTTTAGCTCAATCCAGATCAATTACACCTCGCTACGAGGTAAGTTTTACCTTATTTGGATTTACCTTTTTTCTAGGTGAATTATACTTTTTTATCGAGCTCAATTCAGGTGAACTTCACCTCGCTACGAGGTAAGATTTACCTTTTTTGGATTCACCTTTTTTCTCGGTGAATTTTACCTTTTTTCCAACCTCGATTCAGGTAAATTTTACCTCACTGTGAGGTGAGTTTCACCTCGAAGAGGTAGAAGTTACCTTTTTGGCTTTCACGAGCGTTCACCTTTGCTAACTCGGTAAATTTAACCATTTTATTATTTTCCGTGTCAAAATCGATTCCAATCGATCCAAGCAGAGCTTTTACCTTTCTTATTGAAAACTCAACCAAGGAAGCTATTGTGATTGTTGTTATAGTTTAATCAGATAATTTTAAAGCTGGTCATATGAATTTATGATTAGGTGCATTTTTTTTCAATGCTTTGGTGAATCGTGTTCCTAGTTAAAAAACTAACTGATTATTAACGAAATTCAAGTCATTCATACCGTTTATCGCGATCCTTTGGGCATCGAGCTCAATGTTGTTTTGTGGGATTGAAGGAGCGTTCACTTTAGAGCTTGAACATTGAGCCTGAAAACAGTGCTGAGGATTTTTTTTATACAAGATTTCGGCGATGTTGCCACATCTTTTATTTTGAGAGGGATCAGATGTCGCTTCTCTTATATGAAGGTTCACTACCCTGTGTCGTGTTAATTTCACAATTTAGATTTTTCTTCATTTCGATCTAAATTTTAAAACACTTTCAATAAGGTGTCACCAAGCAGAGAAAAACGAATTAGACAATTCTTTCTGACACATCGATAGAGGAGAATCTAAACTATGATTTAATGCTAAAAAAAGCATACTGAACTCGCTAAGAGCAAGTCCAATGGTGTTGGGAAAAAGTGAAGGAATTTTGACGTCTGTATCACAGATGGGAATTTTTGTATCGTGAAATATAGACCAAAATTGATGGCCGTCCACCGGGTGTGATAGAATACGAAGGTATAAAATCGAAAGCAACCAGCGATGCCAAGAGAATTTGCTTTTCAGTAATTTCACTGCCTTTTTGTATTTTGAATTCACCGTTTGAAAATTGAAATCAAATTCATTTTACTTGATCATCAACTTAAAATAGTAGTGGTCAGTGATAGTAGTGTCAATATGAAAATTTTATTATTTATATGTATAAATAAGTGCATATTGTTTAAGTCAGGCATGTCAAACTCGTTTAAGTGTGCGGGCCGCATTAAAAATCTTTCAAGCCAGTGTACTTCTGTGTAGTAGGGAATTTTTTGATATTTAATGAAAGATGGGGCTACGCGGGCCGCATTGACCAAAGAACCCCCAGTTTGACATGCCTGGTTTAAGTTATAATGCATTCCAAAGTTAAGCTGTATTCTGCAGAATTATGAGTTTTGTATTGGAGTGCATTTGATTACACGAGTTGATAAAGTTTTTGAACTGTTCCTAAAACTTTCATTTTCAAAGTGATAATTAAGTATGTGACAAATAAAAAGTATAGGTATTTCAGACACAAGCCAAATTTTACTTCCGATACGACGCGTCGTATCGCCTACGTTTGATCTGATTGACACTTGTCGAATTAACAGCGAGGGTTCCAATGGATCCATTAAAGACGGCGTTCCGAATTTGTTACCGGACATTCCGACGGAATATCTTTTTCAAAGAAAAAAGCGAAACAATTTCCTACTCCCGAAAATCGCTCAAACAAAACAAACAGAATTTATTCATTCACACAGCTATCTGGCATCTCTGCGCCTCAAAATCTATTCGATTGGCAAGGGCATGAAAAAAATTGGCTGTAAGTTTTAAAGAGTTAATTAACTTCATTGCAATTCGTATCAATTTAAGTGATAAAAGATTTAAAAAAAAAAAAATATCACTTTATGTTTTAATCCTGAAATCGCTCAATTTCCTTTATTTTCCCCTCAACTGAGGTTTTGAGCATAAGATAGATGACAGCACCTAAGCGTTTCATGCACGAATACTGTATTGCAACGCCGACTCTATCACTCGGTTCGGTGTTGCAAAACATCGTGTTTTTATATCACCCTCAGCCAAAAAGTGTTATACGATACAAATTTTGCAGCGCGAAACTGTTCGAATATCAGATTTTCCCAACACCGGTGTACGGGAAATGTGTTGTAAACCTTCGAAATTTCCAACTCCATCTCAACCAGTGAACTTGCTCTAAGGTATGCTTTTTATGGGTATGTTCTATCACGGCCCATGCGCTCGCTATACACGCCAATCGTAGTAGGCTGAAAATAGCATGAGTTTTTCGAAAAGGCCAATTTTCATTGAACATTAAAAAAAAAGGCTAAAACCATATTTTAAACGTTAGTTCAGCCAAAAAATCAACTTTTAATTTTTTTTTTAAATTTTGATTAGTCCATTTTGATTTTCTTCTCAGTCAAAGTGTCTGTAAGTATTGGTGTATTTTCGGTCTTCGGCTGCTTTCGGGTGTGTTCGGCTGCTAGGCGCGTATTGAATACACAGCGGCGCGTATTTGCAACACAGTTTTGTTCTGTGGCTTTGAATAAGGTTTTTAAGAATCAAGTTTTTTAAGCAACTATAGTAATTTGAGTAATAAAAAATCAAAGGCATTTGTAGAAAACAATTTTCTTCAACGATTGCACCCATTTTTAACACAATTTGTACGTGGAATACTTAGAAAATCAATGAATGACAAAAATGACAAAAATGAGAAAAATGAAAAAAATGACAAAAATGACAAAAATGACAAAAATGACAAAAATGACAAAAATGACAAAAATGACAAAAATGACAAAAATGACAAAAATGACAAAAATGACAAAAATGACAAAAATGACAAAAATGACAAAAATGACAAAAATGACAAAAATGACAAAAATGACAAAAATGACAAAAATGACAAAAATGACAAAAATGACAAAAATGACAAAAATGACAAAAATGACAAAAATAACAAAAATGACAAAAATGACAAAAATGACAAAAATGACAAAAATGACAAAAATGACAAAAATGACAAAAATGACAAAAATGACAAAAATGACAAAAATGACTAAAATGACTAAAATGACAAAAATGACAAAAATGACAAAAATTACAAAAATTACAAAAATGACAAAAATGACAAAATCGACAAAAATGACAAAAATGACAAGAATGACAAAAATGACAAAAATGACAAAAATGACAAAAATGATAAAAAAAACGACAAATATGACAAAAATGACAAAAATGACAAAAATGACAAAAATGACAAAAATGACAAAAATGACAAAAATGACAAAAATGACAAAAATGACAAAAATGACAAAAATGACAAAAATGACAAAAATGACAAAAATGACAAAAATGACAAAAATGACAAAAATGACAAAAATGACAAAAATGACAAAAATGACAAAAATGACAAAAATGACAAAAATGACAAAAATGACAAAAATGACAAAAATGAAAAAAAATGACAAAAATGACAAAAATGACAAAAATGACAAAAATGACAAAAATGACAAAAATGACAAAAATGACAAAAATGACAAAAATGACAGAAATGACAAAAATGACAAAAATGACAAAAATGACAAAAATGACAAAAATGACAAAAATGACAAAAATGACAAAAATGACAAAAATGACAAAAATGACAAAAATGACAAAAATGACAAAAATGACAAAAATGACAAAAATGACAAAAATGACAAAAATGACAAAAATGACAAAAATGACAAAAATGACAAAAATGACAAAAATGACAAAAATGACAAAAATGGCAAAAATGACAAAAATGACATAAATGACAAAAATGACAAAAATGACAAAAATGACAAAAATGACAAAAATGACAAAAAAAGACAAAAATGACAAAAATGACATAAACGACAAAAATGACAAAAATGACAAAAATGACAAAAATGGCAAAAATGACAAAAAGGACAAAAATGACAAAAATGACAAAAATGACAAAAATGACAAAAATGACAAAAATGACAAAAATGACAAAAATGACAAAAATGACAAAAATGACAAAAATGACAAAAATGACAAAAATGACAAAAATGACAAAAATGACAAAAATGACAAAAATGACAAAAATGACAAAAATGACAAAAATGGCAAAAATGACAAAAATTACTAAACTTACAAAAATGACAAAAATGACAAAAATGAGAAAAATGACAAAAATGACAAAAATGACAAAAATGACAAAAATGACAAAAATGACAAAAATGACAAAAATGACAAAAATGACAAAAATGACAAAAATGACAAAAATGAGAAAAATGACAAAAATGACAAAAATGACAAAAATGACAAAAATGACAAAAATGACAAAAATGACAAAAATGACAAAAATGACAAAAATGACAAAAATGACAAAAATGACAAAAATGACAAAAATGACAAAAATGACAAAAATGACAAAAATGACAAAAATGACAAAAATGACAAAAATGACAAAAATGACAAAAATGACAAAAATGACAAAAATGACAAAAATGACAAAAATGACAAAAATGACAAAAATGACAAAAATGACAAAAATGACAAAAATGACAAAAATGACAAAAATGACAAAAATGACAAAAATGACAAAAATGACAAAAATGACAAAAATGACAAAAATGACAAAAATGACAAAAATGACAAAAATGACAAAAATGACAAAAATGACAAAAATGACAAAAATGACAAAAATGACAAAAATGACAAAAATGACAAAAATGACAAAAATGACAAAAATGACAAAAATGACAAAAATGACAAAAATGACAAAAATGACAAAAATGACAAAAATGACAAAAATGACAAAAATGACAAAAATGACAAAAATGACAAAAATGACAAAAATGACAAAAATGACAAAAATGACAAAAATGACAAAAATGACAAAAATGACAAAAATGACAAAAATGACAAAAATGACAAAAATGACAAAAATGACAAAAATGACAAAAATGACAAAAATGACAAAAATGACAAAAATGACAAAAATGACAAAAATGACAAAAATGACAAAAATGACAAAAATGACAAAAATGACAAAAATGACAAAAATGACAAAAATGACAAAAATGACAAAAATGACAAAAATGACAAAAATGACAAAAATGACAAAAATGACAAAAATGACAAAAATGACAAAAATGACAAAAATGACAAAAATGACAAAAATGACAAAAATGACAAAAATGACAAAAATGACAAAAATGACAAAAATGACAAAAATGACAAAAATGACAAAAATGACAAAAATGACAAAAATGACAAAAATGACAAAAATGACAAAAATGACAAAAATGACAAAAATGACAAAAATGACAAAAATGACAAAAATGACAAAAATGACAAAAATGACAAAAATGACAAAAATGACAAAAATGACAAAAATGACAAAAATGACAAAAATGACAAAAATGACAAAAATGACAAAAATGACAAAAATGACAAAAATGACAAAAATGACAAAAATGACAAAAATGACAAAAATGACAAAAATGACAAAAATGACAAAAATGACAAAAATGACAAAAATGACAAAAATGACAAAAATGACAAAAATGACAAAAATGACAAAAATGACAAAAATGACAAAAATGACAAAAATGACAAAAATGACAAAAATGACAAAAATGACAAAAATGACAAAAATGACAAAAATGACAAAAATGACAAAAATGACAAAAATGACAAAAATGACAAAAATGACAAAAATGACAAAAATGACAAAAATGACAAAAATGACAAAAATGACAAAAATGACAAAAATGACAAAAATGACAAAAATGACAAAAATGACAAAAATGACAAAAATGACAAAAATGACAAAAATGACAAAAATGACAAAAATGACAAAAATGACAAAAATGACAAAAATGACAAAAATGACAAAAATGACAAAAATGACAAAAATGACAAAAATGACAAAAATGACAAAAATGACAAAAATGACAAAAATGACAAAAATGACAAAAATGACAAAAATGACAAAAATGACAAAAATGACAAAAATGACAAAAATGACAAAAATGACAAAAATGACAAAAATGACAAAAATGACAAAAATGACAAAAATTACAAAAATGACAAAAATGACAAAAATGACAAAAATGACAAAAATGACAAAAATGACAAAAATGACAAAAATGACAAAAATGACAAAAATGACAAAATGACAAAAATGACGAAAAGAACAAAAATGACGAAAAAAACCAAAATGACAAAAATGACAAAAATGACAAAACTGACAAAAACTCTGTCAAAACCAATATTCAGAAATTCAAATTTTTCCTGGTACGGAAATATAATTCGGCTGTAGCCAGACGTGGACTCCATTTTTTTCTTACTCGACATAAACCATGACCATTGTTTGCATTTTTTCTTCCATTAAATTCATAAGATCACAGCACCTGAATTACCCATCACTCATCAAGCAACTAACCCAGTTGCACCTGTTGAGGGTCAAATAGTTTTGGCAGATTATTTTGATTGCTATGCTGAACGACCACTAACAAACTACTTCGAGACACAGCCGTAACGAGTAGGCCATGACAGATTGACCTGTCCAAGTAGCCTGCCAGGTGCGAGATTTCTTACAAAAAAAAAAGAAGATTCAAACGCGGTAGATCTCTAAAAGATGCTCATGACCTACTGCGACCGTGTGTCGGTTCACTTCCTCTTAAGTTGAGCAGATATGCATTTCTTAATCCATTCGTCGTTTCTGAAGGGCTTTGAATCTCCGCCAGATAATTGATTGATTCGAACCGCTTAGCTGCTTAATGGGAAACCTAACGATCGTTGATGGGCGACTTCGACGAATTCCTCCAAACAACTTAATGACCACCGCATCACACACCCAAAAAGGCAGGACAGGCCGAATTTTAAGTGACAAATGTCCGATTAGGCTATGGGAACCCGAAAGCCGCCGGCCATTGTTTGTCAACAAATTGCCAGCCCTCATCGATTATTATCATATAGCGGCAACAAATGTAGATGGGTGGCTGGCTGGCTGACTGAGTGGTGGTGAGATGCTTCATCAAAGATCGCCATTAAAATGAAGGTTTCCTAGGCCGGAATCATTCAAAAATCAATGAGAAGTGAAGATCTGCATCGTTGAATAAATATCGAATACATTAGTAGGCCCCCCTCAATCAAGCCTCCCAGAAGGGCTAAATAATAGGTAAGAAAACGGTTGATCTGTCAAAACAGCCGTTGCTGGATCACCTCCATAATTTTGAAAAATGCATTGCGTTTTGAGGCCTCAACGACACGTAAGGTGGTTCAATTTTTAAATATGAATTATAATCCGTGAAAAAAGTAAATCGAGTAAAGCTACTGCTTAATTTGAGCAATACCATTCAAATTGGTAACTTTGTTAGACAAATCAAAATTCTATTGAAATTTTAAAACTTTTTTTCAACAATTAGTCGAAAGATCGCATGCAAATTCGAACCTACTCCAATCAATGTTTTATTTATATTCATTTGAATAGGTCGTCGATTGTTGTTTTGATTATAGAGCGTGGTGTTTGGTCGAGGCGCGGGTTAATGATTTCCCAAACACGGAATTTTCGCGTTAAGATCCGCTTGTTCGGATTGATGGGAACGAGATGGTGTTCGAGGGGTCGGGAGCTCGAGATTTGACAAATTGTGTACATGGCTCTCGAAAGATCAACTGTGGGTGACTAATGGACGCCAGTCTTGGAAATTTGGAATCGTCTTTTTTAAATGTCGCTCGCAAATAGGGAAAACAAACAACTCTTCTACGTCCATTGGGCATTCTACTGCACGAAAAGTGTATAAGGGTTCAAACAACTTTATGTAAACAGACAGTCGGAAAGTAATGTATTATGACAATTTGCGGAACGTACATAAATGACCGACTTTGGGTAGATCCCGCACGTGCCGACAATACCAAATCTCAACCAAGAACATGGTATTTCGAAACAAATCTCGGTATGAAACAAACATCTTTCTAATACCACATCATGGAAAAATGTATCCTTTAAAGAAGTTTTAGACATTTTAGACATTTTTGATATTTTGAACATTTTGAACATTTTAGTCGCCTTCAAGATTTCAATAAAAATTTTCAATGTTTTTGACATATTTGACAGTTTTTAAGTTTTTATCATCTTTTAAATTTTTGTCAATTTTGAGTTTTTTGAAATTGTTGACAATTTTGAAATTTTAGACATTTTTGACGTTTTAAACGTTTCTGACATATATGTTATTTTTGTCATTTTTGACATTTTTGAGGTTTTTGACATTTTTGACATTTTTGACAATTAAGACCATTATGACATTTTTGACATTTTTGACATTTTTGACATTTTTGACATTTTTGACATTTTTGGCATTTTTGACATTTTTGACATTTTTGACATTTTTGACATTTTTGACATTTTTGACATTTTTGACATTTTTGACATTTTTGACATTTTTGACATTTTTGACATTTTTGACATTTTTGACATTTTTAACATTTTTGACATTTTTGACATTTTTGTCATTTTTGACAGTTTTGTCATTTTTGTCATTTTTGACATTTTTGGCATTTTTGACATTTTTGTCATTTTTGACATTTTTGACATTTTTGACATTTTTGACATTTTTGACATTTTTGACATTTTTGACATTCTTGACATTTTTGACAATTTTGACATTTTTGACATTTTTGACATTTTTTACATTTTTTACATTTTTTACATTTTTTACATTTTTTACATTTTTGACATTTTTGACATTTTTGACATTTTTGACATTTTTGACATTTTTGGCATTTTTGACATTTTTGACATTTTTGACATTTTTGACATTTTTGACATTTTTGACATTTTTGACATTTTTGACATTTTTGACATTTTTGACATTTTTGACATTTTTGACATTTTTGACATTTTTGACATTTTTGACATTTTTGACATTTTTGACATTTTTGACATTTTTGACATTTTTGACATTTTTGACATTTTTGACATTTTTGACATTTTTGACATTTTTGACATCATTTTTGACATTTTTGACATTTTTGACATTTTTGACATTTTTGACATTTTTGACATTTTTGACATTTTTGACATCATTTTTGACATTTTTGACATTTTTGACATTTTTGACATTTTTGACATTTTTGACATTTTTGACATTTTTGACATTTTTGACATTTTTGACATTTTTTACACTTTTGACACTTTTGACACTTTTGACACTTTTGACACTTTTGACACTTTTGACACTTTTGACATGTTTGACATTTTTGACATTTTTGACATTTTTGACATTTTTGACATTTTTGACATTTTTGACATTTTTGACATTTTTGACATTTTTGACATTTTTGAGATTTTTGAGATTTTTGACATTTTTGAAATTTTTGATATTTTTGACATTTTTGACATTTTTGACATTTTTGACATTTTTGACATTTTTGACATTTTTGACATTTTTGACATTTTTGACATTTTTGACATTTTTGACATTTTTGACATTTTTGACATTTTTGACATTTTTGACATTTTTGACATTTTTGACATTTTTGACATTTTTGACATTTTTGACATTTTTGACATTTTTGACATTTTTGACATTTTTGACATTTTTGACATTTTTGACATTTTTGACATTTTTGACATTTTTGACATTTTTGACATTTTTGATATAGCTTGCCCCGATAAAGGACAGGTACACACCTAACAACCGTTGCCGTAGACTCAAAGATCCGAAGATGATCCGGTCAAGCTGCCGTAAAATGTGTTGTTTACGTCTGCTTAAAACGTGTTTAGCCACCTTTTTGAGTTGTTCTACCATAATTTTCACAGAATATTGAGTCAGTTCCCGGACGTTTCCTCTAGATGAGTCCCGGGACTTAATCCACTTTAGAGTCTAAATCCATTTCAAATTGGCTACTGAACAACTTTGGAATTTTTTTTTTTTTTTGCTCAAGTGAATGACCATTCGATTGACCAATCCAATCGAGGAACCCGATAAAGAAAATACCGACAACACTATCCCGCGACCTTCCGCAAAGTTGTCGGTCGAAGTTGTCGTTTTGGGTCGCACGGGACGATTAATGGTCTCCGATAAGCGGAGGCTGTTTTTGTTTGCATTAAAAATTCAAATTTATCATTTCCAACGCGTGTCTTTTTTGTTTCGAAGAGTTTCATTTCAGTGATTCATAACAGTCATCAAATTCATTAATTGAATGTTAATGACGCTAAGCGATTGATTTGCATTTATTATTAGAAAATCTTTCCTGAAGCTAAGCGATTGATTTGCATTTATTATTAGAAAATCTTTCCTGAAACTCTATTTTTTCAATCAAATTTAGAAAACGAGGCTTCAGATTTATAAAATGGTTGTTGCAAACTCAAGATTCAGTTGTTAAGAGCTAAGGTCTAAGTAAGTCGACTCAAATATTTAAACGGCACAGCTTCATTTGACCTTTTTCGCTATTTGGACCTCAACAAATATGATAATTGATTTCCTCATTACAGCTTCCAGAGCTTAAACCCTACAGAGCAGCGCGCGGAGTGCTTATGTGCTTATTATGATCATCCTATATCGATGACTGCTCATTAACCGGATACTTACTTACAGTTTTTACCCCTCACAGATTTTTTCAAGGTTTCCAATATGATCACAGGTTAACTTTGCTAGCTAGCGAGATAGCTACGTACATACGTAATGTCGAGGGATTAAGTCCCAATTATTTTCGAATTTCACACATCTGCCGATGTGTCGTTGGGCTGAGCTAAGCTAAACAAAAAGGGAACAAGAAGTCATGGAGGTAGGAGGTAATCGCTGCCATTAGTACGCATTGCCTGTGCCTACAGGGATCAACCGATGGCTTGGCCATTTAGCGCATTCGATCCTAGTGTGGCACCACAATGTCTAGGTCTTGCGCATCGAGCATTTTAATGTTTGCGCAGTTGATTCGGAGAGCTGCGGTAGGTCTTCTTAGTAGGTATCTTTTTCTCTCCAATAGTAATATATTCAGATTCCTCCAACAACCACCAGTTGACAACTACAACAGCTTCGAGCGAACGAACGACAACGAGTTGACATTGATCTTTGGCTCTGTTGCTTTCGAGAGAGGCAAAGGCTCTGAGGTGGCAAACTACTGCTGCGGATTCAGCTTCAGTGTAATCCGAATGGAAGGTGCGTCGATAATACCGGGTGACAAACTTTTTTTTAACTCCTATCAATCCTGAACGGAGATTTTTGGATGTTTATTCGAAAATGTTATGGTAAACTTCAATAAATTCTGATTTTGAAAACAAATCGGATTTTTTTTAATTATTTAGGAATACATCTTCGGAACTACCAGTAACGACATTTGCGTGATCAAACTCACTTATGCTTCTCAAAGCATGGTTGTAGGAAGGTAGGGAGAGGTTTGGGGGTTAAAACCTCCCTCCATGAGGGTCCAGGAAAAGAAAGCGAGCAGTTCAACTCTATACTCAAATTTGTAAATTCTGTATCGAATTTTGGTGATTGAGTTAGCTTGTTCAAGATTAATCATCTTTACTGATGCCAAAACCTCGAGAACTAATCCCAGATTAAAGAATTTTGCTACAGATTTCCAAAATTTTTGCTACAGATCCAACATTTTCATATTTTGATGATCTATCGAATTCTTGAAAGAAAAAAGTGATTTTTCCACCTGGAAGGGAAATAAAAAAAAATATTTCTTTAAATTATCAGTTAAGAGACTTGATGTCTTCACAAAAGTTGTAGATCTAATTATTTTTAGAAATTTTATTAAAGGTATCATCAAGATCGCATGAAAATCATAAAAGTTACGAGCATTTTGAAAATAATACAAGTAATTTACAAACATAAATTGGTATATTTAAGAAAGTTGTTCAAATTGTTGAAACACACAATTTTGTGCAACATGTGAAATACATAGTTAAACTAAGAACAAAGTTATACTACAAAATATCCGAAATAATGCATTTTTTCAGTAAGTTATAACCTTAAGAGTTCGGTGGAGTTCGTGTATTTTTTTGAGTCGATTTTGTTGGTCAAGTTATTGGCTTCCTATTGATATATAAATTTAACATTAGTTTTGGATAGATTTTTTGCAATCTAGCAATCAATAATACGCTCTTTCCTCTAGAAACGCTTAAGATTCGAAGAAAAAAAAACCTCAGTTTTTGCTGTTTTTCCATTAAGTTCAATTACCATCTTTTGATGTTTCTCCGAAACATGCAGGTTTGATAAATTCTTAACACTTTTTTAAATGTTTTCTCAGTTCCAGAAGTTAAGTTCCAGTAACTACTGTATGAATCCTAAAAGATGTCAAACTTTCAAATTTGTTCAAATTTTCAAAACCGTCAATATTTAAAAATTGTCAAAATCGTCGAAATTGCCCAAAATGTCAAAACTGTAAAGATTGTCATAACTGTCAAAATTGTCAAAACTGTAAAAATTGTCAAAATAATCAAAATAATCAAAATAATCAAAATAATCAAAATAATCAAAATAATCAAAATTGTCAAAATAATCAAAATAATCAAAATAATCAAAATAATCAACACATGTGCCAAAATCGAAAGGTTTTTTGAAGCAACATTACCTTTAAGTTTTCCCTATAACATGACCAATATAATTGAAACAAACACCATAAATGCGTTTTAATGATCTGAAATGGTGATAAAATACAACAAGAAAAACAAAAGTTAAAAAAAAAATCATAAAGTACCCAAAAATGACAAAAAGATGAAAAATTAAAAAAAATTAAAAAACAAATACAAAAAAAAGACTTAAAATGAAAAGAAACAATCAAAAACTGATAAAAAATGACAAAAACAGCAAATCAGACAAAAATAAACGATAGTCAAAAAAAATATTTAGTTAAAATTAAAGAAAAAAAAACTAAGAAAAACTACCGTTCGATTTTGGCAACACAAAATGTTCGGGCATGTTGCCAAAATCGAAAGCGGGTGTATTATAAAAAAAATCCAAATAATTAAATAAGTCAAAACATCAAAGCTGTCAAAATTGTCAAAATTGTCAGAATTATCAGAATTGTCAAAATTGTCAAAATTGTCAAAATTGTCAAAATTGTCAGAATTATCAGAATTGTCAAAATTGTCAAAATTGTCAAAATTGTCAAAATTGTCATAATTGTCAAAATTGTCAAAATTGTCAAAATTGTCAAAATTGTCAAAATTGTCAAAATTGTCAAAATTGTCAAAATTGTCAAAATTGTCAAAATTGTCAAAATTGTCAAAATTGTCAAAATTGTCAAAATTGTCAAAATTGTCAAAATTGTCAAAATTGTCAAAATGGTCAAAATTGTCAAAATTGTCAAAATTGTCAAAATTGTCAAAGTTGTCAAAATTGTCAAAATTGTCAAAATTGTCAAAATTGTCAAAATTGTCAAAATTGTCAAAATTGTCAAAATTGTCAAAATTGTCAAAATTGTCAAAATTGTCAAAATTGTCAAAATTGTCAAAATTGTCAAAAATGACAAAATTGTCAAAATTGTCAAAATTGTCAAAATTGTCATAATTGTCAAAATTGTCATAATTGTCAAAATTGTCAAAATTGTCAAAATTGTCAAAATTGTCAAAATGGTCAAAATTGTCAAAATTGTCAAAATTGCCAAAATTGTCAAAATTGTCAAAATTGTCAAAATTATCAAAATTGTCAAAATTGTCAAAATTGTCAAAAATGTCAAAATTTTCAAAATTGTCAAAATTGTCAAAATTGTCAAAATTGTCCAAATTGTCCAAATTGTCAAAATTGTCAAAATTGTCAAAATTGTCAAAATTGTCAAAATTGTCAAAATTGTCAAAATTGTCAAAATTGTCATAATTGTCAAAATTGTCATAATTGTCAAAATTGTCAAAATTGTCAAAATTGTCAAAATTGTCAAAATTGTCAAAATTGTCAAAATTGTCAAAATTGTCAAAATTGTCAAAATTGTCAAAATTGTCAAAATTGTCAAAATTGTCAAAATTGTCAAAATTGTCAAAATTGTCAAAATTGTCAAAATTGTCAAAGTTGTCAAAATTGTCAAAATTGTCAAAATTGTCAAAATTGTCAAAATTGTCAAAATTGTCAAAATTGTCAAAATTGTCAAAATTGTCAAAATTGTCAAAATTGTCAAAATTGTCAAAATTGTCAAAATTGTCAAAATTGTCAAAAATGACAAAATTGTCAAAATTGTCAAAATTGTCAAAATTGTCATAATTGTCAAAATTGTCATAATTGTCAAAATTGTCAAAATTGTCAAAATTGTCAAAATTGTCAAAATGGTCAAAATTGTCAAAATTGTCAAAATTGCCAAAATTGTCAAAATTGTCAAAATTGTCAAAATTGTCAAAATTGTCAAAATTGTCAAAATTGTCAAAATTGTCAAAATTGTCAAAATTGTCAAAAATGTCAAAATTTTCAAAATTGTCAAAATTGTCAAAATTGTCAAAATTGTCCAAATTGTCCAAATTGTCAAAATTGTCAAAATTGTCAAAATTGTCAAAATTGTCAAAATTGTCAAAATTGTCAAAATTGTCATAATTGTCAAAATTGTCATAATTGTCAAAATTGTCAAAATTGTCAAAATTGTCAAAATTGTCAAAATTGTCAAAATTGTCAAAATTGTCAAAATTGTCAAAATTGTCAAAATTGTCAAAATTGTCAAAATTGCCAAAATTGTCAAAATTGTCAAAATTGTCAAAATAGTCAAAATTGTCATAATTGTCAAAATTGTCAAAATTGTCAAAATTGTCAAAATTGTCAAAATTGTCAAAAATGTCAAAATTTTCAAAATTGTCAAAATTGTCAAAATTGTCAAAATTGTCCAAATTGTCCAAATTGTCCAAATTGTCAAAATTGCAAAGATTTTAACCATCGATGAAAGTAAGCTCTCTTTTTAATTTAGTACTTAAGGATTCCGAATACAATCTAGTTTACAATCTTACAGATTTTCGGATGTGTTCACAATACTTTTAATGTTAAAGAGCTTAAAAGTTGTGAAACAATAAGAAATAAGAAATGTTTCTTTGATTTTTTTTGTACAATTCAAGAATTGTTTGAGCAAATAAATTATAGAAAAAAGTAAGTACAATTCTCCTTTTTTCTAGGTAATTAAAAAAAGGGAAATTTTTCCGAGAAAGGTAGATGGCTGCTTCTCGGTTAATTTTACCTTTTTTTAGATTTTCCGTGTACTTGCATGAAAAAAGACGGACCACGCTGTCTTTTTTTTAACAATTTCAAGAAAAAAAAACCGGCATCTCTGGAAACTTGACACATAATAAAGGAGACTCTTCCCTATAGAACACACTACTCAGGGAAAAAAATCGAGTCTGCTACAAATTTTATTTTTGAAGATTTTCGAAATACACGAGCAAAATTTTGAAGCTTTCGCTAACAATTTCTTCTAAGTATTTCAAATTTTACAAATTTTACGAAATAATGTTGATTTTTCGGTTCAAAATATTTAATTTTCACATAAAAGTTTAAATTTACTCATGTAAAAATCATATCCAAATTCTACAAAAATCATGCTTGAGTTTTGAAACAAAACGAAGCTTTTTAGACCCCAGAATTTAGTAAATTGAAAAATGATTACAAATCAACTCAATCTTGTATGTATTGTGCCAAAATATCGCTAAAAGACTCCTTAAATAAAAATATGACATGTGTTGCATTAAGCGTTAATGTATGCAGTTTCAAAAAGATTTTGCTGTTGACGACTGTTTATTAGAATGAAGACCAACCAGAAGGTTCAAAATATATGTAGGTTTAAGTCACTGCGAAAATTTCTTAATTTAATCTTCTATTCCGTTTTGTTTTCCAATTTTTTTTCTTGATTATATCTCCTTTTCCGTTTTGCTTTCCCAAATTTCGTCACATGCAAAACGAGCGTAATTATTTTGACACCCCGTGGAAACCGTCATGTCTTCATGTGTCAAAATATTCAACACATTTGTATTATTTACTCGCTTCTCTTATGTATTTACCAGCGAATCCATTCGAAATTTCCATCGCTGGTTTTAGCAGCAACAGCAAAGTAGAAGGAAAAAAACAGCAACTAAATTCACACTCTCCCTTCGGGGCGACTCAATTTAGTATGCATAACAAATTACTCTGAAATGCAAAGCATGGAAGATCCCACATTCCTGCCACCGACCGCTTTGCTGCTTCCATACCAAAAAATGATCGAGGTAAGAGACCGCACACGTCTCGCATACATTCTACGCAACCAGTCAGAGACAAATTGCTGATGGTTGACGGCAAAATTGACTTGGCTAAGAAAAAAAAAGAAGATACAAAAAGATTTCCACCTTTTTTTTGGACAGAGCCAGGCGTTTGAGACATTCTAGCGCCCATGGCGCGGGATCCATTCGCGTTCGTCGTTTGTTCCTTTCCATATCGGAGAAGAGGACACTCCTTATTTTCGGGATCTTTCCACCTCCATCGCATTGGGAGACCTGTCCTATCGAAAGGATCCAAGCAAAACTTGATTTATGGCGCATTCCTTTTGTGGGACAATTCGTCGTTCTTTTGCGATTATGGCGGGGTTCTCCGATATTCGTAAAACTTCGAGTTTGTCGTCGATCGCGGGGGACGTGGCTAACTTCAAACCGTCCGAAGGATCCATGTTTGATTTTGTTAAGAAGGAAAATTTTAACTTCATGCAGCGTATTTTAACTTTAAATTAGAATTTAACATACGTATCTTTTTACCATTTGGTTACAGTTCTAGGTCTGATTAAAGACAAAGTCATCCCCAAATGTGGTATGTTTTAGTTTATTTTACTCCTAGTCAGATTTTTCATTTGGCTAAACATATTTTATTTACACACGCAAAAAATAGGAATTATTTCTACGGGATTTTACACGTAAACGAAGATTTTGTTGCATCATATCGATTCTACGTTAGTCTTGTAGTAATCACAGTATTTCGAGTACGCCCTGGTAGTAACTACTTTAAATCTACATACCTAGTTGCCTCATGAATTTAACGTAAAGTTTATCTGAATGTCTTTATATCGGTTTCGAGCGTTTCGACAATTTGTTTTTCTCTCGAATTCTTATGAAAAAACGTTATTGTATTGGTCAGCTCATTTTTGTTACTCTTCAAAAAATATCTAAGCAAGTTGTGTTTCGTGTATGCTAGTATCGTGGTTTTCTTGAGTACCTATTCCGAAGTGTTCGCTGATGCTTTCTGATAAAATGACTCCTAATGTCTTATTTTATCCGATTTCCCGTATATTTTTTTTTGTTTTTTGGTGTTAAGGTATAATTCCGATTGTAGGAATCTATCTTGCTAGTAAAATACATATAAATTTATGTATGTATGTAGATAACCCACCATGAGTAGGTTTTGTTTTTCCGGCTAGCGAATTTTCAAGAATCTTGAACCATAAATTAAAAAGTTTAATTTGTGTCTTATAGTTATGAAATGTGAAGATGAAAACCCGATGAGTCTATGACGAACAACACGACATCCCTGTAGGGTGCCTTGCGAGGTATTACATGGCTACTTTTCATGCAATACTTCGCGAGACTGCAGCAGTGATGTCAATTGAATTTATTATTTATCAATGCGAAAAGACATACCTCTGTTAAACTGCTAATAACTTTTTTGCCTAATAAGATACGAAGTTGCAATCTTCGACAAACTTGTTCAGCGGAAAATTTCCTTTAGGAAATTTATAAATTGGCACAATAACTGTCAGCTGGCTTAGTTCCACAGAAGAAACAAAAATGAAGTTGATTTTTCAGTACAAAATATTCAATTTTCCCATACAAACCTTAAACTTCAAATTTACTCATGTATACGTTACTTGAAAATTCTGCAAAAGATCATGGATAAGTTTTGGACCAAGACGGAGCTTTTAAAACCCCAGGGTTTGAGAAATTCAAAAATGACCTCAAATCGACTCAGTCTATTGCAACAAACGACAATCCATCAGAAAATGCACAAAAATGAATGAAACAGGTATAAAATTCATTGCTGAATCGAATGATGTTCACCGCTTAGCGTTAAATTGAAGAAAAGATTATTTTTTTTAAATTTTAAATTTTACACTATATCACTTGGTTTTTGAATTAAGTACATATGTGAATGCGATTGTTACAGTGAAATTCATACACAAACTATCTGACCCCATACATTTCGCTTCCAATTTAGAATATGTGTTGAACAATTTGAATGAATGTCAGGCATTTTCCAGATGCATTTCCGAATGCATTGTTAAACAATAATTGCAAAAATTTTCAACACGCCCCAACTTCCGTGTATAAATTTTGACTCGACCGTTGCATAAAAACAAAATTCTAGCGTAACATTTCATAAGGGCGAAACTAGCAGTTAGCTCGAAACGAGAAAAACGCGTTTGAAATTTCGGAACATCTAATCAAATCCTATTTAAAAAATCGACCACTTCTTGTACAACAAAATCAAAAAATGTGCATTATATTCACTTATTGTTCATTGGTTATCAAGAACTTTAACTTTTTTCACTAAATTTCAGAGATTTTCGAGTTTCGCCCTTTATTGTTTTCGATTCTAGTTACGCCTGCCAGTTTCGCCCAATTGATCGGCCGTTTTTGTTTTGGTTTTGAAGTTAGGCCCTTTGGCCCTACACGCAAAAACTAATTAGGCCCTTTTGTCACACACGGTCAACTCAGTTACGCCTATTGGCTCTACACGAATAGAAAATTTAACCCCATTTTGAATAGGCGTAACTTCACGTTCCAACGAAAATGCATCAACATGAAGTTTCGCCCAATTAAATTTTATCAAGTTTTTGAAAGTTTTAAGCGATTTTAAGATGAAACCGCGTTTATTAGGTAAAGTGCAACCGCGTACATCCGGAATGACCGTTAACTCGATTTGTTTACATTTGGCAGTTTCGCCTTTTTGAAATGTTACGCTAGAATTATTGCCAAAAAATTATACCCCATTTCGGAGGCCTCTTTTACAAACTTTGATGTCCGAAATCGATTGCCCTTCCCTCAAAACTCCCTTGGAACACGCACCAATTTATTGCATATTAATGTCAATATCATAAAAAAATCAGTGAGTAGTTAATATGGACGACTCCTTTGGCGAACCCTGATCCAAAACTGGATAATTCGAATGAATTGTTCGTCCATAATAATTTCTGTGTGCTAATTTTCATCTCAATACGATGTATAATAACGTCAATATCACAAAAATATTGAAAAGTTAATATGGATGAACCCTTCTGTCAGCTTCTTACACTGAATTTGATACCTGAAATCGATTACACGTCATTCAAAACTCTCCGGTACCATTTTTCATCTGAATCCGATGTTATATGGACTACCCCTTTGGCTGGCCCCTTACACAAAATTTGATACCAGCAATGAATTATCCGTTCTCAAAAATATCCGAGCGCATATTTTCATCTCAATCCGATCTATAATAAGTTATTAGTTATAACGTCAATATCACAAAAATAGTAAACAGTTAATATGGACAACCACATTTCCCGACCCCTTACCCAAAATTCAATACTTCGAATCAAATTCCCATCCCTCAAAACCCCTGTGTGCAAATTTCCATCAAATCCGACGAAAAGTAATGTCAATAATGCTAAAACAGCATTTAGTACAGATTAGCCGATCGTCACAGAAATATGTCGTTACCTATTTTTGATGAAAAATCCCATCGTATTGAACAAATTAAACATTCACGTAAATTGCAGGAGATGTTACTTATGCATAAATTCTTATTAGGAGAGTGTTTACTTATTTTCTTTGTACAATGCATCTAGTTATTCTGGACCGGTGGCCATCATTTGAAATTCACTGGCTTCAGCTTGACACTTAAACGACAAACATATCCAGACGCTAATGCTTTCCGAAAAATCCAAAAGACAATTCAAATAAGTAAATTGATACTTCTTCAAAACTTGATATTAAACTTTTCAGCTTCGAAAAACGTGTCTGTCACACACAAGCACAGCCTACTGAGTCCGCTCCAAATAATTTTTTTTATTAGACACTATACCAAAAATTTTGTTAACCTAATTTGAGGTTTGGATTATTGTGAAAGATAGAAGATAGATTTCTCGAAAACCAAGCTGGACCGGGTTTTTCTATTTTTTACCTTGAAAATCCGGGCAAGCCCTGTTGAAAGTGTACTATCTGATAGGTAGGGGAAAATGGTAATATTTGATCCAATTTTCTTATTTTCGACATATCTTTTTTGAAAATTTAAAAACTCGCCGACTATGACAGATTCTGAATGCATGTAGTTTGAAATTTCTATGCTCTAAAAACTAGATCGATACTTATTTCCGTACATGAATTATATACATTTTTGTTGATAAAAAAATATAGTAATTATTTTTTTTAGTTTAAGGAGCCTTGAGCCTTCATTACAGAATATTTTATTCTTCAATCAGGGACGCTTCAACTTTAACAAAAATCAAGCAAGTTAAAAATTATAAGAGCGATTGACGATTTTTGGCCATATTACTTTTTATTTCGAAGAATTCTAAGTTTTTTTTTACAATTCTGTAGTCATAGCATTCTTTACGGCGAAATTTTCACTTTTTAGACAAAATCACTCTTTTAAGCCCCCTTCATCAGCCAATCATTGTATAAACAATATTTTTTGGATAAATATTAGTTATATCGTGCTAAATTGTGATTACAATTGAGGCTCTCAGAACCAAACGGGGTATAAAATATAAATGACAAAATGGTCAATTTTGAGTTAATGATGCCAAACGGTTCTTCATATTTCAAACTATGTTTGATGATTTTTTCAGGTTTTTTTTAATTTATTTACATACTTTTACGTTTCAAACCAAAATTCAAATTTTCGAAAAATATATGTAAAATTGCCAAACACAACAACTTAAGAGCCTGTTTTTCAAAATAAGCTTCAATGCACTTATACCCCTTTGGCTCAAAGGGCCTCAATTCTTTTCGTTGAAAACATGTCAGTTTGAACTCAAAGCATCATTTCAACCCATGAGTAACATTTGAGGAGACTTTTTCTAAAATAAATTAAGAGTCAACATTTGCTCTGAATTTAGGATATCAAATCATTCCTCAACAATTAACATATTTCAACAAATATTTTTAATAAATTTGGTTCATGTTCATGGAACATGTTCACGGAAAAGATGTGAAAAGGTCTTTAGTCACATTTTGATAAATTTTTCTTCAAAAGTTCAATAACTCAAATTTTTTTCCAATGTTATGTGGTTAAAGCATTATTGATTTGATCCATTTATCAAATTTTTCTTGAACATAACATTTTTTCTAGAGATTCCAGATACGAGATATATGTAGCTGAGTGGTCAAATAACCACAGGGATCAAGAATCCTCGTTCTCCCTTAAAGTTTGAATACCCGTTAACCTAGTGTTAAAAGCGAGTAAGCGTTTGAAAGTATTAAGATTTTGGCTTTAATACTATTGTTTTTTTATTTGCTTTTCAAAATTTACCATTATTCATCAAAATTAATCATTTCAAACAATTCTCACCCCATTAAGGTACCCTATTCGCTAGCGCCGATCGTTCGTTTTTCATATTATCGGCCTCTAATGATCTGACCCGAACGCGCGAATATTTTTATTGCTGCTGTTGCTGTTCTCTGCCTTCTAGTAGATTCTCCCACTTCACTCGATTCGTTCGAGCTAAAAGCAAGTTGCCCTCCTACCAACCACTTCTGAGCAATGCTCTTCTGCTGCCTGTGATTGTTATTCGTCCCCCACCATCAAATCATTGAGCCGTTGTGGGAGCTCCCCTTCATTCGCTCCGAGCTGTGCGCCACCCATTCAACCCACCGACTGAGAAGGAGGGAGGCCCACCTAACCAAAATCCGAACCAAACAAACGGGCAAACCAACAAAACGCATCATTCCGTTCCTCACCGCCAAAGTGGTCGAATCTACCTCGCTCGAGCTTACTCACTAGCTAATGCAATGCGCGAATCGATTCCGGAACCACCACAGCACAGCACAGGCTCAGTCGGTCGCGAGAGAGCACGCCAAAAGAAGCAAACAAGCAACAAAAAAAAAAGCGCAACACCGAACCGGCTTGGCAGCTTGCTTGAATGCTTATTGCTTTTCACTCACGTGCTTCTCGCGATCCCGCAGTGACCGACAGCGATGATGACGAGGGGAGACAATCATCCACCTTCTCCCTCAAAACAATCACCAAACCAAACGGCTCGGCACCCTAAAAGCTGGCCGCCGCGAGCACACGAGCCTCCAACCAATCGGAACCGAGGGATGACGACATCGGCAGCCAATGGGAATCGGGCGCGATGATGCCATTTCTATTTTTAGCAACGTAAATAAACGCCGCTTCAATGTGGTTTGGTGTGCCAGCCCGGTTCGCGAAAAACGGGGAGCGAAACTGTTGGGGTGGAAAAATAGTAAACGCCCCGGGAAAGCAAATGCTCTCCCCACTCGTTCGGAGAGGTGTCGGCGTTGATATAAAATGAATGACACTTTTTTTTCTTGGGAAAGATAGGACAGGTTGACAAAATGATTGATCCTCGAGAATGTTACTATTGGAAAAGATGTCGTTATACTATTGTAAGAGATAATATCGATTTGAACTATGTAGATTAAGTAATGCTCATTAATATCGTAGGAAAATGTTCATATTACAATTTATGAAATTTATGATTTTAAGGAAAATATTGAGAAATGTTACTTAATTTGTCGGCCTTATCGGTGAAAAGTGATGTCCTTTTAAGTAAGAACATCTTAAGATTATGAAATTTTTTAGATGCATACAAAGTAAAAAGAAATGAAATTTAGAAGCATTATCATTACATACCAGATTTTTATTCAGCACGGGCCAACTACTATAAAGATGCAGATAGAGTGGCGCCTACCACCACACATCTAAGCTTAGTTCATTTAGAAATAGGACACTTTATTTTGCTCATAGCAAATTTTGTAGTTATCAGACATTCAATATTTTGACAGAATTTTGTTGTCTGTAAAAAGTACTATCAGAAATTTTTTTTTCAAAATTTAAAATTAATGCGTTTTTTAAATATCTATATACAGCAAAAGAAAAATAAAATAATTTTTGTGCACAGTTTCCTTCAAAATTCATCATTATCAAAGCGCTAGCTGACAAAACCTTTTATTATTAAAAACTCTACAGGTTGTTATCAAAATTCATATGTTTGGCATCTTCATATAACAGATTTGTGGTTGAACCGATAATATTGCTTTATCAACATCGATAGCTACGAGCAAACTAGCTTTATGTAAAGTTGATTTTGAAGTAGAGGATTTCTCAACTGCTAATCTCTAAAATATTATACAATCTGATAGTTAGTTCTCAAATATCACTTATGCTTGACTAGATCTCGTATTTTGTATGAAAAAGCAAGAATATTGTCTGACTTTGAGGAAAAAAAGCAAGGTAAATATGATTTACTCTTTCCAGTTGATTTTCTTTTCAAAAGCAATATTTAATGTTTTCAGACATATATGGAGAGGGTGTAGTTTGACCCCGAGGAAGATTCGGAAGATGAAATAAAAAATAAACAATTAACAAGATAGTATCAGGTTAGATACATAGTATTTTCAAATTATTGAAATTTTTATCACAACCATATTTTAACAAGATCTATTATTTTCTTTCTGGGCACCGGCTGTTCAAATACCAACAGAAAATATAAACAGGTGGCTATCCTTGCAGCAGCAAAAAAAAACTCACAGTGCATTGGTTGATTTGATAAAATGATGGTTGGCTTAATCGAATTTTCGGATCAGAAACATACAATCATATTTATTGTAGGGATGAGATGAAGGATATACAGAAAATAAATCAAATTTAATTAAGAATAAAATAATATAATAGTTGTATTCGGCAACACTGAAGATAAATAAATTAAAATAAATTTCTATGACAACATTTGCTATTTTGGCATCACTTGACAAACAACCAAAACAAAGTCAGTCATTGACCTATTCTTGTGAGCGACAGACGTGTTTAAGTAAACCTCTGAATTGAGATTCGTAAAATCACGACAATCGCGTTGTTGGTAGAATAAGCACAAAAAGCGCAGATATTTAAGGCTGCTGCTGCTGATTGTTTTGATTTGGCCTTCCTGTGGAATAAGACGGCATTGGCATTGAAAGCGCAGATGTATAAGGCTGCTGCTTCTAATCGTTTTGATTTGGCCTTCCGGTGGAATAAGACGGAATTGGCGTTGAAAGCGCAGATATTTAAGGTTTCTGCTGCTGATTGTTTTGATTTGGCCTGCCGGTGGAATAAGACGGAATTGACGTTGGAAGCGCAGATATTTAGAGCTGCTGCTGCTGATTGTTTTGATTTGGCCTTCCGGTGGAATAAGACGGAATTGCCGTTGAAAGCGCAGATATTTAAGGCTGCTGCTGCTGCTGATTGTTTCAATTTGGCCTTCCGATGGAATAAGACGGAATTGCTGTAAGAAGCGCAGATATTTAAGGCTGCTACTGCTGATTGTTTTGATTTGGCCTTCCGATGGAATAAGACGGAATTGCAGTAAGAAGCGCAGATATTTAAGGCTGCTGCTGCTGATTGTTTTGATTTGACTTTCCGATGGAATAAGACGGAATTGGCGTTGAAAGCGCAGATATTTTAGGCTGCTGCTGTTGATTGTTTTGATTTGGCCTTCCGATGGAATAAGACGGAATTGCAGTAAGAAGCGCAGATATTTAAGGCTGCTGCTGCTGATTGTTTTGATTTGGCCTTCCGGTGGAATAAGACGGAATTGACGTTAGAAGCGCAGATATTTAAGGCTGTTGCTGCTGATTGTTTCAATTTGGACTTCCGGTGGAATAAGACGGAATTGCTGTAAGAAGCGCAGATATTTAAGGTTGCTGCTGCTGATTGTTTTGATTTGGACTTCCGGTGGAATAAGACGGAATTGGCGTTGAAAGCGCAGATATTCTACTCTGGTGCTGCTGATTGTGAAAAGTTTTAATTGAGAATAGAGGTGAGAAGGAATTTAGGGATGAGATTAAGGATATACTGAAAATAAATCAAATTTAATAAAGAATAAAATAATATAATAGTTGTATTCGGCAACACTGAAGATAAATAGATTAAAATAAATTTCTATGACAACATTTGCTATTTTGGCATCACTTGACAAACAAACAAAATAAAGACAGTTGTTCAGTCCGACGAGTGGACTTAGAAGAGAGCGAGAGGAGATCCACGGGAGTGGAGCGCCAGCCAATCAGCGAGCAGCAGCCGATGCGAGGAAGGTATAAAAACGCGCGCTCCCGCGCATTGCATCATCAGTTTGTTCTTAACCACCATCGCGGCAACATCGGTCCGGAGAGATCAAAAGAGAAGGAAAAGAAGAGCCAGTCAGAAGTGGCCTTCTCTGAGACCACCCGAGGAGAGGAAGCCGACGATACTCGGCGTACAGTGACAAAGTAAATAAGTGCATTGAGAGAAAATAAAATCCAGAATATTCCATCGCGAGTAAAAGTTGTTGTTCCTCTGTGCTTCCTCCTCGCTTGCTTCCGTTCCAATCGGCTCTTATCAGAACCCCCCCTTAGAAGAGTTTAGTTCGCGATCACTGTGGTGACAGTGATCGACCGGCCTTGGCCCCAGGTACAGTCCGAGGACTTGCCTCCACCGGTGAGACAACAACAGAGGTTGTCTAGGAGAGGCTCACTCCCATGAAGGGAATGAGTCTCATCGGTGGTTAGTTTTCCAAGCGCCGCCCCAATGGCTTTTCATGGCCATAACATGAAATGGTCCTTCGAACCGGATGGAGTATCCGGTGCCTTCCGACGGAATACCTTCGTCTTTGAGAGAGCGGATCGGAAAGCAATGTGATGCGAGCGAAGCATAAAGGAAGCAATCGAAACAGACAAGCCGACAAGACAAGATGAGTTAAAGATCAGCGAATAGAAACGAGAGGCTTCAGGCGCTTATCTACATCCGTGGATTAGCGCAGCGCAACATCCATCGAATCAAGGCGATTCTCCAGCGAGTAGAGAACGAGAAGGTTGGGCTAACCGCAGCTCAAGTGAGGGTGTACCAAGGAAGTTTCGAGGACTCTAAGGCTTCATACACCAAGCATCACCAAGAGATTATCGCATTGTCGTCACCAGCCGAACGAGAGGAGCAAGACGACATCTTCTTCAATTTTGTGAATCTCTACGAGGAAGTAGCTGTGGCAATCGAGAGTCGTCTCGAATGGGTTCGAGCACTGCCAATTCAACAGCCACAGCCCGACAGGGCAAGTTCTCTAGCATCTTAAAGATTGTATTTGCTGGACGTTTAGTAAAAAAAATATAATGATTTGGCAAGACTCTGCTCATGTGAAAAAAAATAGTTTCAAAACAAAAACTTTGGTTTTCGCTGTTTCTAAAAGCCTTAAAGAGTACTCTTGTATGTATACTTCGCAAGCTACGATCTTAACGAACCGATTATACTTTAAGTTCAATCTCATGATGGTTTCGCTTCGTTGTTGTCAAATTTTGCCGGCGGACATTCCAGTAAAAACGTTTTTAAGCGGCACTTAAATAATCGAGTTTTGTTCATTTCGAAAGAGCAAAAAAGCCCAATATCACCTAAAAAAAATCATTATCATGACTGAAAAAAGTGTGCACTGGCCGATGGGAGATACCAAGAATAAAGTAAAAATACTTCTTACAAAAAATGATGAATATTTTTTTTTTAATTATTTTCATGAAATATCATAAAATTACTCTCATTTCCTTCATAGAAAGTATGTCGATCAAACGAATGATTTTGGAGACACTCGCGTTCGTAACTGTCTCATTTCTAAATGAACTAAGCTGTAGTAGGCCAAGCGTGGTTCGCCCCACAGGTAAAAACTTGCAGTGCGAACGAACAAGTTTCCGCTTGTGGGGCTACAAGCTACGCTTGGTCTACTAATGTGTGGTGGTAGAGTGCGAACACAGCACTGCGTTCCATCCATCGTCGCCTTGATCAGTCTCGTCAACTTCCCGAAACTTGTCCTTGATTTTCCATAACTTGTCACGGCCAATCGTGTCGCATACGGGTTTGAAGTCGATGTAGATGGTACGTACAGACTTGGTGTTCACGGCATTTTTGGAGGATATGCCGTAATGTGAAGATCTGGTCTGTCGTAGACCGTCCTTACTTAAAGCTGGTCTGATGACTTCCAACGAATTTGTTTGCCTGTGGCGTTAGGCGGTGGAGTAGGACAGCACTTTGTAGGCGGCATTGAGGGCAGTGATCGATCGATAGTTCTCACAGTCGAATTCGTTGTCCTTCTTGAAGATGGGGCATATTACCCCCTCCTTCCAATCCTCTGGTAGCTGTTCTGTGTCCCAGATCCGGAACATCAAACGGTGTTAGCGATTGGCCAACTTGTTTAGGCCCATTTTAATGAGTTCAGCTGCGATGCCAGCCTTCCCAGCCGGCTTGTAGCTATTCAGCTGTTCAGCCCTCCTCCTGGCGGCGCTTTTCCTCCTGAAAAATTGGGACTATTTGCCTCTTTTGCTATCGGTGATTTTCCATATTTTCGACGGGTTGTTCTCTAGTTTTATAACGGGAGTCCCGACACGCTTCCTGTTTTGAGCAAGTGGCTTAAGCGTCACTTCCGAACGGAAGACCACCTACCCTGTTTCATTTTGCCCAGCTGTATGAGACTCGATCTTCTATTGATTCCCTATTTTGGGAAAGAAGCAGACGAGACGAAACCCTGCAGTTGCTCGCTAAAAGGAGAGTTGATAATTGTTCGTTACTAATTGAGCCTGGGATCTTGATACGTTGGACAAACTCCTACCCCTACATCCTGGAAACGTAACAGATTGGATTCGCGGCAGGGATTGCCTGAATGAGAAGAAAGAATTTACATTACACCAATTTATTTGTTGCCCCAATATGTTTTATCGATGCCTTTTAGGCAGGGTTGCCGAGATCACAGAAAAATATTTAATAACACAGAATTTTGAGCCAATTTTCCTCACAGAATCTGTGTCACAGAACACAGAATTTTGAGAACATTCATAGATTTCATAATTTTTTTAAATATTGTTAGTGTTCCCAAAATTTTAATTTTTATGCGGAACATCATCCGCGCTTCGTGGCCTGGCAACTGGATCTCAAACGTTGAACTTCATCGCCGGTGTCATCAAAAGGCGCTAGAAATCGAGATTCGGGAACGTAAGTGGAGATGGATTGGGCACACGCTGCGAAGAGATGAAAACGAGATTTGCAGAGAGGCGCTTGATTGGAATCCAGATGGGCATCGAAGAAGAGGCAGGCCCAAATGCTCGTGGCGGCGAAGTCTAGCCGCTGAAATCCGCACAGTTGACGAGAACCTTGGCTGGCAGCAAGTGGAGACGCTGGCTCCAGATCGCCAGCAGTGGAGATCTTTTATCTCAGCCCTATGTGTCGATCAATCGGCGCCGGACCCTTAGGTAGGTAGGTAGGTTAATTGAATTTTCAATGAAACATAAGGCAATAGCGTCACAGAAAATCATCACAGCATTTTAAGTAAAATCACAGAATGTCAGAATTTTTTTTCGTCAGAAGCAAAAATGTTTTTTGGCAACCTTGCTTTTAGGTCACCTAGCATCAGTGTCAAATTTGAGATGATTTAGTTCATTCCTGGGGGAAGAAGACTGAAATTTGTTGTATCGTTTTTTTACTGTTCGGCAAAAAGCCAGCAGTTGTTGAAAAGATTAGTAATCGTTCAAATTTTAACTTTAGATGATCAGTTTCGTGTAGCGAGTCATGTAACTCAGTTGTTTACGTGCTAAATTTAGATTTAGCTATATTTTTAGAACAACAATTAATCAAACCATTTTTACTTATCAGCTTCAAAACTTTGACGAAATTTGAGCGAATCAATACGCCTGATCATGCAAGAATTTGCCAGAGCAAAACAAAACCTGATTAAATCATTGATTTATGCAAAACAAGTGCTTTTCAGCATTAAACAAGTTTTATTAAAAAACACTAAATAAGATAGTAAAATTTTGAACCTTTGCACTGGTCGGTAGATTGATGAGAGAAATTTGACGTTTGAAAGATTTTTTTTCTTTTTTTATTCAGTCTTCCTCCCCCAGGTTCATTCCTGGTTTCCACTTCGTCTTAGATGCTCCCTATGTCCATTGTAGCATTTGAGTAAAGTTTAAGTATTTGTTGCATAAATATTTTCTGCGTGTATCTGTCATTATCGTCATCTTCATTGAAAACAAAAATAGACATAGTCGCCATCTGGGAGAGGAAGATTAAAATTCGCTGTATCGTTTATTACTGTTCGGCAAAAAGCCAGCAATTGTTAAAAAGTTTGTAATTTTAACTTTAGATGATCAGTTTCGTGTAGCGAATCATGTAACTCAGTTGTTTAGGTGCTAAATTCAAGTCTTCTGAGTTAATTGCTGCAGATTCGAAAGTAAACATCGAAATCCAATACACTGGCTAGATTATCCAATACCAGTCTGTCAACTCTGTCGTAATTATAAACATTAAACTATATAAAATGTTGTTCGGTCCATGGGAACTACCCAAAATCTAAATCTGTTATTTAAGCTATTTTGAGAACAACCATTAATCAAACAATTTTTATTTATCAGCTTCAAAAGCTTCAACGAAATTTGGGCGACTCAATACGCCTGATCATGCAAGAATTCTTCAGAGCAAAACAAATCTAATCAAATCATTGTTTTATGCAAAAAAGTGCTTTTCAGCATCAAAAAAGTTTTATTGAAAATCACTAAATAAGAAAGTAAAATTTTGAACCTTCGCACACAGGAGTACGTAGAAGAAAAAGTTGGCCAAAAGTAGTTTTTAGTTTTGAAATCAATAAAAAAGTTAATTTTGACTTATCAAACGTTTTTAAGATCATTTAATATATTTTTCACCGTTTTCGTAATTTTTCATAATTTTCTATTAAAAATGTTCTAACATTTATATGACATGATAGATAATCCAGGTTGAAAAAGTTGTAAAATTCAAAAAAATCCAGATTTTTTTTATTTGTTTTTGAAAGTTAAATAACATTTGAAAATATTCAAAAAACAATATAAATTTTACTGAGCTTAAATTTAAAATAAACGAAGCCCTAGGTGACTTTTTTGTGGAAAAAATCTATCAATATTTTTAAACTTCAAACTTAAAAATATCAAAAATGCGCGAGTTTGCGCGAGTTCTTTCTTTTGCACATGATTATTTAAGTTATCAACTTTCAAATGATATCAAACATTTTGCCGGGACTTGCTGGGAACATAAACAAAAACACTAATTTGTAAAAAAATCAACGTTTAAAACAAAAAAATAAAAGAAGAATTTTCAAAGCACTGCGTACTGTCTCTATAGACATCGAATTTTGTCTATTATACTCAAAATTATTAATCATCCCTCCATTGAAGTTTTCCATTTCAAATTTTTATTTTTAGTCGCTTAAGAAAGTTTTATTCATTGACATAACGTAGTCGCACTCATTCAACGATTTGTAGAAAAATTCTATCTCATAAAAATACTAAAGTTTCGACATCTGCAACAGCTTATAAACAAATCAGATGTCAAAAAACTGACCGGTACATGGTGCTAAATTTATTCAAAAATCAAATAAACATCGACATAAATGTAACCAATGAAATTTAAATTTTGAGTTTTGGCCAGGTTTTTGGGTGAAATACTTCTGTGTGCTTCGGTAGATTGATGAGAAGAATTTGACGTTTGAAAGATTTTTTTCTTTTTTTATTCAGTCTTCCTCCTCCAGGTCGCCATCACGTTCGGCATAATTACTGCGAGTTTGAGGCTGATTCCGCCATCGCGTTTGTCCTGCTGAACGAGGCGCTCTACTGATTCCAAGACGGTTACGGGAGGAACGAAACAGAGTTCGTGAAACCAGGTCAGTAAATTTCCATTCAACATCGACTAGCGGTCCAAGAAAACCAAAAATGCTCTCCAACAACATTACCATACAAGGCTTCCGTGCAAAACTCTGGAAGGCTGGGATGCGGATGGATCTGAGATCGGCAACTAGACGGAATACGGCAAGGAAATTTCGATCGATTCCTCGGGTGAGTCTGATTGTGGATTTTTGATGGTCAACAACCGAACTGAAGACCCTTTTTATAGAGAGCAGATATCGCGAAAGAAAAAACTTCCGATCACTATTGGCTGCAACGAACATTTCCCAGATCCCCAAATTGGGTGAGTGCGGATGGACTGAGTGATGAGAAACGATGATTACTGACTGGTTTGTTTTTTTTTTAAGGGCTTTTCTTGGGAACTGACATTGTTCGTTGGAATAAGTGCGACCAGAATTTCCTTCGGAGTCGCTAGTAGCAGGAGCTGAAGCCATTCTTCATCGAATGTTATGATCGATCGCCTGCTGTCAGTGGTGCCCAAGCCTGCTTCGGTCGTCTGATGACGTCATTGGTCGCTGCAAACTGAAAGAAGTATAAGAAAAAGAACAATCAAGTACTAGCGCTAGTCAGGAGGAGAAGTGAAGAAGAAACAGAAGACGCCGCACTAAAGTACGAAGAAAAAGAAGAAGCAGGCAAGTAGGATGAAAAAGTAGCAGTAAAGCAATATGGACAGAAGCGGAAGGATGAAGAAGACGTAGGTCTGGTGATTTGGAAGAAGATGAAGAGTAGAATAAGAATGGAAGAAAAAGAAGAGGATGATGATGGGACTAAGAAAAAGAAAAAGGAGAAAGAGATAGTATGCGGTCTAAGATAGAAAAGAGAAAGAAAGCAATCTATGGGATGAATTATCCAATAGAATAAAAAACCCTGAAAAAAGTGTAGATAAGCAACAAATTTGTTTTGGTTTTATTTTTTAACGTAATTTTTTGAATGTTTCAGTGATTTGTGTTTCTTCCCTCACTGCTAGCCGAGAGTGAAGCTAAAGAAGTTCAACACCATTTTTTCCCTGTATAAATATATTCTAAAATAGGTTCAAACATGAATGTGAAGATGAGCTTTTGCATAAATTTTTCAAGTTTGTTCGATTTTAACCTTCCCATGCCGTTCGCAAAATATCCGTTTCGGGGAAATTTGAGTTATAGTTTGATTTCGTTCTCCTGGCTGTAAATGTTAACCGATTTTGATGATATTATATTCATTGTGTAGGTAATTTGTTCTTATTACTCAAAATTTTAAAATAAAGTCGATATGTATTACCAAGTTATCAGAAACTGGTTCAGAAAGTAAAAAGTCAGAAAAATCAATTTGATTTTTAAAATGCTCATAACTTTTGACAGCTTTTCTGTATTTAAGTGTTTCATTGATGTTTGAAATCGTCAAGAATCCATCTATCCGACAGTGTATAGATATGTTGGGGTCCAATGAAAGTTTTGACCGCTATATTAGATCTTCCGGTAGAAAAAAATCTAACTTTAAAAAACCGATATCCAATTTTTGCTTTGCTTAGCTGTATTTCATTTCCCAATGAACTGATTTTCAAAACTCAAATTTCAATTTTTTGACGTTAATTTGATCATTATTTTCATAGAACATACTTGGTCTGTCAAAATTCCAAGTTCTTCAGTATATTGGAATGATGATAAAGAGATTTTAAATGTGCGCTTCGGGTCATATTGACCCGAACGGCATGGGAAGGTTAATGAGCTTTGTACCTTATGCCAATGGTGACGTGGAAGAATGTTTAATTTGATAGAATTTTACGGGACCAAACGCCATCGCTCCCCACTTGGGGCGAGCGAATTTTCCGCGACACACTCGTTGTTCGTTGGATCCGCGAGTCGACTCGGCCGCGACGCTCTCTTCGGTTCGTATTTTCAGATTTCGGCAACAGCGTCGCGACGCCAATGGCGCGCTCGTTGTTTGCCGGCTAGCGCGGACCGACGGATGGCCGTTGTCAGTTGAATATCGCACCCGGATCGGATTGCATGCGCCACTCGCGAGCCGCCGTTTTCGCCCTTTTCACTACGATTTTTTTCCCTTGCTGGTTGGCCCTTTCAGCTGTTTTATGACCGACAACAAGTGACACCGGTGTGTTGACATTTCCGTTTTAAAGACTCTTACGGAAATTCGAATGAAAATTTGATTTGAGTTTCGAAGCTCCACACCCACATAGCAGCTATGATTTCGGAGGTGTAGATTTTCTTTGGGTTCTTCTTGAATATCAAATATGTCAAGTGACCACCAATCGCGAAAAATATTGATGGACAACGTTGTTCAGTGTGCCGCAGCTAATGAACGGAGCAAACATTTGAGTGACTATCGGTACTGTTCGGTAATTAGACTTAAATCGCAGACGGTGTGATCAAAACAGAAACACAACAATAAGCACGCCCACCTGTCCGATCCGATCGGTCCCACAGCCAGGTCGAAGGAGGCCTTTGCAACAACCGAAATAAAAAGACAACGCGGATACTCTCGATTCCGAACGGGTGAGGGAGGGTGGAAAACAAAAAAAGGTAGGCGGTGCATGCGAACCGAAGCGAGTGAAAATTTACCGACACTAGTGCGTCAACCCCAAACGAGAAGCAATCTGTCAAGTTAATTTGCGACTGTCAACGAAAAAGTATATACAAGTAAAACAATAGAATTTCCACGTTTGAAGAAGAAAAAAAAAACAAATCCGCGCCGCGCGGTTTTGTTCGGTGCACTACGTACGCGTAGTTGGTGCTGCAAAACGCGACCCAGCCGCGTTTATTGTTTGTTTATGTTTCGCATTAGTGATTCATTTTGTGAGAAGCTGTGTGTAGCACGTCCCTGAGTTTGAAAATTCATACCAAGTATTATAAATAAAAGGCTATAGGAAAGCGAAGCAAAGTGAAGAAAATTTAAAAAAAAGTTAATCGTCGAATCGGTGGCGCCAGCTCAGTGATAAAAAAAGGAGGCAAAACAAGAGAAAATCCTGAGTAGTAATAAAACGTGTTGCAGCGCACAAGTGTGGAAGAAGCAATCGGGAAAAGTGCGCTCGCATGAAAATACCAACAGCAGCAACATCACCAACCAATATTCCGTGATCTTCTCCGTGAGATTCGTGCAAGAGGCAATCTTAAACTACCTACTCTACTAGTATATGATTGTCGGAAAACACACGACGACGACGAAGGCGAAGCCGGAACGCGCAACCGCAGTCGGAATCGGAAATCGGAAAACCGTGTCTAGCTAGAGAGTTGCAGGCGACGACGGCTGTAACAGATCTTCTGCACAGAAAATCAGCTGGCGAGCCTGTCACAACTTCATCCAGTTACCAACGACCATTTACGGTGTGAAACCGGTGCCACGGAAGCCTCCAGTTCTAGTTATCTCAAGTGTGTCTTCAGAAAGTTGCTAAAACTCTCAAAGGATAACACCGGTTGCAGAGCTCAACCACAACCACCAGATTCAGACAACGGAACGCCAAACTAACAGGTGGTTATTTTTCTCTGTGTTTTTCTCACTTTAACTTCAAAAAGCCCATATCAAAAATCTGCACTCTTGAGTAGTTCCACGAAAAAATCATTTAATAGTGTGGATTCGATGCGGTTTCCTCAAGTGGGGGTGGGCTCGAGCGAGTGGGTGGACCAATAACACGTCAACTAACAACAATAACCGTACAGCAAAAGCACGTGAGTTGGTGTGAATCAACAATTGGTCATGGGTACCACACACCAACTCACAATAATGCAGAAACAAACCGGCGAGGCAGAGGACTTCCCGAAATTGTGTGGGATTCTTCGGCGGTGACCGTCATAAGAATGCTTCCCTTGGTTTTGAGTTATGGCTACAGGCGTGTTGTTATTTTTTTTTCGAATCTGTGAGCGACATCCCTTATAAACCCAACACCGAAGTTTCAATTTGACTAGGATTAATTAGCGTTGTAAATCGACGAATGTGGAATCGTGTAGTGAAGTGGTGATTTATCGATTGCGGGGAAGGAAAACACCGTCGGAATTTGATATTTCCATGAGGCTTGACTTCAATTTAAAAAGAATCCATTGAATCCAGTCCAATTTTCAATACAACTTAGGATCCAGATTTAAAATTCTGATTCTTAACAACTTAATAGAATCCAGATTTAAAGAACATCCCAAGCAGCCAAAAGTCACATATTTACTTGAATGGAGGCTTTGAAAGTTGCATACTGTCTTACAAAGAAATAAAACAACTACCAAATGCCCTTAGGTGAACTATATAAGTTATTAATAAATTTGAAAGTGGCAAAAGTGATTTTTATGTGCGTTGTATATAAATAAGTACAAGTTGAAAGTTGTAAAAGTGATTTTTATGTACGTTGTAAGGGATTTAAGAAACAGAAAGGGCACAAAAGTACGCTAAACGGGATTTACTAGGTCACGAAAAATGCATTAAGGTGCTTTCTTCCTCAGCGAAGTATAGAGATTACGCCTAAAACTACTCTCTTGCTAGTAGGTTTTAGCTATTTAAAATACAATCATACGGACCCCTAATCTTCTTCAATTGATTCTCAGAACTGCGAAGTACCATTTAATCCTAAAATCTCACAGTTGCAGAACGACTACAAGTTGTTTTCAAGCATCCTATTGAAAAAGTTGAATATTTACATGAAGCCAGCGTATTGCTCTTCAAGTGACACTATTCTTTACTCCTTTTGAAATTGTTGAAGTTATTTGCTGTTTAACAGGGGTATGTCTTTTTGGATTGATAAATCATGAATTCAATTTACACCACTGCTTGTGCCCCACGAAGTATGGCATGAAAACTAGTCTTGCAATACTTCGCTAGGCACCCAGCAGTGGAGTCAATTGAATTTCTTGTTTATCAATGCCAAAAGACATACACCTGTTAAAGAGCTAATAACTTTTTTGTCTAAAAAGATATGAAGTTATGATTTTCGACAAAGTTGTTCAGCGGAAAATTTCCTGTAAGAAATTTATAAATTGGCACAAAAACCGTTAGCTGGCTCGGTTCCACAGAAGAAACAAAAATGATGTTGATTTTTCAGTACAAATTATTCAATTTTCCCATACAAACCTAAAAGTTCAAATTTACTCATGTAAACGTTTCTTAAAAATTCTGCAAAAAATCATGGATGAGTTTTGGACCAAAACGAAGCTTTTAAGACCCCAGGGTTTGAGAAATTCAAAAATGACCCCAAATCGACTCAGTCTAATATCCCTGTTAATCAGCTTATAACTTTTTTGCCTAATAGGATACGAAGTTAAGTCTTCGATAAAGTTGTTTAGCGGAAAATTTCCTCTAGAGAATATAAAATTACAGTACTTTAAATTTTTCCATACAAACCTAATAGTTCAAATTTGCTCATCTCAACGCTACTTAGAGTTCCGCATTTAATCACTGGTGAGTTTTGGACCAAAATGGAGCTTTTTAGACCCCAGGGTTTGAGAAATTCAAAAATGACCCCCAATCGACTCAGTCTACTGTAGACAGCCACTCAATGGTTTTTTTTGGTTGAAAGTTTTCATAAAATAGTTTAAAGTGTAGAGTTTACAACGTATTTTTTTTTTTTTCTAATTTCAAAAGAAGTAAAGAATAGTGTCACCTGATGAGCAATGGATTAGCGGTAATTTCAGGGAAATATTCATTAGCTAAATCATTAAGGCTAAAAATTAAGGCTTCAATGAATGGAACAAATCGCAGCTTCTCAGCCAATTGACGTTACATCCGGGGTCCCCCAGGGGAGTTATCTAGGCCCCCTTATCTTTATACTGTTTGTAAATAGCCTAGCTTGGATTCTGATCTCTTCAAAGTTATTTCACGCAAACGATCTCAAAATTTGCTGTATTGTTGGATCGCTTGTAGATTTGGCAGCCCTGCAAGCTGACATTTCGTCACTTCTGGATTGGTGTAGATAGCTAACACGAGCAAGTGCAAATGTATAACTTTCTGTAGAACTATAGACAATCAAAAATTTGGGCGTAGTATTTGATCAGAAACTGGCTTTTACGGAAAACATAGCCGCCATCACAGCAAAAGTTTTTACTATTTTTGGTTTTATCCGTAAAAATACCGTTGGTTTTGAGGATAAATTCATATTCAAATATTCATAGCCTTAAAGCAATTTTTCCTTTGGTTCTTAATGTACTTGACAACTGGTAATTTCTACGTTTTTCTCACCGAAAAACGTCGATAATTTCGAAGTATAATGTACTAGAGTAAAGCATGGATCACGATGAATCTGGACGCACTGTTTATTACACCATTGCGCTCCTAGTTGTTGGATCTGGTATGTCTTGACAGTACTTTGTTCGGAAAAGTTTCCTCTATCAGTGCTTAAAATTTCATTGCGATTTGTTTTGTTCCAAAAAAGTTATACTTGATGGAAGCCGCGAGACGAAAATAAATTTTGGACACCCACGGAACCATGCTTTATCCAAGAACAATCGATTTCGTTTTTGAGAATTTTACCCCAAACAGTGATTGGACAGCAGTGATTTTGCGATCCGACATCGTATGGAGGCCAAGCATAGCGCAGCTTTGTGCATTAGGTGACAGGTTTCAAGGATTATCCCAAGGAAGATCACGCAGAACATAACGCAAGAATTTTCATTGAATCGCTTCAAAACTCGCTACCACACCAGATTTGCAGATTCTATTATTGATCGGACCTTTTTCAAGTATAGCACCTTAGTGTCACTTATTTGTGTCTTTATTTGATTAACACGATGTAGAAGTTCGCCCTGGATATTAAAGCCATAAAAAAAGGAAGTTTCGGGCGTCCAAATGTTATGATACAGCACTAAGAAACGCTTAAGGCCATGAAGTTGGCTGCACACCAGTTCACTACTGTATCAAGAAATTTCTGTAGCATCTGAAAAGCTGCCAAACTGTAAACGATCGTCCATTCAAATCGTCCGCGTACATTAGTACTCCGCATACAAAAAAAAGCCGCATGTTAATATCATTGCAAAACAGGTTGAACAATAAAGAGCCCAAATTACTTCCTTGTGGTACCTCTGGCTGAAGTCGGAATGAAATCTGAAAATTCAGAGGATTCGATTTTAAAAGCAGGACAACGATTTTTTAAAAAGCTACTGATACATGTACATGATTTCTCAGATAATACCAGGAAAACTAAAATTTGGTAATTAACTGAGTCGAACGCCGTGGAAAAAACACGCGTTGATTGTCCAAAATCCAGTTCCTGCAGGCTGAAAACATAACATCGTTGAAAATTCTTTCTAGGACCTTCGAGCAGGCAGTCAGCGACGTAATACCACGATAATTGCGTACCTCTTGCTTATTACACTTTTTGAAGATTGGGATCATAAAAGATTTTTTCCAGGTGGCAGATGTTTTTGTAAGGACTGATTGAAAATATAAGTAAGGGGCCTAGTGAGTAAAGTGCAACACTTTTTTGACACGCCCCTGACATTGACTCTTCGCTCATATCAAATAGTCGAAGGGGTTCAAATCCGGACTGCTCGGAGGCCAAAATTTCAAATTCTCCGAAAGCACCTGATTCTTAAAAATGTCATGTAGACTTAAGTTTTAACTTTTACTCCAGCCTTTCTGAAAACAGGAGGCCTCTTCAATCCATTTTGGGAGCAAGCGTTCCGTATACCATGACTCTGGTGGGATGCTTGGTAGTCAATTTGAATTCCACAATTTATTGAGCAAATTTTATAAAATTTTCATGAATCTTTTTCTGGAAGCCAAAAAAAAAATATAAAATCTGTCGAAAAGTTGTGATTAAGAATTTTATTTTCAATATCAATTTTTTTTTCTTGATGAATTTCTGGGTTTTGACGAAATTTGCCCGGATATTGCCAGGACTTTTGGTCTTCAATTTTGAAATCCAGTGCCCGGATTTTGCAAGTTACAATATAAAATTGCCCGGATTTGTCTAGCCTGAAAAAAAATCATTCAACTTTAGCTTATAAGGACTGTTCACAAAAGAAAATTGACACGGGTTATTTAGTAAGTATACTAGCTAGAATTGTAAAAATTATGTTGAATTGTTTGTTAAACCCTGCTTTAAACAATACACGTGAAAAATGTTGAAAAAGTTGGACTGAAGCTGACAAAGGTGGAGTGAACCGATCATTGGAAGAATCAATTTTGCACAAATGATGTGCCAGAAAGCCAAATTTCGACGGATGTGAAGTTTTCGGCGATTAAAATATTTAAGGTATTTGCAGAAATTCATTTTCTTGAAGATCCATCGAAATTTGGATCGAAAAGAGACCAGGAAACCGAAATTAAGAGAAAGCTGCCGTTCGTTTCTGTAATTCTAAAAATGCGTTTTAGATATTTCCAAAAAATTGCTTTAAGTCATCTCAATACAGTAAAAAATGAAAAAAAAACCCAATCAAGCTGCAATAATAAAAAACAATATATCTTTTGAAGAAATATTGTTAATTTTTTCTTGTATATAAAAGATCACAATGTTTATACAAGCTGTTTCTAAAAAAATGTGAAAACAAATTTGTGGCTTCTGGAGAACGATGAAACTTTTAACGAATTTGACACGTAATGGCATTTTATTTTACAATTTTTTAACGTTGTTTAAATAAAGGACATTCCTGATGAACTACAATGCATTTGAAAAAAATGCATAAATGTGAGTGGGATACAAAAATTGTATTTACAGCTTGAAGCACTCTGCATTTTTACATTGGTCAATAAATGAAGAGACTAACTGGAAGAATTTAAATAATATATTATTTCCTGCTCATTTTCGTAAACTAAGGAATCTCTTCTTTGAAAAATACAAACATGTGCAGTTGAAAAATACAAAAAAAAAATGACAAAAATGACAAAAATGACAAAAATGACAAAAATGACAAAAATGACAAAAATGACAAAAATGACAAAAATGACAAAAATGACAAAAATGACAAAAATGACAAAAATGACAAAAATGACAAAAATGACAAAAATGACAAAAATGACAAAAATGACAAAAATGACAAAAATGACAAAAATGACAAAAATGACAAAAATGACAAAAATGACAAAAATGACAAAAATGACAAAAATGACAAAAATGACAAAAATGACAAAAATGACAAAAATGACAAAAATGACAAAAATGACAAAAATGACAAAAATGACAAAAATGACAAAAATGACAAAAATGACAAAAATGACAAAAAAGACAAAACTGACAAAAATGACAAAAATGACAAAAATGACAAAAATGACAAAAATGACAAAAATGACAAAAATGACAAAAATGACAAAAATGACAAAAATGACAAAAATGACAAAAATGACAAAAATGACAAAAATGACAAAAATGACAAAAATGACAAAAATGACAAAAATGACAAAAATGACAAAAATGACAAAAATGACAAAAATGACAAAAATGACAAAAATGACAAAAATGACAAAAATGACAAAAATGACAAAAATGACAAAAATGACAAAAATGACAAAAATGACAAAAATGACAAAAATGACAAAAATGACAAAAATGACAAAAATGACAAAAATGACAAAAATGACAAAAATGACAAAAATGACAAAAATGACAAAAATGACAAAAATGACAAAAATGACAAAAATGACAAAAATGACAAAAATGACAAAAATGACAAAAATGACAAAAATGACAAAAATGACAAAAATGACAAAAATGACAAAAATGACAAAAATGACAAAAATGACAAAAATGACAAAAATGACAAAAATGACAAAAATGACAAAAATGACAAAAATGACAAAAATGACAAAAATGACAAAAATGACAAAAATGACAAAAATGACAAAAATGACAAAAATGACAAAAATGACAAAAATGACAAAAATGACAAAAATGACAAAAATGACAAAAATGACAAAAATGACAAAAATGACAAAAATGACAAAAATGACAAAAATGACAAAAATGACAAAAATGACAAAAATGACAAAAATGACAAAAATGACAAAAATGACAAAAATGACAAAAATGACAAAAATGACAAAAATGACAAAAATGACAAAAATGACAAAAATGACAAAAATGACAAAAATGACAAAAATGACAAAAATGACAAAAATGACAAAAATGACAAAAATGACAAAAATGACAAAAATGACAAAAATGACAAAAATGACAAAAATGACAAAAATGACAAAAATGACAAAAATGACAAAAATGACAAAAATGACAAAAATGACAAAAATGACAAAAATGACAAAAATGACAAAAATGACAAAAATGACAAAAATGACAAAAATGACAAAAATGACAAAAATGACAAAAATGACAAAAATGACAAAAATGACAAAAATGACAAAAATGACAAAAATGACAAAAATGACAAAAATGACAAAAATGACAAAAATGACAAAAATGACAAAAATGACAAAAATGACAAAAATGACAAAAATGACAAAAATGACAAAAATGACAAAAATGACAAAAATGACAAAAATGACAAAAATGACAAAAATGACAAAAATGACAAAAATGACAAAAATGACAAAAATGACAAAAATGACAAAAATGACAAAAATGACAAAAATGACAAAAATAACAAAAATGACATCTGTTCTGAACTGTTTTTTCATAGAAAAGTTTTTTTTCATCGCACTAAATATTTACAGAATGACTGATTAAGGTCAATAAATCATTTGCTCCAGGATTTGAAAAGGTTCATTAGTTTACCTTACTTAGTCATTGCAACAGCTTATCTTTTCCGTTTAAGTTATTTCCTGGAAAATTACAACTTCCTTTCCCCCAACTCACCGTTTTTGTTATGAATCAATCTTGTTTACATATCCTTAAAATTAAAACATTCATCTGAATTTTTGGTATTGAAAACTGTTAAAAAGTCAAAATCTTCAATCGATAAAATATTCGTTAAACGAGTAAAATTTTGATCGTCTAAGACTTTTTGAAACATTAGTCTCGGTTAGGGTACATTATGCGAGTTCATTGTTGTTTACCTACACACATTGCCCCGTACGGACATTCACGTATTGGCGAGTAGGTAAATATTTGGATTAAACAACGACGGGATCAACCGGTGAGCTATTGAAATTTGACGAAAAAAAAAACAGAATCAACAGCAAAAATGTAAATTACGACGGCTGCAAACTGCGACTAGTGCGAGTGCGAGAAAATATCAGGAATCAACCTTCAGACATTTTGGCGGATCAATTGGCGGGCAGTACACACAACATTTATAGCTTCGACTTGAATCAAATATTGATCTCACAGGTTTGATTGTTTTTTTTTCATTCTTTTAATGTTTCGAGTACAAACGGAAGAATGTCCCTGAAGATCAGCGGCTGAGAACGAAAATGTTTGATGAACATACCAAAAAGTATCAAACAACTGTTAGAATTCGAAGCTATGGCTATAAATAAAATCTTACACTCGTTCTTGATACTTTGTTTGAGTATGAATTACATTTTCTTCACAAATTCAAAATTTTATTCCAAATTGGTTTTCAATTTTATCAAAGCTCAAAACACGCTATCACCTTCTTCCACAAGAAGAGTCATTTAGAAGGTCAATGTATTCCAAAATGTCTTAAAATCGAGGATCGAATCTTCTAAAGCTGCCCGGGGCCAAAAACTAATCATCAAATTTCTCGACAAATCCACTCCGGAATGCCGTCGCTTAAAATATTGTAATAGGTAGCAGCTCGAACATGAAGGGGTTCGAAAATGATGCGCTCCAAAAAGAACACATTCCTATCTCGGCCCACAGCGCCAGAGCCCATTGAAACAAATTGCTATTTAATTAAAAGATTGAATCTGGTTAACCTGTGGCCAGTGTGTGCCGACAATCAACGGGACAGATGATGGCCGGCAATGCATACATGAGATGAAAGGCCTCCAGGGCACGAGCTCTCGTTCTAAAACGATGGCGTCTGCCGCCGTTTTGCTCATATCAAAGATGCTGTCCGAGCTCTGGCTCTAATAGATGCGCCCCCACAAACACCTTTGCATGGTTCAGCTCAACCCGTTTTATTCTGCTTCCTAATTTAATTCCATTCTACAGAAGTAGTTCTAGATTGAAATTTTCTTCTATTTTTTGTGAATATAATTGAATTTTTTTTGGTTTCAAAAATCTCGTGAGATTAATGTTCCATCTTATTCCACATTTTTCTTTAGCCCTAGTTTAGTTGAAGCATCCCACTCACAATTTTTTTTTATGACAGCAATGTCTCCACACAACATTATACCGGGTAACAATGTAGTTTGCCAAAAGGTCGGCACCTCATTCGCTTGTGCTCCTATTTTTTCTCCTTTCCACCTCAGAAAACGTAATTGAAGACATCTTGACACTCTAGGTGCTGTTGGAATAGATTGATACAATCATTCGAAGCCCCCTCCCCCCCCCCCCCCCCAGTCAATGAATATTTATGCTGATGTTGCTCCTCTTTGATATGGTTTGGTTGTGGTTTGGCGTGCTTGATTGGATTTTTATGGTGCATCATTTTTCCACATTACTTCGAACATCCGATCACAACCAAGGCGAGTTGATGAGGAAACGGCGTGGAATGTTCGGTTTCGAAACAGCTGTTTTAATTTGATCGTATGAGGTGAAAATTAAAGTTTTAATTGTTATTAGCTTGAAAAAATTCAAATAAATTCTTCAGTTACAAGGCGACCGTCAGAAATCTGAACGATCTTCAGTTTTAGTTTTAAAGTTTAAGTTACAACCCAGCAATCATTTTTGTAGGTTTATTTAGCAACAAACTATGATATACGTTTCATAAATATTATAAAACCATCGCATAAAACTCGAAAAACAGCATTTACCTTCCAAAGTGAAGGCAAAATACATATAGGTATATTTTGACCTTCTGGCTTAAGCGTTCAGAATTATACAAATTGGACTCTATTCAACACCTTATTCGTACATTTTGAAAGTATGCGAGAGAGTGCAAGTTTTGCTCTCAATGCATGCAAACCGTTGCCAGCGAAAATATTTGCTCATTGCAATCTCTCATTGGGCAATTTTTACAAATGAACCATCTCAGTTTTCAGCAATCTGGTTGCACTGCAGAGAGAACAACAAGGTTGTTTTCTCACTTGAATCCCGCGCGGAAGAAAAAAGTTGCAAACATGGCGGACTTTTTATCATATCCGATCTATAGCGACTTAAAGAAACGATTTTTACGATTATCTACTTATTTGGTAGGAATTGCGATTCGCATAAACGTTGTTACCGATTTAAGCCATAATTTCTAATACGATTTTATGTTTGCTGGGAAGGCGAATGTAAGAAATTTTATTTCTTCAATGCTTCAATTCACGTAATTTTCCGTAAAATAGTATTTCGATTTAGGAAATCGGGTTGAATCATCCATACGATGATAATCCTAGCAAAAAAAAAGTATTTCGGTTGAGTATTTCTAATTGATTCTTTTTTTCCAAACTTTTTATGGATTTATCTTATTATGAAAACGATCGTCGATGGATATATTTTAGTTTGGAATTTCTTTGTTCCTTTTTAAGGTAAAACTGAGAATTTTGCTTTCAAAAAAAAATTTGAAATTGATTCAAGCTTGATTGACTGTGAATGTATTAAAAGAACGAAATTGTAATTCTTCATCATATCATTAGAAATGTCATTTCACGTCTTTCAGGTGAAAGGAAAGAGGAGAAGGGGTACTTTTCTTACCCATCTCTTTGTTGCCATACTGATGCTTTATGCCTTCATTTGTTGGTCTTCAAGTATCTAGAAAACATTTAAGACTTGATTGAATATACAATCTTGTTTAGAAAGGTTTTTTGAAAATTTCTAGAAATATTTCGGATTCAATGCATTGTTGCGGCCTTAAGTCTAAATTTTTAAATTGTAAATATGTGAAAACCAGGTTTCTTTTTGAATAAGATACATAAGATCCGAAGCATCAAACTTTAATACATCATCTCTTATCAGGAATCGATTGACGATGTCTTATAAAGCTCTCGCAAGCGAAGTTTCGTTTAAAACCGGATTTTTTTTACGATTCCCACTTGAAATTAGCACCATGATATTGAGGTTATTGAGGCCTATTTGACAATTTTAATTTTTTCTAAACTTAAGTAGGATAAGCAAACGGACAGCTGGCTTCACTTGGTTTTTTCGAATAGATATCGTTACGTTAATCCATATGTTTTTTTAAATATTTTTTTTTTTAAATTTTTGTTCAACAAGAACTAGAACTCTTCGATAAATACATGAAAAATAGCGCTTTACTGCTTTCATGAACGCAACTTTACATAATTACAAAAATTACAGAATTACATAAAACTACACAAAATAATAGAAATTCACTAACTTACACATCATAACAGAAAATTACACTAATATCACAAATTTCAACAAAATTACAAAATTTATTACAAATTTACAAAAAAAAATGCACAAAATTACACAAAATTTAGATCGATATATTAACATGTAGATGAATAAGAAGCGTTTTTGTGTGACTAAAAAAATTGTGATATTTTGAAAGTTCAAGAAGACTTGATCCTTTATTAAAGGAGATTTGACCCTTGTGTGGGTTCTGCTTCGGGGGAAAGGTCCATATCAATGCATTCCTACCTGGCATAACGAGCTGGAGCACTTAGAAATATCACTTGCACTTGCACTCGACATGACCGTTGCCGACGGTTGATGCGCGAACACTGGCGGGGGCGCGGGGCGAATGCCCGACTCGAGGCGGGATGATGTGACAGTTGAACGCGAGCAAGGGACAAACCATGTGTCAACCAACGAGGGGCTATATGATGGTGACGTTGGAATAATGTGAAACATTTCAATTAATAACGATATTCAACAGCTATGGAATGTCACGCTCCACACCTTGTTGCCTCTCATCGCGGTTTGGGAAGTTCTGTACCTTTTAAGTATGTAGTCCAGCTCTCTTCTTGGCACTCTGGGCGTAGCTTTGCGACATCCCGACCTTTTAAGCCAAATCACGGCTTGAGACGTTGGGATATGCTTTATTCACCTGCTTGACCTTTCCCTCCATCTTTTTGTTCTCAGATTCCGGTTTTCTTCCAGCTCCGTGGTTCAACGTCAACCGCTCCTGGAACCGTTTCAACACTCTCGAGAACGTAGAAAAATGGATGTTTAATATTTTTTCTCAACTGTCGGTGCGACAGGTCAAGATTTGTTCTCTTGGTTCACCTTCATTTTCGTTGAATCGAAAATCACGACTTCGAGTTCGACAGCATGTAAACAATACACGGAGAAAAATGTATTGTATTTTCAACAATACTCCACTTATATTCAATCGTATATCTGATTGCTTCTCGGCCAACTATAATTATCAAAATTTCAACAATACATATAATACCCAGCAAACATTTAAGAAGGTATATCGCAGGAACAACAGAATTATTCAAACAAATATACCAGATGAAAAGATTGTATTAAACTTACCAAAATAGCAAATAGGTACAAAAGTGGAGGCGATATATCTACAATGACAAGATTTTAACAATTCGATTACCCCACAAAAAGCAAAATATACGATTTTAAGTAATTTGAGTTAAACGAAAAAAAATTTCCCCGACCGAGATTTCAACTCCAGTCCTCCGAGTTGGCTGTCCGGTATCTTACCACGATGCCAACTCATCAGTTGATATGATCTGCGCTATAGCTCTGTATGTAAGATTTTCAGATCACGAACAGGTCAAAGGAAGAAAGAAGAAAGGATCGCCCATTTATCGTAAATCAGTTCACTCAAATCGTATTCTCAACTATTTGGAGACATATTTACGATTTGCTTTCCGATTTCTTTTTTTGTGGGCAAAGCTTGTCGTAAATTAATGATAGAAAATCACTTTATACCAACTTGTTTACGATGGTTATTGAAAATGTCTAAATATTCGATTTGGATTTTCGTTTCTATTACGATTTCATGTTAGCTGGGTAGACAATCTGATTGATTTCGTACATTTAACAATGTATAAAATACATTCAACTATAGTTGTATGATTAATTTTGTGCATTCAACTATAAATATAATAGATTCAACTATAATGCATACATTCAACAATAATTATAGTAGAATCAACTATAATTTTATGATTGATTTAATTATAAATATGATAGATTCAACTATAATAACATAATTGATTTATTCATAAATATGATAGATTCAATATTATTTCTATGATTGATTCACTGAGATCAACTATAAATATTGTACATTTAATTTCTGTTTATATTGGAAGTTATCATAACTGAAGCACTTTTTCGGAATAATTTCATGGCTACGTTTTATTTTCTTTTAATTTATTATTTCAGCATTTTGCATCTAATTCGTTTTAGCCGCGCTGATGCTAGAAAACCTGACCGGAAATCGCGATATCCGCGTCCTGGTTCCTCTGCTGTTGTTCTTTTTGCTTCTTGATGCATGGTTGCCCAGGAAATTGTGCGTTTTAACTAATCGGTCCCGGAAGACGGTCCGTGCTTCTGCACCCGGCGAAGATTGACCTTGTGGGGGGAAAATTTACTCAATATCATGACATAAATCTATCATACGCTGACTTACCATAATGCTAGTTTCCTATGGGATCCTGCCAGGATCGTATAAAAGAACGTCGAGACCCACGTCAATTTCCCGGGCAGCCATAGTAGGTGTACTGTGTACTGGTGTACTGTGTACTGTGTACTGGAACATGTTTCCCCATCACCGGAGAGTGCTTGCGTTTTGCCATCGATGTCAGGAACTTTCGGCTGAGCTTTAGGGCTACAGCGATCCGATCGCTATAGGGAACACGTATTGGGTCCCACATTTACTATTTTTTTTGTTTTTGGTGATGAACACTATAGTATGTATTCAAGTACCACACAATCAATCATATCAATATAATTTTATTTACTATATTTATGGTTCAATACCTAGAATCAATCATACATTTGTAGATGAATCGATCATATTTACAATTGAATCGATTATACCACTACAGTTGAATCTATCATATTTACAGTTGAATCAATTATACCACTACAGTTGAATCTATTATAATTATAGTTGAATGCCTAAAATCAATGATACAATTGTAGTTGATCATATCATATCTACAGTTGAATCAATTATACCATTACAATTGAATCTATTATATTCATAGTTGATTGCATAATGTCAATCAGCAGTTTGTAGTTGAATCTATTGTATTTATAGATGAATGCATAAAATAAATCATACATTTGAATGCATTATATTGATAGTTGATTGCGTGAGGTCATTTAGAAGTATGTAGTTGAATCTATTATATAAGTAGTTGGTATAACAAGCTGAAATAATTGGAACAACTTTCGTCTTTCTTCTCCGTGTAAACACCAATGAGAAAGTGTTCAAAATTTGCTTGATTTTTACCAAATAGAAAAAAAGTTATGTCCTGTTGAATGTGCCCCAATAATTTCGTGTTTGCCCTTTATCGGCGAAATGTGATGTCCTTTCTAGTAAGAATATCTTACGATTGTGGTGAACATGGTGGAAATAATCTCATACCAAATTTTGGTTCAGCGTGAAGTTGTAGTTACAGAAAGAATTGAAGTAAGTGAGTCGACACATTAAAGATCCCTCGCAAGATTACGGCAGTGGGCAGGAGTGGTCCTAAAGCTGAAGCCCTAGGGTACTTCGGATGAGAAAATACTAAGCGAACAACTCGATCATTCAAACCAATCGAGATCGGCCAAATCTTTAAAACATTTCAAATCTGTGGGAGTAAAATAAAAAAACCAAATGGATGAACTTCTCAGTGTTGAACTTTTTTCGTATCCTATTCGTTAAAAAAAGGCAGCCTCCAGGATAATTAATCGGAAATGGTTATCACCATTTCGATAAGCTTGAACGATAACCATTTCTCCTACTCATTCTCCTTACTTGGAGGAATCCTTATATCCGATTTCCGCAACCTGTTGCACCCGAAAGCCCGCTCAATCAGTTCAATTTCCGCACAGCACACCCGGTAGCTGCGAAGCTCGGTGAAAAGGTAGCAGACGAAAACACAGTTTTGTACCAATTAATATTCAACAAACCAGACCTAATTAGCAGATGTGTGGTTGTGTGCATATCAGTATGGAGGAGACAGAGACAGAACGCGAATGGGTGTCCCCAACCTCTGTCTGTGGCGACCGTCGTAATATATGAGTATCGATAGCTAAAGTAGAATAATTGTCTCTTCGTCCCCGAGTGAGTGCTTGCGAAGAAAAAAGCGAAGCCGGGGCGGATCAATTCATCAAGATATCCACACCTGATAAAGATCGCTGGCTGGCTGGCGGTTGGCACATTGAGAAAAAGTCGCTCTTACGTTGGTCAGTTTTTGGCCTCGGTGAACTGAGTTTTGCTTTTATTATTGAGAACAAATCGCAGTTTTGATGCACTGTGGCCTAACTACTTTCGCGAAACAAAATTTAAAAAAAACCTCGCGAAAGGAAGCAAAGTACGGTGACGTGCGGTGCGGGTGCGGAATATCGGAGAAACGCCTTCCACTTCCGTTCGACAGATTTGTCGATCGATTCGCGGGCGCTCTCGCGACTTTGCGAAGGAGAATCTTGCTTGGGTGCAGAACTGAGTGAAGAAGTAAGAAGACACCCACACGCGCGATTGTTTATAGCCTGTAGCGGTCGACGACGATTATTACATGCGCTGTTGGGCGAGCAAGCGCCATGAATTTCAATTTGGATATGTAACGGAATAAAGTAAAATACAGAAAAAAATTAAAAACAACATCGAAAAAAACGGACAACGGCCAACGACTTGTGTCCGTTTCGGGAGAGAAAGATGAATATTTTCTGCACTATCCGGCAACAGGCCGTTCGACCAGCAACAGTCAGTCAGAAGGAAAGATTACAGAAATAAAACGTGAATTGTTTATTGTTTCGAGTATTCTGTCCTGCTACTGGTTAGGCTGATTGGCGTTTGGTGTATATGCATAAACTTACAGTAGGGGTATTTCGGTTTCGGTTTGCTAAATCATAATGTGCCCCATTGTCAGGTAAACAAAACTAGCTAAGGTGTCACTTTCTCGACATTCGAGGTGGTTTATGAGTTTCTTGAACTCATAAAGTAATCCTGCGAGATCGCCAGATAGTCTCGTAGCGGTTTACTTACATTCCACAGTGCGAAATTGAGTAAATTGTAAGTTATGAAAGGTTGCGTGGAATTATCTAACTCTGTCTGATTAGACTGAGTCGATTTGGGATCATTTTTGAATTTCTCAAACCCTGGTTTCTGAAAAGCTTCGTTTTGGTCCAAAACTCATCCATGATTTTTTTTTAGAATTTTTAGGTAACGTTTGCTTGAGTAAATTTGAACTTTAAGGTGTGTATGGTGAAATTGAATATTTTGCACAGAAAAATCAACATAATTTTTGTTTCTTCTGTGGAACCGAGCCAGCTGACAGTGTTTGTGCCAATTTATAAATTCTTTAAAGGAAATATTTCGCTGAACAACTTTGTCGAAGACTAAAACTTCGTATCTTATTAGGTTAAAAAGTTATAAACTGTTTAACAGAGGTATGTCATTTCGCAATGGTAAACAATAAATTCAATTGGCATCCCTGCTGGGTGCCTATAGGGAGGTATTGCATGGCTACTGGCTGGCTGCAATACTTCGCAAGGCTCCAGCAGTGATGTCAAATGAATTTATTGTTTATCAATGCGGAAAGACATATCCCAGTTAAACAATTTATAACTTTTTTGCATAATAAGAAACTATTTTTTTTGCATTAACTCAGTTGTTTTTAAACATTTCTAATAAAACATATAAAATCACGCTTAAAAACATCTGATTCGAGAATAAACAAACTTTCAAACAAATGAAATTCTTATCGATTTTGTAAAAGAATATTTAAAAATCATAAAGCAGGCAGTTATTTGTGATTTTAATAAAAATCTTGCAAAAGATCAAGTTCTTCATATATCTATGTTAGAATTAAAACACCGCTAGTAGGTTCTATTTCTTTCTGGCAATGTAATGATATTCAAAAAATATTTGAACATGGTAAACTTAATAGATAAACTTTTTATATCAAAAAATTCATAAGACATTCATAGAAAATTAATTTATAAAATTTATTAAATTAATCTTATAAAAAACTGCCCATATTGAAATTTCCACCTCAAAGAATGTCACTAGAAAATCAAAATCGAACCCCATGTTCACATAAAATCTCACAAAAGAGACTTTTAATTGAATTACAAAATGAAATAAATTAAAATATGTACTAGCACAAGGTCTCATGCTAAATTTGGGCCAGATTATTCTAAGGAAAGGGGTTGCGCAACATACCTGAAGTTTGTATGGAATTATGTGGATTTTGTTCGGCATAGATATTATGTTGAGGGAACAGTTCTCTCGTTGTTTCCCTCAGTTTGTTGGGGCGCATTTCATGTGGTGTGCTACCGCTTTTGTTTTTTGCCAAGACTATCCTGTAGGTTCATGGTCGGTCATTGGCATAGCATAGCATAGCATAGCATGGGGTGACTACACACATCTTGCATTGGCTGATACAAGAGGTACAACTTGTAATCATAAAAAATCACGAGATGCCAAAATAAGTACCTGGATTCAGTACTTATTTCAAGTGTTACTTTTGAAAATCAGTGTGGTAACATTTTGCACACCGCGGCAAGTCAATGTAATCATGATAGGAAGTTCTGTAACAGCAAAACAAACTCTTTAGGTGCAGAGAACTCATAGAGTAAAGTGGGGCAAGAGTACGCAGGCGGAAAGAGTACGCACTAGGCTTTTACAGTAAACGACAACACTGAAACTAGCAACACTGTACCGGTTTGACAGGTCATCGAGTCAGCTGATCATACGTGTTTCTGTTTGTGGTTTGGTTCGCGCACGTCGGACAAATGAGTTAAGTTTTAGTTTTTCCAATTTTTATGTAATTTTATGCGTATTTGGAAACATTATTACGCTTCGTGGAAATTCGCTAATCAAATCTGCATACGTGATAAAGGACACATAATTAATATAGATTAAATCTGTGGAACACTCATGCCAAGATAAGATCGGTATATTTAGCACTTTTAGCTTTTTTCACAAATGGTCGCAGGGGGCAAGAGTACGCAGGTTTGGTGGGGCAAGAGTACGCGTTGGTTTCCTTCGTCTTTTTGATAGCATTTGGAAAGCTAACCCAAAGAATAATCATGGTTTCAATAATCAGGACGTACAAAAGGAAAACCAGCCGCAAGATTTTCTCTCCGGAGATGCTGGAAAACGCCAGGCAGCGGTTGAAGGACGGAGAATCGAAGCGCCGGATTGCTGAAAGCCTATTGCCGAAACAGCAGGTCGAACCGAAGCGTTATGAAGCTCCCGATCCACTGCCTTCAACTTCAGGGCGAGTGGAATCCATTGATTATGAAGAATCACTGAAGCATAAGGACCCTCAACAAAGACGGAAGAAAGGCCAAAAGTCTGAAATCATCACGAGCACTCCCGTCAAGCAAAAATTGGAATCCAATCATCAACAGAAAAAGGCAAAACCACCGGCGCAACGCAAACTTGCAACTGAGACAGACACAACACTGGAACCAACACGACAATTAAGGAAAAGCCTCCTAAAGGCTCTGAGGCTCCAAAAGGAGCAAAGAGACCACGAAAGGCAAAGCCTGCTTAAAGCTCTTTTACTTTAGTTTGTTTTTTTTTCTTCGATTTGATTTTATAAGAGGATCCTTATGATTTTCAGTTTTTAACCCATGGAATATGAATTCACTGTTTTATTTTGACTATTTTTTGGGAAATAAAGGTTTTGTTTTGTTTAATAAACGATTATAATGATTCAAGACCTCACTTACACCGGACCAGAATGGGATACAATGAGCTTATTTTATGCGTACTCTTGCCCCACCTCATGCGTACTCTTGCCCCACTGGTGGGGTAAGAGTACGCTTTGGTAGTTTTTGAAAAATATGATTTTTTATCAATGTTTACAAACGTTATCAAAACTTTTTGCGTCATACAATCAAGGTAAAGAGCCTTACTTTAATTTGGTTTGATTACTATGATCGATACTTTTTTCTTTAAAGAGATACAATTAGTACATAACTAAGTGCGTACTCTTGCCCCACTTTACTCTACGATCCATAAAGCTGTTACAGAAGGAATTCGGAAGGGTAAACATAGGAAATTCTACTTGACAGATAGGATTGAAAAGTTTCAACATAAAACAATCTCACCAAAATCCATCGTCAGTCGGCAGTGACTTCCACACTTCTTATCCTTGGCAGATGGACTCATCGGGATTTCAATTTCTCTTCATCTTCATTTTAAATAATCACAGCAGGCTACAGTGCGTTTTGGCAATCATATGCTGAAAAACGAAAAACCATTTCCCAGAAACCCAAATCACTTTCCTCAACCCTTATTAACGAACAAATGAATTCTTTTCCTTGATAAAAAGCGACACTACAGTATTCTGATTAAAACATCTTTGCCACACAAATATGGCACGTTAGTCAACCAGTGTAAGATGTAATCTTTCTTCAATTCCAGGAGCCCAAATTTAACATAGCAATACAGAAAAACACCATATTAACTAGATCCTCTCGAAATGGATTCCGAAAAACACAGGAAAAACCGCTAAATCATGAGATCGCACCACATCCCATCCGATGCAATACGGCTTCGGATCATCCTACAACAGCTTTTTATAAAACACTAGCTGACCCGTTGTGCTTTGCTACACCTTCCGGAAATAAATGTAATTTGTAAAAATTTATTCAAATTTAGATTTTGGAGAGCATTTTTTCAAATCAAACCTCATCATACTTCAGAACCAGCAACTTTGAAATGAGAGCTGCAGCTGCAGTTCTGAATTGCAATTCAAAGATGGTATATATTATTTACTGAAACTTGATCTCTAAACTTGTTTTTCAAGATCTGAAATTTGTACTCTGTACCCAAAAAAACCATTTTAAATATTGTGCCTTCTTTGAAAAGCTCTTTATCTTAAATTTACATGGGAGCTCTCCCATCTTTATTAATTTTGTCCCCCACTGCTTGAAGAAGGTAGGCAAATTTAACCGGCTCGATACCCAAAAAGCACTTATCATGGTAATGAAAAATAAATTAAATTAGTTATGTATTAAATACAGTGCAAATTTCTTTTTTTTAAATATAATATACTACGGTAAACATATAAATATTTAAAAAAATATCAGTTGCATCACTAAATAAGTTCTCAGCGTGTTTTTTTTATTTTCTCTTTGAAAGTCAAATATTCAAAAATGTAGGCAAAAACAAATTTCTAAATTTACATTTGTCCCGTATATTGGAGCAAGTGTCAATGCAAAGCTTATTAACAGATGCGTCAGAGTAATGGCTTTAAAATGGATTTAATACGAATTCCTGTTTTTTGTTCTATCAAGTTTCACTGATATATCTGCAGTATTCCTGCAGCATAAATTTATGTTTTTACTCCACTTTTAACGAATGCCGTTCAAAGGGAATGAGCTTCATTTACAAAGACATTTAATAATTTTCAATATCCGCTGCAGTTTCAACATTCGGAATATCCCTTCTGGTCTTTCCAACATTTTGAATCATTTTGAAGATGAATTTCTTAGAAGTTCGACGTTTGCCCTTGCCCCACCGTGTAAGTTGACAGAAGGGAATATTGTTTTTAACACTTTAAGGGTAAACTAAAAATTTCTCTTAAAAATTTTGCGTCCTGTTGAATATCAGTTCTAAAGTCTCGCTTTTTAAAAACGAAGCGGATCAAAAGTCTCTTTTATGCAGCCATGTAACACAAAAACACTTTTCATGTTAAGTACGTACTTGAATTGGTATGTAAGCAAAAAGTACGATGGTTATTTCAGAATTATTTAAAATAAAAAGCTCCCATTTTCAATTCTAAATTCGTTTCAGCTGTGTATTTGGGCCGAAGTAACAATTTCTAGAAGAAAACATAATTTTTAAATTTTTTTTTACAGAAAAAGTTGAACGTTTGAACATGTTCTAATGTTCCTTGAATGAAAAGTCGAATGCTACCTACATGAACACGAACTAAATATGGAAGTATTTTTGCAAATCTTGGTTTTGATTCGATTGATAAAATACCAATCCGTGTAACATCTAGACGTCATTTATTACCACGTGCTGTGTACAAATCAAATAAGCAAGAAAAAAAAACACATCTAGGTTGCATATCGCCCCCACGTGTTTGAGAAACAGGCGCCTTATTGTTAAATTTTCCAGCAATCAATGAACAGTGTGCTTTAGTTACTATCCTCTTGCGACGACGTTTGCTCGCCCATGGAGACGAAAAACAAACCCCTCAAAGAAAATATGCTTAGTTGAGAAATACGCGCCAAAATATTCCTACTGATCAGTATGCTATGCCTGGGTTACTATCCTTTTGCGACGTTGGCTCGACGCCTCGACCATAGAGACGAAAAACAAACCGCCCAAAGGAGAAAAAAAATCTCAAGAAAATGGATGTCATGACTTTAATTTGTTTCGAAAAACTACAAATTTTGTATGGAAGCCCCCCCTCCCTTAAGTCGGATGGAGTTTTGACTATTACAGAAACCATCCCCGGCCTCAAAAACCCTCAGATGCCAGTTTTGACGATGATCTGTTCAGTAGTTTCCGAGTCTATAGGGAACAGACAGACAGACAAACATTCATTTATATATATATAGATTTTCAATAATTTCACTCCTTAAACAAACAAAATATTTTATTTTTCCGGACGGAGAAAAAAAACGCGTATGCTTCCATCAGATCAACGCCTACTCGGCCCATGGTCGGTCATTGGCATCAAGACAAAGTTTCCTTAACACGTTCGCCGCTCCAAGAATTTCTTTGGGCCCGGCTAATAAAACTACCAAAGTGAACGTGTTACGTGGCGACGAACGTGTTAAACATGCCTTTTTACTCTCTTTAATAGCCTTGCAGAGGTTTCTTTTCGCATTTTCGCAAAGCGGACTAAGCTCGTCTCTCTCCGTTTGAGTTCGGGCTCTCTGCTTGTTTCGCCTAGCGCGAAGGCAGCTGGCACGCAAATTCGCGATTTCCTCAGTCCACCAATAAACTGGTGAATGCGGGTTTTTACTATAAGCTATCCTCGTCATTGCTGCGTCACAGGCACGTGTGAGTACTTTCGTTAGGTTTTCCGCCGACAAGTTGGACAGGTTTTGCTCCCACTTCAACACCTCGACAAAGACATTCCGGTCAAATTGTTTATCCCATACAGAAAAAGATCCCATTGACTTTGACTATCACGGAGCCTTCCTAATTCGGTCACATCTTGTATTGGAAACTTTCCTGTCACCCATATTGCGGCCAGATTTGCACTATCGGTCACCCAATTTGTGCCATTCAGGGCTCTGTATTAGGAGTCTGCTACTAACGCTATGTTCGTTTGTTAACTCCCTTGCAGTCAAACGACTTGTGGCCGTACTCCATGCATCGAAAGCATACCTCTGGTTGCTGGAAGATAGTTATCTGACAAACTGAGCATCCCACCTTTAGCCGCCTACTCTCGAGTGCTGCGTTGGCTGCTACCACTCGAAGCCTCACAATTACAACGTGTGTTCCGGATTTGGAAGGACCCTCTCTTAATCAGATCGAGATATGATCTTCGCCGATCTTACACTGGTCGACGAACGCTGTCCTGACTTCATCTTCGGTCGTAATTTCGTTGAGGTTTTTGATACGCATGTTTACTTCGTGGGATAGCGCACGCACCTCCGCCTTCTCGCCTAGAACTTCCTCCGCTAGCACCTTGAAGGATGCACTCTTTGTTGCTGAACTTTGTTTCAACTCGAGGATCATCTCACCGGAACGAGTACGACGGAGCCTCCTCACGTTTTCACCAAGTCCAGCAAGCTTGTCATCGGTCCGCATCTGGCGAAGCACGTCCGCGTAGGGTACGTATCTCTGGCGCCTTAACTACGATAGCTTCACCTTTTTCCCTTAACGGCTTCGCTGCTTCTTGGGCTTAGGGTTTGTTCTCGTAGCTCTCTCCTTACGGTGTTAACGCGTCACTGTCTGCCATTCGGAGGGCGCTCCCCCGTTGGGACTGTCGTCTTTGCCTTTCAATTGGCCAGGGTCCTGTCGAACCATCGGGTCTCGGGCCCTCTTCTTTAGGGTGCCAGGTCTTGGATCACCTGGCGACCTTCGTTTTCTCTTTACACTCCTAGAACTTCTCGGAGTATTGAGCTCATTCCTCACCGTTTGAACCAAGGCATCGATCCGTTTCGTACGACTGACATTCGCCTTAGAGGGTTTCACCGCATCTGTTCCTCTACTAGTAGCGCTCTTATCATCTCTAGATCTAGAGATTCTACTTTCTTTGCCTCTGAAAAAGGAACCATAGCCTTTACAAGCTTGTCCTTGACCTCCTTACTAATGTTTTGCTTGCTCAAAACCAAGCTAGTCAAAGCCTTCATTTCTGTTCTGCTTCCTTCATTGCCTTCGGCACAGGAACTTCCTCCTTCTCTGGAGAGCTGGAAGGCTCTATTCCTCCTATCGCTATGGAGCCTTCTGGAGTTTCTACAATTGGACAGCAAGCTGCCGAGCTGGAGATCGCCGTAGACTCCTGCCACAGAACGGATTAGGGCTTGCACCCTTCTCCGCACTCTCCTCTTTCTTTCTTTTATCATTATTAGTTTTAGTATTTTGAATCATTTATGAATCCCACGAGTAGCTAGAGAAATAAAGCGCAGCAAGGACTGCAATACTGTGAGGTTTGTCCCGGTGCCCAACAGGTTACCGTTATCTTTCCCCTCATAAGTACGGTCAGTTGCCTGTGCTGGCAGTGTTAGCTCCAAGGAAGTTCATTAATGGAGTAGAGTCTGATGGTGTAGCTCTCTCTAAAACCTTTGTTATTCTTATATCTGTATCTGTTCTCATATCTGTTTGAGCTTCACAATGAAGGTGATGAGAAACTTTGCCAACAATAACTTAATGATTGAAACATTAATGAATATTTACCAAATACCCAGAAGGTACTCGACACATCCAGTTCGGATTTGAAGTGTCTGAAATCATCTTTAAATTCAAATGATGACACCCAGTGTACCAAGCCAAATAGCAAAATCACATCAAAGTAAATTCATTGTAGCACGTTATCAGAAGGAACTCAATCGTCACAGCCACTCGATCGTTGTTTGTATAAATCTTGTTAATGAAGGAAAAACGGATTTTTTTACTTTCTGTTCATGGGCTAATCAAAATTCTTTGATACGCCCAGGAGACGAAATTGGCACCCCGAGAATAGCAACATTTCTATCTGCCGCCTGCAGCAGCAGCAACAATCTTTTGCGGCCATTTAGTAGTGATATTTTCGACAGTCGCAAAATTCCTGCAACCTGACATCATTAATCTTACGCTCAGCGCAACTCGGGGACCTTTCTCCTTCGACGCTTCTAGCTCGTTTCTACCACGAGGTAGGTACAACAGTTAGCTGGTGCTGATTGATAGCTTTCGAAATTTTTCTTGATTGTTTTTGGTACCCGATCCTGGGACAGAAGGAGGAGTTTCTACCATCCGTCAAACACCTCTCTTCACATCACTATCAACCTTTAAACGTATGGTGGAGGTCAACCGGGGTCGCGCTGTCTCTGAATCATCTGAACCGCTCGGAGCTCATTGGAAAAAGAATTAACACTTCATATTCGGCCGACCGACCGGATTGACCATCATCATAATCATTACTCATGCTGGCTGCGTCCGTCCGTCTGTCACAAATTTTCGGCCACGACTCGACGACAGTCCGTCTAGGCCTGCTCGGATGTGACCTGGTTATTTTTCGCGTAACCTCTCTTTTGAACATTTGTCAACAGATTTTTTTTCTGTTGTTTTTTTTTCTTTCGTTAAATGGTTTTGGATACGAATCACTCTATGTAGGATAGCCTTGAGAAGATTTTGAATCTCTGCAGTGACTTTCGTAGGTACGTGAACACAAATAATGTGGCCCGCATCTTGACAGCTGGCTGCGTACGCGTGTAGCAAAGCGACGCCAATCGACCTGCTGCGCCTCAATTCTGCCTGACCCTCTGCCTCTAACTTCCCGACCGACACTTGCACTTGCAGTTTATCCGCCTCGAACAACGCAAAGACTGTTGATTAAACATTTCATTTTATTATCGTTTGCAAAGTGCTCTTGTTCGCCTTTTCTCTCTCTTCCTTTCTGCCATATAAATTTTTGCCAGCCCGCAACCCAACTCGTCTGTCTGTCTCTCTTCCGTTCTGGCAGCCGCAAATATGTGTGTCAATTGTATTCATTCATTATTGCACTTCATTTATTTTTATGTTGTCCGGCTTGGTGGGCATCCGCGCGAGAAAACTTCCCCCTTCCCTTGGCCCTCCATTCCTGGAGCTTCTTGGGTCGACATTTGCTGATGGCAACCCGTACGTCGCCGTTTATTTTTTTGCAGTCTCCTGATCATGCATGCATGCATGCCTGCATACATAAGTGCATCCGATTCGGACTGTGGAATGCGCAGGACCCCTCCTTCTGCGGCTTTTAACGGTCGTCTTTCAGGCTTAAAAAGATGAAAAATTGAAACAAAACTGAGAAAACAGAAATTATGAGTTTCTTAATTGATATTGCGTTGCGTGATGCAAATTATGATCGAAGCAACCTGGAATGAGTTGCGGAAAAAACTTTGATGGCAAACCTATTGAACAACAATGGCCTAAGAGTGAATCCTTAAGAAAACCTAAACCAAACACTATTTTTCAAACTACCAGCAAGGTCAAATTTGTAAAAATTGGCAAAATTGTCGAAATTGTCAATATTGTCAAAATTGTCAAAACTGTCAAAACTGTCAAAATTGTCAAAATTGTCAAAATTGTCAAAATTGTCAAAATTGTCAAAATTGTCAAAATTGTCAAAATTGTCAAAATTGTCAAAATTGTCAAAATTGTCAAATTTGTCAAAATCGTTTAAATTGTCAAAATTGTCAAAATTGTCAAAATTGTCAAAATTGTCAAAATTGTCAAAATTGTCAAAATTGTCAAAGTTGTCAAAATTGTCAAAATTGTCAAAATTGTCAAAATTGTCAAAATTGTCAAAATTGTCAAAATTGTCAAAATTGAAAAAATTGTCAAAATTTTCAAAATTGTCAAAATTGTCAAAATTGTCAAAATTCTCAAAATTGTCAAAATTGTCAAAATTGTCAAAATTGTCAAAATTGTCAAAATTGTCAAAATTGTCAAAATTGTCAAAATTGTCAAAATTGTCAAAATTGTCAAAATTGTCAAAATTGTCAAAATTGTCAAAATTGTCAAAATTGTCAAAATTGTCAAAATTGTCAAAATTGTCAAAATTGTCAAAATTGTCCAAATTGTCAAAATTGTCAAAATTGTCAAAATTGTCAAAATTGTCCAAATTGTCCCAATTTTCAAAATTGTCAAAATTGTTTAAATTGACATAATTGTCAAAATTGTCAAAATTGACAAAATTGTCAAAATTGTCAAAATTGACAAAATTGACAAAATTGTCAAAATTGTCAAAATTGTCAAAATTGTCAAAATTGTCAAAATTGTCAAAATTGTCAAAATTGTCAAAATTGTCAAAATTGTCAAAATTGTCAAAATTGTCAAAATTGTCAAAATTGTCAAAATTGTCAAAATTGTCAAAATTGTCAAAATTGTCAAAATTGTCAAAATTGTCAAAATTGTCAAAATTGTCAAAATTGTCAAAATTGTCAAAATTGTCAAAATTGTCAAAATTGTCAAAATTGTCAAAATTGTCAAAATTGTCAAAATTGTCAAAATTGTCAAAATTGTCAAAATTGTCAAAATTGTCAAAATTGTCAAAATTGTCAAAATTGTCAAAATTGTCAAAATTGTCAAAATTGTCAAAATTGTCAAAATTGTCAAAATTGTCAAAATTGTCAAAATTGTCAAAATTGTCAAAATTGTCAAAATTGTCAAAATTGTCAAAATTGTCAAAATTGTCAAAATTGTTAAAATTGTCAAAATTGTCAAAATTGTCAAAATTGACAAAAGTGACAAAATTGTCAAAATTGACAAAATTATCAAAGTTGTCTAAATTGTCAAAATTGCCGAAATTGTAAAAACCATCGAAACTGTCAAAATAAATAAATTTGACAGAATAATTCAAATTGTCAAAATCGTCAAAATTGAAAAAAGGTTAAAATTGTAAAAATTGTAAAAATTGTCAAAATTGTCAAAATTGTCAAAATTGTCAAAATTGTCAAAATTGTCAAAATTGTCAAAATTGTCAAAATTGTCAAAATTGGCAAAATTGTCAAAATTGTCAAAATTGTCAAAATTGTCAAAATTGTCCAAATTGTCCAAATTTTCAAAATTGTCAAAATTGTTAAAATTGACAAAATTGTCAAAAATGTCAAAATTGACAAAATTGTCAAAATTGTCAAAATTGACAAAATTGACAAAATTGTCAAAATTGTCAAAATTTTCAAAATTGTCAAAATTGTCAAAATTGTCAAAATTGTCAAAATTGTCAAAATTGTCAAAATTGTCAAAATTGTCAAAATTGTCAAAATTGTCAAAATTGTCAAAATTGTCAAAATTGTCAAAATTGTCAAAATTGTCAAAATTGTCAAAATTATCAAACATTAACAAAAATGACAAAAATGACAAAATCGGCAAAAATGACAAAAATGACAAAAATGACAAAAATGACAAAAATGACAAAAATGACAAAAATGACAAAAATGACAAAAATGACAAAAATGACAAAAATGACAAAAATGACAAAAATGACAAAAATGACAAAAATGACAAAAATGACAAAAATGACAAAAATGACAAAAATGACAAAAATGACAAAAATGACAAAAATGACAAAAATGACAAAAATGACAAAAATGACAAAAATGACAAAAATGACAAAAATGACAAAAATGACAAAAATGACAAAAATGACAAAAATGACAAAAATGACAAAAATGACAAAAATGACAAAAATGACAAAAATGACAAAAATGACAAAAATGACAAAAATGACAAAAATGACAAAAATGACAAAAATGACAAAAATGACAAAAATGACAAAAATGACAAAAATGACAAAAATGACAAAAATGACAAAAATGACAAAAATGACAAAAATGACAAAAATGACAAAAATGACAAAAATGACAAAAATGACAAAAATGACAAAAATGACAAAAATGACAAAAATGACAAAAATGACAAAAATGACAAAAATGACAAAAATGACAAAAATGACAAAAATGACAAAAATGACAAAAATCGCAAAAATGACAAAAATGACAAAAATGACAAAAATGACAAAAATGACAAAAATGACAAAAATGACAAAAATGACAAAAATGACAAAAATGACAAAAATGACAAAAATGACAAAAATGACAAAAATGACAAAAATGACAAAAATGACAAAAATGACAAAAATGACAAAAATGACAAAAATGACAAAAATGACAAAAATGACAAAAATGACAAAAATGACAAAAATGACAAAAATGACAAAAATGACAAAAATGACAAAAATGACAAAAATGACAAAAATGACAAAAATGACAAAAATGACAAAAATGACAAAAATGACAAAAATGACAAAAATGACAAAAATGACAAAAATGACAAAAATGACAAAAATGACAAAAATGACAAAAATGACAAAAATGACAAAAATGACAAAAATGACAAAAATGACAAAAATGACAAAAATGACAAAAATGACAAAAATGACAAAAATGACAAAAATGACAAAAATGACAAAAATGACAAAAATGACAAAAATGACAAAAATGACAAAAATGACAAAAATGACAAAAATGACAAAAATGACAAAAATGACAAAAATGACAAAAATGACAAAAATGACAAAAATGACAAAAATGACAAAAATGACAAAAATGACAAAAATGACAAAAATGACAAAAATGACAAAAATGACAAAAATGACAAAAATGACAAAAATGACAAAAATGACAAAAATGACAAAAATGACAAAAATGACAAAAATGACAAAAATGACAAAAATGACAAAAATGACAAAAATGACAAAAATGACAAAAATGACAAAAATGACAAAAATGACAAAAATGACAAAAATGGCAAAAATGACAAAAATGACAAAAATGACAAAAATGACAAAAATGACAAAAATGGCAAAAATGACAAAAATGACAAAAATGACAAAAATGACAAAAATGACAAAAATGACAAAAATGACAAAAATGAAAAAATGACAAAAATGACAAAAATGTCAAAAATGTCAGAAATGTCAAAAATGACAAAAATGACAAAAATGACAAAAATGACAAAAATGACAAAAATGACAAAAATGACAAAAATGACAAAAATGACAAAAATGACAAAAATGACAAAAATGACAAAAATGACAAAAATGACAAAAATGAAAAAATGACAAAAATGACAAAAATGAAAAAAATGAAAAAATGACAAAAATGACAAAAATGGCAAAAATGTCAAAAAAGTCAAAAATGACAAAAATGACAAAAATTACAAAAATTACAAAAATGACAAAAATGACAAAAATGACAAAAATGACAAAAATGACAAAAATGACAAAAATGACAAAAATGACAAAAATGACAAAAATGACAAAAATGACAAAAATGACAAAAATGACAAAAATGACAAAAATGACAAAAATGACAAAAATGACAAAAATGACAAAAATGACAAAAATGACAAAAATGACAAAAATGACAAAAATGACAAAAATGACAAAAATGACAAAAATGACAAAAATGACAAAAATGACAAAAATGACAAAAATGACAAAAATGACAAAAATGACAAAAATGACAAAAATGACAAAAATGACAAAAAATGAAAAAAATTAAAAAAATGCCAAAAATGTCAAAAATGTCAGAAATGTCAAAATTGTCAAAAATGACAAAAATGACAAAAATGACAAAAATGACAAAAATGACAAAAATGACAAAAATGAAAAAATGACAAAAATGACAAAAATGACAAAAATGACAAAAATGACAAAAATGACAAAAATGACAAAAATGACAAAAATGACAAAAATGACAAAAATGACAAAAATGACAAAAATGACAAAAATGACAAAAATGACAAAAATGACAAAAATGACAAAAATGACAAAAATGACAAAAATGACAAAAATGACAAAAATGACAAAAATGACAAAAATGACAAAAATGACAAAAATGACAAAAATGACAAAAATGACAAAAATGACAAAAATGACAAAAATGACAAAAATGACAAAAATGACAAAAATGACAAAAATGACAAAAATGACAAAAATGACAAAAATGACAAAAATGACAAAAATAACAAAAATGACAAAAATGACAAAAATGACAAAAATAACAAAAATGACAAAAATGACAAAAATGACAAAAATGACAAAAATGACAAAAATGACAAAAATGACAAAAATGACAAAAATGACAAAAATGACAAAAATGACAAAAATGACAAAAATGACAAAAATGACAAAAATGACAAAAATGACAAAAATGACAAAAATGACAAAAATGACAAAAATGACAAAAATGACAAAAATGACAAAAATGACAAAAATGACAAAAATGACAAAAATGACAAAAATGACAAAAATGACAAAAATGACAAAAATGACAAAAATGACAAAAATGACAAAAATGACAAAAATGACAAAAATGACAAAAATGACAAAAATGACAAAAATGACAAAAATGACAAAAATGACAAAAATGACAAAAATGACAAAAATGACAAAAATGACAAAAATGACAAAAATGACAAAAATGACAAAAATGACAAAAATGACAAAAATGACAAAAATGACAAAAATGACAAAAATGACAAAAATGACAAAAATGACAAAAATGACAAAAATGACAAAAATGACAAAAATGACAAAAATGACAAAAATGACAAAAATTACAAAAATTACAAAAATGAAAAAAATGAAAAAAATGACAAAAATGACAAAAATGACAAAAATGACAAAAATGACAAAAATGACAAAAATGACAAAAATGACAAAAATGACAAAAATGACAAAAATGACAAAAATGACAAAAATGACAAAAATGACAAAAATGACAAAAATGACAAAAATGACAAAAATGACAAAAATGACAAAAATGACAAAAATGACAAAAATGACAAAAATGACAAAAATGACAAAAATGACAAAAATGACAAAAATGACAAAAATGACAAAAATGACAAAATTGACAAAATTGACAAAAATGACAAAAATGACAAAAATGAAAAAAAAGTTCAAAAATGTCAGAAATGTCAAAAATTGTCAAAAATGTCAAAAATGACAAAAATGACAAAAATGACAAAAATGACAAAAATGACAAAAATGACAAAAATGACAAAAATGACAAAAATGACAAAAATGACAAAAATGACAAAAATGACAAAAATGACAAAAATGACAAAAATGACAAAAATGACAAAAATGACAAAAATGACAAAAATGACAAAAATGACAAAAATGACAAAAATAACAAAAATGACAAAAATGACAAAAATGACAAAAATGACAAAAATGACAAAAATGACAAAAATGACAAAAATGACAAAAATGACAAAAATGACAAAAATGACAAAAATGACAAAAATGACAAAAATGACAAAAATGACAAAAATGACAAAAATGACAAAAATGACAAAAATGACAAAAATGACAAAAATGACAAAAATGACAAAAATGACAAAAATGACAAAAATGACAAAAATGACAAAAATGACAAAAATGACAAAAATGACAAAAATGACAAAAATGACAAAAATGACAAAAATGACAAAAATGACAAAAATGACAAAAATGACAAAAATGACAAAAATGACAAAAATGACAAAAATGACAAAAATGACAAAAATGACAAAAATGACAAAAATGACAAAAATGACAAAAATGACAAAAATGACAAAAATTACAAAAATGACAAAAATGACAAAAATGACAAAAATGACAAAAATGACAAAAATGACAAAAATGACAAAAATGACAAAAATGACAAAAATGACAAAAATGACAAAATTGACAAAAATGACAAAATTGACAAAAATGACAAAAATGAAAAAAATGTCAAAAATGTCAGAAATGTCAAAAATGACAAAAATGACAAAAATGACAAAAATGACAAAAATGACAAAAATGACAAAAATGACAAAAATGACAAAAATGACAAAAATGACAAAAATGACAAAAATGACAAAAATGACAAAAATGACAAAAATGACAAAAATGACAAAAATGACAAAAATGACAAAAATGACAAAAATGACAAAAATGACAGAAATGACAAAAATGAAAAAAATGACAAAAAAGACAAAAATGACAAAAATGACAAAAATGACAAAAATGACAAAAATGACAAAAATGACAAAAATAACAAAAATGACAAAAATGACCAAAATGACCAAAATGACAAAAATGTCAAAAATGACAAAAATGACAAAAATGACAAAAATGACAAAAATGACAAAAATGACAAAAATGACAAAAATGACAAAAATGACAAAAATGACAAAAATGACAAAAATGACAAAAATGACAAAAATGACAAAAATGACAAAAATGACAAAAATGACAAAAATGACAAAAATGACAAAAATGACAAAAATGACAAAAATGACAAAAATGACAAAAATGACAAAAATGACAAAAATGACAAAAATGACAAAAATGACAAAAATGACAAAAATGACAAAAATGACAAAAATGACAAAAATGAAAAAAAATGACAAAAATGACAAAAATGACAAAAATGACAAAAATGACAAAAATGACAAAAATGACAAAAATGACAAAAATGACAAAAATGACAAAAATGACAAAAATGACAAAAATGACAAAAATGACAAAAATGACAAAAATGACAAAAATGACAAAAATGACAAAAATGACAAAAATGACAAAAATGACAAAAATGACAAAAATGACAAAAATGACAAAAATGACAAAAATGACAAAAATGACAGAAATGACAAAAATGACAAAAATGACAAAAATGACAAAAATGACAAAAATGACAAAAATGACAAAAATGACAAAAATGACAAAAATGACAAAAATGACAAAAATGACAAAAACGACAAAAATGACAAAAATGACAAAAATGACAAAAATGACAAAAATGACAAAAATGACAAAAATGACAAAAATGACAAAAATTACAAAAATGACAAATACTGACAAAAATGACAAAAATGACAAAAATGACAAAAATGACAAAAATGACAAAAATGACAAAAATGACAAAAATGACAAAAATGACAAAAATGACAAAAATGACAAAAATGACAAAAATGACAAAAATGACAAAAATGACAAAAATGACAAAAATGACAAAAATGACAAAAATGACAAAAATGACAAAAATGACAAAAATGAAGAAAATGACAAAAATGACAAAAATGACAAAAATGACAAAAATGCTAAAAATGACAAAAATGACAAAAATGGCAAAAATGACAAAAATGCTAAAAATGACAAAAATGACAAAAATAACAAAAATGACAAAAATGACAAAAACTGACAAAAATGACAAAAATGACAAAAATGACAAAAATGACAAAAATGACAAAAATGACAAAAATGACAAAAATGACAAAAATGACAAAAATGACAAAAATGACAAAAATGACAAAAATGACAAAAATGACAAAAATGACAAAAATGACAAAAATGACAAAAATGACAAAAATGACAAAAATGACAAAAATGACAAAAATGACAAAAATATCAAAATTGATAAAAAAAAAACACAAAAATTATAAATTGCAAAAAATACAAACAGTTAAATTTCAAAAATTGCAACAACTACAAAAATTTCACAAATTTTAAAAATTACATGAATGACATATATCAAAAAATTGTAATAAAATTTCGTATTTTCAAATATTTGAAGTTTTTAAAAATTAATTTTGTTTCAGAAAAGTTTTTCAGCATAAATTGAATTTGATAAGTGAATTTCTTACACCATATCACTTCTAAAACAGCATGTTCGCTCTTCTGGGATCAGCTTTAATGACAGTAATTATGCTTTGGGCGGGCTGTCATTCTGCGTTAAAGATCATTATTGATATCATGATTGAAGTCCCAGACTGCAGCCAGCGCTCTTCCGCCGACAGCCCGTCTTGTTAATGTGATTTTAATTCTATGCGCTGGGGGCATATTGAGACTAAACCGGCTGCTCCACAAACACCAGACCTGGAGGTCGTAATTTAGCCAAGCGCCTTCCACCCAAAGCTGTCAAGCTTTTACACCCAAGATTGACATTCAAGTGGTTTTAAACCGATAAGAAATAAATAAGTTGTGTTCGGTGCGTTTCCTCGAAATAAATAATAGAAAACAATTGAGTTACCAAGCCAGCATCAAGTTCTGTTAAATAGATTTGTTATTTAGAATGTTATTTTCTATTACTCTGAAACTAACTTACACAATTTTTGGTGTACGATTAATCGTGTCTATCGTTCTACAGGAAGCTGCTGAGCGGTTTCTGTTCTGTAGTGCAAAACAATTTAATCCACTAATTTAGTGATGGTGCGTACAGGAAAGACGCTGAGCTAAAATGTTGCAAATTATTGCACCAACATGTGCCACTGGCTGCTACTGGTATTAGCAAGGTTTAGTTGGCTTTCGGATGTGGATTGTTGTTAAAACATACTTAGGTACATTTACTATAATCAACTTATGGGAAACGGAAACGCAACTTCAAAGATTTTAATATGTCCTACTGTGTTGGTGTTGATTGAAGCAAAACTTTTATCATGTTTACTATTCTTTGACACTAGCGTAACATTTTGAAAAGTTGTAAAAATTCCAGAAATGTAAACTTCCTTCATAAGTTTAAAGAATGTTCTCATAAGACCTTTCGTAATGTTACGCCCGATGGGTTGCAATTTACGGAGTGTCAGATAAGAATGCATTTCCATCGCCGCCACCAATTAATTAACCTATAATGGGTCCTGTTTCCGGAGTTGGTGCTCAACGAGAGTCTGCTCGGAAGACACTACGTAGCCGGAATGTTTCCTGTCTGGGTGTGTATGTCAGATGGCAGAACAATCAATTTAGTCGTACTTTTTTCTAACGTGAGTTTTGTGAGCAATTTGTGGTAGAGTTTATTTTGCATATTTCATTAGGTATAAACTTTTTTGGCGATCAAAGAACTTTAGATTCCATTGCCACTTGAGAATTGAACATCATCAACCAACGAAATAAATGCCCATTTCGAACAATTTTCGCTCCATCGAGGCGGGGTAAAATACGCATACGGGTAGTGGTGTTTGCTAAAAACACTAGAGAGTGCTAATGTTTGCTTTTGCCATACATCCATTTGCGAATATACAATTTTTGAGGCACAAAAAAAAACGAAATGCTAAATGCATGCGACGCATTAAAACACCATCACAGACAGACGGACGTGCTGTTTTACATTTTTTTTTTCAACATGAAAAAAAAACAATTTTTTTAAACATCCTCGGAAACAAAAAACCTCAATCAAAGGTTTAACCAACATGTCCCTTTCTCTTAAAAAAAGAAACCTTCGTTAGTCAACCAGCCAGTATCGTTCAATGGACCGTGCCAAAACCTGAGGGAGAACTGACGGAAGGAAGGATGATTCAGAAACAAAAACAAAAAAACACCAAGCCGCAAAGCGAAAAGCAACGTTTTGTGGGGCATGTGTATTAATTTAAATTTGCTTTTTAAACGGCGTGAAAAATAGCATTTTGTCCGCCCACACTTTTCCTCTCCCGGCTGGTAGGCTGACTGACTGACCACCATCGTCGTCTTTGACTTTGACGACGTGTTACATTTTCGGCGTCGTCCTTGTCGTTGTTACGTATCTCGTGGTTTATCTGAGGCCACAGTTTTATGTTGCCGATTTTGATGTTTTTGCCTGATTGTCTGACGTCGACTGTCCTAACATCATTGATGTGCTCGTCAATTTTTTGCTCATACATACTCCTCTACTGAAGTGAGCGAGAATGCACAATGCAAATTGACTGTGTTTCGGTTTGCGGTCTTTTGGCGGATCGTGTTTTGCAACTTTGTTGTCGCAGAGACTTTATTCTTATCTGAACGAGGGATGCTGTTTAGCTGATTGTCGTTTGATGTTGACCTGTGGCGTGAATGAGTGATTGCCTCTGCCTGTATGAACACACGAAAGTGCTAATGAGTTGTTTGTCGATTGGTAGCGAGTTGATTTTACAATTTCCAAAGCTGGGTGCAATGAGTTTTTTAAAATTTACAAAATTTACAAAATTTACAAAATTTAGAAGATTTACGAAATTTACAAAATTTACAAAATTTACAAAATTTACAAAATTTACAAAATTTACAAAATTTACAAAATTTACAAAATTCACAAAATTTACAAAATTTACTAAATTTACAAAATTTACAAAATTTACAAAATTTACAAAATTTACAAAATTTACAAAATTTACAAAATTTACAAAATTTACAAAATTTACAAAATTTACAAAATTTACAAAATTTACAAAATTTACAAAATTTACAAAATTTACAAAATTTACAAAATTTACAATATTTACAAATTTTACAAATTTTACAAATTTTACAAATTTTACAAATTTTACAAATTTTACAAATTTTACAAATTTTACAAATTTTACAAATTTTACAAATTTTACAAATTTTACAAATTTTACAAATTTTACAAATTTTACAAATTTTACAAATTTTACAAATTTTACAAATTTTACAAATTTTACAAATTTTACGAATTTTACAAATTTTACAAATTTTTCAAATTTTACAAATTTTACAAATTTTTCAAATTTTACAAATTTTACAAATTTTACAAATTTTACAAATTTTACAAATTTTACAAATTTTACAAATTTTACAAATTTTACAAATTTTACAAATTTTACAAATTTTACAAATTTTACAAATTTTACAAATTTTACAAATTTTTCAAATTTTACAAATTTTACAAATTTTACAAATTTTTCAAATTTTACAAATTTTACAAATTTTACAAATTTTACAAATTTTACAAATTTTACAAATTTTACAAATTTTACAAATTTAACAAATTTTACAAATTTTACAAATTTTACAAATTTTACAAATTTTACAAATTTTACAAATTTTACAAATTTTACAAATTTTACAAATTTTACAAATTTTACAAATTTTACAAATTTTACAAATTTTACAAATTTTACAAATTTTACAAATTTTACACATTTTACAAATTTTACAAATTTTACAAATTTTACAAATTTTACAAATTTTACAAATTTTACAAATTTTACAAATTTTACAAATTTTACAAATTTTACAAATTTTACAAATTTTACAAATTTTACAAATTTTACAAATTTTACAAATTTTACAAATTTTACAAATTTTACAAATTTTACAAATTTTACAAATTTTACAAATTTTACAAATTTTACAAATTTTACAAATTTTACAAATTTTACAAATTTTACAAATTTTACAAATTTTACAAATTTTACAAATTTTACAAATTTTACAAATTTTACAAATTTTACAAATTTTACAAATTTTACAAATTTTACAAATTTTACAAATTTTACAAATTTTACAAATTTTACAAATTTTACAAATTTTACAAATTTTACAAATTTTACAAATTTTACAAATTTTACAAATTTTACAAATTTTACAAATTTTACAAATTTTACAAATTTTACACATTTTACAAATTTTACAAATTTTACAAATTTTACAAATTTTACAAATTTTACAAATTTTACAAATTTTACAAATTTTACAAATTTTACAAATTTTACAAATTTTACAAATTTTACAAATTTTACAAATTTTACAAATTTTACAAATTTTACAAATTTTACAAATTTTACAAATTTTACAAATTTTACAAATTTTACAAATTTTACAAATTTTACAAATTTTACAAATTTTACAAATTTTACAAATTTTACAAATTTTACAAATTTTACAAATTTTACAAATTTTACAAATTTTACAAATTTTACAAATTTTACAAATTTTACAAATTTTACAAATTTTACAAATTTTACAAATTTTACAAATTTTACAAATTTTACAAATTTTACAAATTTTACAAATTTTACAAATTTTACAAATTTTACAAATTTTACAAATTTTACAAATTTTACAAATTTTACAAATTTTACAAATTTTACAAATTTTACAAATTTTACAAATTTTACAAATTTAACAAATTTAACAAATTTAACAAATTTTACAAATTTTACAAATTTTACAAATTTTACAAATTTTACAAATTTTACAAATTTTACAAATTTTACAAATTTTACAAATTTTACAAATTTTACAAATTTTACAAATTTTACAAATTTTACAAATTTTACAAATTTTACAAATTTTACAAATTTTACAAATTTTACAAATTTTACAAATTTTACAAATTTTACAAATTTTACAAATTTTACAAATTTTACAAATTTTACAAATTTTACAAATTTTACAAATTTTACAAATTTTACAAATTTTACAAATTTTACAAATTTTACAAATTTTACAAATTTTACAAATTTTACAAATTTTACAAATTTTACGAATTTTACAAATTTTACAAATTTTACAAATTTACAAAATTTACAAAATTTACAAATTTTACAAATTTTACAAATTTTGCAAATTTTGCAAATTTTACAAATTTTACAAATTTTTCAAATTTTTCAAATTTTACAAATTTTACAAATTTTACAAATTTTACAAATTTTACAAATTTTGCAAATTTTGCAAATTTTACAAATTTTACAAATTTTACAAATTTTACAAATTTTACAAATTTTACAAATTTTACAAATTTTACAAATTTTACAAATTTTACAAATTTTACAAATTTTACAAATTTTACAAATTTTACAAATTTTACAAATTTTACAAATTTTACAAATTTTACAAATTTTACAAATTTTACAAATTTTACAAATTTTACAAATTTTACAAATTTTACAAATTTTACAAATTTTACAAATTTTACAAATTTTACAAATTTTACAAATTTTACAAATTTTACAAATTTTACAAATTTTACAAATTTTACAAATTTTACAAATTTTACAAATTTTACAAATTTTACAAATTTTACAAATTTTACAAATTTTACAAATTTTACAAATTTTACAAATTTTACAAATTTTACAAATTTTACAAATTTTACAAATTTTACAAATTTTACAAATTTTACAAATTTTACAAATTTTACAAATTTTACAAATTTTACAAATTTTACAAATTTTACAAATTTTACAAATTTTACAAATTTTACTAATTTTACAAATTTTACAAATTTTACAAATTTTACAAATTTTACAAATTTTACAAATTTTACAAATTTTACAAATTTTACAAATTTTACAAATTTTACAAATTTTACAAATTTTACAAATTTTACAAATTTTTCAAATTTTTCAAATTTTACAAATTTTACAAATTTTACAAATTTTACAAATTTTACAAATTTTACAAATTTTACAAATTTTACAAATTTTACAAATTTTACAAATTTTACAAATTTTACAAATTTTACAAATTTTACAAATTTTACAAATTTTACAAATTTTACAAATTTTACAAATTTTACAAATTTTACAAATTTTACAAATTTTACAAATTTTACAAATTTTACAAATTTTACAAATTTTACAAGTTTTACAAATTTTACAAATTTTACAAGTTTTACAAATTTTACAAATTTTACAAATTTTACAAATTTTACAAATTTTACAAATTTTACAAATTTTACAAATTGTACAAATTTTACAAATTTTACATATTTTACAAATTTTACATATTTTACAAATTTTACAAATTTTACAAATTTTACAAATTTTACAAATTTTACAAATTTTACAAATTTTACAAATTTTACAAATTTTACAAATTTTACAAATTTTACAAATTTTACAAATTTTACAAATTTTACAAATTTTACAAATTTTACAAATTTTACAAATTTTACAAATTTTACAAATTTTACAAATTTTACAAATTTTACAAATTTTACAAATTTTACAAATTTTACAAATTTTACAAATTTTACAAATTTTACAAATTTTACAAATTTTACAAATTTTACAAATTTTACAAATTTTACAAATTTTACAAATTTTACAAATTTTACAAATTTTACAAATTTTACAAATTTTACAAATTTTACAAATTTTACAAATTTTACAAATTTTACAAATTTTACAAATTTTACAAATTTTACAGATTTTACAAATTTTACAAATTTTACAAATTTTACAAATTTTACAAATTTTACAAATTTTACAAATTTTACAAATTTTACAAATTTTACAAATTTTACAAATTTTACAAATTTTACAAATTTTACAAATTTTACACATTATTTTTCGACAGTTGCCGTTGCTTTGGTTTTTTTCAAAGAATCTACACTCGATCATAGCAATCGGGCAAAATGGATTTCTTGAGCACGATGTCCTTGCGATCAAAATACTGACAACTTAATTTATTTTTGACGGATAAAATCACAATTTTTTCCCCAAATCCCCATTCGATGACCATGTGTTTCGAACATATTTTCCCAAATAATTAAGCTCATCCCACACATATGAAAACATCACCGAATCAAAAACACCTTTTTTTCAATCTGGATTACATTTTTCTCACATTGGATCTACGATCTGGAATATACAAAAATTCTTCATACTCGAAACACATTTTTGATCAAACTAGAAAATCATCCAAAAGCATCCATCTTTTTGAAAATTTCGGATTCTCTGGAAATGTAGATTCAATTGTGCAATTTGGGAAATGAAAATCTGTTTCCATTCAGAGGGCGCGATACTCGACAGCCATTTTCCTCACAGTTCACACCGGTTGAACATCCACCGATTTAAAAAAAAAATTCACTGCTACACTACTAGGTTGTTGAATAGTACATTTAATCGACATCAAAATAACGATTTTCATCTCTTCTTTGTTGATTTTTTCAGATCGAAATTTTGCAGCTACGAAAAACGCGTGTTGCACTTTCAGCCGACGCCTACTCAGTCCACTGTAAAATGGTTAAGAGATTATTTATAAAAAAAAAAAAAAAATCCAGCTATGTGTGCTTGCAAGTTCGTCCTGTTAATTGAGAATTATTGAAAGCAATCTGAGAGTGTTCTGAGAATACTTTTGGGAAATCTTGTCATGAGAATTGAATGGATGTATAGGTTGTTCAAGGATTAAAAGATCTCAATAAATTTTGTTATTTCATCAAGTTTTAGTTACTTAGACAAATTAACCAGTGTCCTGAATAATTTGACAAATTCGGATATTCTAAAAACAGACGATGAATGTTTCAGTAGGTTGTAGAAATTTTCGAGAACTTTATTTTTTAACGCTAACCTCAGAAAATTGATCTGGAAATTCGGAGAAAACCAACTCGTATCTGAGACAATACATAATTAATCTCTTTGAATTCCGAAAAAAAAATCTCAGCGACAGGTAATCAGATAAAGGTTTTCAAGAAATTTATTATTTGGGATATTTTTAAGCGCTTCTTACTTCACAAGCGTTATTTCGTTCAGATATTTGCAGTTAGTATATATTTTTTTGTTAAAATAATACTGTCGACCTGTTAGCAGATCACAGAAATAATCTAACAGATTCAATAAGATTCTCAAAGATACTTAAGAAGATTGCGAGTTATAAAGGATCTTTCTTGGAAATTTTATCGGAAGATAAATAATCGAAATCATTCTTAAAACTCACAAAATCCATATCGAAAAATATCAAAAAAATCACTTTTTATTTATTCATTATGAAAATGAATTGTAGCTAACAAGCATAGCTTAGCAATTTTTCAAACCATCTTAAGAATGCTATTCAAGAAAACGTGTTTTGTACCGAATTCTGTCGTTGAACTTTCGCGGAATTGGAGAACTATTCAATAAATTTGCAACATGGAATCTTCAAAAGGTTCTTCAACGTGTCATTGAATAAGTTAAAAAAAAAATTTTTGGAAAAAGTTTTTATTTATTTTTGCTCGAACTTTTGAGTTTTTAAAATAACTTTTTCAATGATTCCTAAATCTTACTTAAAACAAATTCTGTTTTTGAAAGACCATCTCAGTTGTAAGGTATCATGGATTCCATTTGAAGCTTGTGCTGATGACGTTGTATGTGATGTTCAACATAAATCGACGAAGAAAAAAACGGAAATAAAGTGCTTCTTTATGCCAGATGCTCACCTCGATTTCAACATAATCATTCAAACTAACCTGCGTAAAACCAGCCAAAGATAAGCATCGGGTACAATTACTCACGGGGTTTCCCGTCTGCCCAATTCTTCTTTTGGCCAGTGTTTACGTTCTTTTTGGGAAGGGCTAAAAAAGGGTGTGTCTGGGGCAAGACGCTCCATTGACTCGTTTCTTTCAAGTAAGAACACGAACAAAGAGTCGGTTTTCGATGATCAACCTCAACCCGGCAACACCCGAAACCAAAACAATAGGACAAATTCGAAAAATGGCCAAAATCACTTTTTCATTTCGGCAGCCCATCGCCGAGAACTCTGGACACAATGGCCCCGAATAAAAAAAAACTCACAACACAACAAACGAGAAACCTAAAGACGGAAAAATGACCCCCATACGGCAACGCGACTGCCGGAAGCTCACCGCCATTAATTATTGCAGTTTTCGTTTAGCTGATGGTTGTTGTGCTGTTTTTGTTTGCTTTGTTGTTGTTTTTTTTCTGTTTTTTCAACCTAAAGCTGGAAATAGGTTCGGGGCAGCAACTCAATGCTAAACCCCCGAATTGTGGTTTCGGTTCAGATGCAGCGGGTTTGATACTGCTAGCCGCAGTAAAATACTGCCATTCATATCTTTTGATCTGGTGGCTTTTAGGTGAGTTTTCAAGCGTGTGCGGTTGCATTTTTTTTTTCGTTAAAAGAGGGGTGTTTTAAACCACCAACCGAGAAAATCGTTGAGTGAATTTTCACTCAACCTCGTCTAATTGACAAAAGTGTCAAAGTGATTTTTAATTCGCACTTCCAAAGCTCCGGGAGAACGTTGGTGTTTAAAATTTAGTTTTTTGTCTAATAAATTAATCATCAAATATTCGAAGACAAGGTTGCCAAAATTACAGAAAAATATTACGTCCAAAATTCTATAGAAATCGCATTTCAAGGTTCATGCTTGAAATATTGCACATCGCGTAACTTTTGATCTCATCGATAGAACTTTTCGAAAACTTCAGATATGCTAGCTTTATATTTCAACAATCACTGTGAAAAATTTAAATAAAAAATTTAGCATAGTTTCAAAGATATTTCAGTTTGAATGAGAAAAGTCCAAAAAGTGCGATTTTCGTAGAACTACTGTTTCTCAGGCCACACAAAACTCCAGAAAGCTCAAATTGTGTGATATAACAGTGTGATAGTTGATCTATCTAACGCAAAAAACTTGATCAAAAAATATCATCAGAGTAAAAAGTTATGGAAGTTCAAAGTCGAAGTGACAGTGCGCTTGCTTCCAATTTCTATACAATTATGAACGGTACTGTATCGAATAAAGAACCGAAAAAAACTCGTTAAGATAACACCTTCGAAACGAAATATACCGAAGGTACAAGAAATTTTCTACAACTACAAGTTTTTTTTTTCACTGTGTTTATTTGAAACGGCTCACACCGAAGGTTTTAAAGAGCCAAACCCTTGTTTTTGTATGTACAATTCATCAACTTGTATAGTTGAAGAAAAAAGAAAAAGAAAAAGGGAAGATGAATTTATACACGAAGATCTATAGATTTAAAGTAAAGGTATAATTCGAACATGTAATCTAAGTCCACCGCAGCCAACACATCCCTCACTGGAACGTTAGGTGAATTCCCTCGGGCCCGAAGGGAGTCTATTAAGTTAATTAATAAAATAATCAAAACATAACTTAATACATCTTGGGAAGCATTTCATAATAAACTTTCAATGGGATGATACTTTGTAAGGAGCTCTTTAAAAGACCTTCAAAACGTAATTTCTAAAAAATTTCATCAATTTTTGCAAGAAACTCTCTGAAGAAATTCATATGCAAATTTCAAAGAAGATTACAAAGGTATGCTATAGGGATATATTAGTAGAACTTTCTACGGTTCAAACACCTGGAAAATATAACTTCCAAAGAAGTTTCTCTAGGAACTTAAAACAATCAAGTTCGTTCTTAAAATTCCCGAAAAACATTCGCGATTGTAAAAAGCATACAATACAATAAAGTGACAATAAAGTTCCCGAGCGCATTTATAAATACTTTAACTTCAACCAAAAATAGTAACATTCCTTGGAATCTATCTATCAGGGTCGAACCCCAAAAAATACAAAAAATAGCTTATCTAAAATTTCGCTTTTTAAAATAATCTTCTTTTTGATATCCTTATACGTAAAACGCTTTCAAGTAGGCAATAAAATTCCATTTCTAGGCTCAAATCGTGGCAAATATTGGTTCACCTTTTAAACTTGAACAAGGACGAAATTTATAACAATTATGCATTCTGACAAATAATGACATTTCGTTTTGATAATTCGTTCGAATATCAACGGCATTCAAAATTTGAGCGTAAAACACTTGGTCTTGAGCGCATTCTGCCTCATTTTTGATATGATTGTTTTTAGTAAAAATTAGTGGGAAGTTAATAAAAAAAAACTTATAGTCATCCGAAAGTGCATACGATTGAATAAACGAAAAGCTAGAGTGTTTGAAGACTGTGCAGTCTGGTTTACCATAAAACCTAATATGTTAATCATAAAAAAAACTACAAGTTTCACGCAGATTCGATTGATTCTTCTATATCTTAAAATAAAAGCAGTTTTTATGAAATTTTTTACCTAAGAAATGAGAGAAAAGCTTGTATGCCGCAATAAAAATGAAGAAAAACATCATTTGAAGTCATCGGTTAGTCTATTTTTGAGAAATAATAGCATGGGCCATCTTACCCCGTTTATGCCTCTGGTACAGTTTTCCCCTAAGTGAAACATGCTTTCGACGCTGCTCGCTTCTCAAACTCTTCACAGGGTTTTTTCACCAACGCCAAGATTTCCACAACTGAGCCACTTCACTATTATCGATTGCTGAAGGAGGGTCAGCAAAAGCATTCCACTGCAAAAAATCTTCAAAAATTTCCGACTTTTTTCATGGAAAAGATCAAGCTTATGTCCCTGCAAGGAACCATGTGCTGTTTTTGAGTGTTTAAACGAACACAAACACATACAGGATCTCAATGAAACTTGATGTTCCCTCGAAGATTCCTTTTTCTTAACTCTGAACGTACATCTTTCGAGGATATGATGGCTAGCATCTTACAAATGCGTAAACCACAAACCCACAGAAAGTGTACTATGTGTGCCGTGACCGTGATTCTATCTTATACCCGCTGGCTTAGAAGACTTGAAGGCTATCCTCTACGCCACGGACTGCGGCCGAACACTGCATTGAAGGTGTACATAACCTGCATAATCGAATGCTGCATTTAGTCTTCACCGATGAGTCTATCTGGATCAGCACCATTATCGAGGCCAGCGAAGCTGTTGTCGGTAAATCGGTATCGAATTTTGAATACGGCGAATGCGCCAACATCACGATTTCGAGAAAAACGCTTTCAAAGTTTGACAGCTCCATAAGCTCCCAGCAAAAATTTTATTTTGTTTTCTTTATTTCTGGGAAACGAAATAGTCTTCGGTTAACGTTGTACACTCAAAATGTAGGTCTTCGAACGTATTTTAACTCCTAGCTGGTAACTCCATTTGTTTACATTTGGCGCATTCGCCCTATTCAAAATTCACTACCGAAATAAAATTTCGATGTGAGTAGAAGACCACTACCACTCAGGGCTGAGTAAGCTTTTAAGTGACCGTTCTATGGAAAAGGTCAAATATGCTATCGATGTATAAGCCGGTTTCTATACTTTTACTGGCTTGGTGGCAACAATTATGAAAAGCAGTGTTTCGGATGGTACAGATATTGAAATTCTGCACGAAATTGAACCTCAAAATCTCCGAAATTCATTAAGAGAAAAATTCATAAGATCAAAAGATCGATTCGAAAATTAACCGATTTAATCGATTTTTTCAAGGCTGAAGATTCGATCCAAAACATAAAATATTTCAAAATCAAAAGATCGATCTCGCATAGATCGACCAATCCTAATACACATGATCAGCCATCTTTTTTCTATACATTGGAGTAATTTTTATGTTGAAAACTGCTTCAGTTTTCGATTTTATTATTACTGTTGTTTTAAATGCCGAAACTCAAATCGTGCGGGCTAAATGCGTTTATTTATGTTTTGGGCAAACTTTATGTTTTTCTGGCAATATTTTCGCATAATTTCATTGAAAACGCTAGAAACTGATAACCTTCATACGACAAAGCTGAAGGCAGTTCATCCATAAGAAAAACACCATCAAATCTGTTATGAGATCTTCAATTATGTTCTAAGATGTTGATTAGCGCTTTGATTCGAAGTTTTAATGATGAAAATTTATTCCATTTAACCTGTTATTTTAGGAAAGAGGATTTTATAAACATGATGGGGCATACAAAAAAACTCTCTTATTTCACTTTCTAATCAGTATGGAACCTTCATAGAAGTTTAAATTTGGTTTTCTTTTTAAGTTCATTCGAGTATGAAACAAAAACCACCCAAGTCGCCTGTCAAACCCCCGGGCCTATACAAAGACATCTCATGCAATCTATCCTGTAGGAAAAAGCTTCAAAATGAGGTACCGGAAAAGACCGAAAAATGACAATGTATGACGTAGTATGACGTTTACGGAAAAAGTGCAAGCGAAGCATTCTCTTCTGACAGAATGAAATGTATTGAGGTCATGAGAGGTAGTTTCGAATCAATATTAAAATTTCATGTTGCTGCTTGTTGTTCAGGTGATTCGATTTGATTAATTAATTACTAGCAGGGTTACGGTTTTGAGCCATGTTCAAAAAGTACGGGAACTTTATTTCCACGCTGTATAATTTCAACTCTCAAAGCAGTTTTATAGGAATTTCTTCGAGAAGTGCCCTGATAGATCCTTGAAAAGTCAATTGGAGTGTTATTTAAATTTTTTTCAAACCATTTCAAGAGCTTATCAGAGTACTAATGAAAGAATTCTGAAAATATTTTAGAGATTCCGCTCTTAAAGCTATCGACATCAGTTCCACTATTTTTCCTTTTAAAAAATGAACATAGCAGAAAAAGTTAGATTTTCAGAGATGTTAACGAATCCACTGATTTTCATTTTTATTAATTGAAATATGCTTTCAAACACTTTTTAAAATCAATATAATGTACCTCAAAATAGTTCTAAAACTTCTGAACAGGTTTTTTTCAACTCTGTTCAACCGAATTTCAAGTTTCTCTCTAAAGACTCTGAATGCAACATTTTTGTGCATTCTAAAATTCTATTTGCAATTTAGGGTCCCCAAAATATTTTTAGCAGAAGAAATTACAAAAAACTTTCTTGAGTTCTGTCGAGCAATGTACCAAGATCCTAATGAAATCCTACAGATTAAAAATTATCAAATGATCATCATTCATTCATAAACACTTTAATTTGAAAAGACTCACATCGTCTTAGGCAATTTAGGCTTTACAGACTGAATAAACATGGACGAATACTCCAACGAGTTTTAAGTTTATAAAAATACTATCACTAATCTTGGTATACATATGTATCCTTAAAACTTAACGGAACATTTGTCAAAGTAATGAAAAGGTACCCTCTAATTTTCATCCAAATATTATCTCCAAAAAAAACCTAGTTATTCATAGATCAGAATATTTTTATCATATGATTATGAGTTTCCTGTTTTAAATTTCTACATTAGGCTCTCAGAGCCAAAGGGGTATAAGTAATAAAATGGTCGATTTTGAGTTAATGATGCCAAACGATTCTTTTTATTTCAAACTTTATTTGATGATTTTTCAGATTTTTATAATTTTATTTACATACTTTTACGTTCCAAACCAAATACAAATTTTTGGAAATATATGGAAAATTGCCAAACACAACAACTTAAAAGCATGTTTTCTCGAAATAGGCTTTCATGCACTTATACCCCTTTGGCTCCAAGGGCCTCAAATGAGATTTGATGGACTTCATGGACTTGATAGAACATCTTTCTTTTATTTTCGTAAGTATTTTTTTCTTCTTCTATTTTGTCGAAAGTAATTTAAAAATAAAAACAAGATTTTTCAAGCTCTATGATAGTTTTTTTTTATTGAATCCCAGCATCCCAGCTCGTATTTTGTATAAGCAGTTTGAGAAGGTTCTCAATATGTCTAGTCCGAGAACCTCGAAAATATCGCAAAAAACTTTTGAAATTGCAAAGTTTTCCTAGAGATGTTTTTTTTCTTGATTTTTGGTTGTTGAGGATTTTTTGTCAGCATATAGAACTTCCAGGTTTTTATAATGATAAGGATTTCCTGAAGTTTTTTTTAACCAGGTCTAAATTTTAAGTCAAATAAACCTTCGCCTCTCACATTTAGTCGGTTATCAAAAATTTAATAAAAGTTTAGATTTACCGTTCATGTTTGTGACATTCGTTTTTTTTTTTACTTTTTTTCTCCTTCTCTTTTCAGGTACGACTGGATAATCTTAATAAAAAAAATCTCAAAGCTGCGACTTGGGACCACGTCTTTCTGGTAAGCAAAACAAAACATTATTTAGTTGAAATACCTATCCTTTCCATCAATATTAGGCATTCCTGAAGGATTGTTTCTACGGAAAACTTAAAACAGGATCATTGTTTTGCAAAACGATCAGAATGTCAAAGAGTAGATTTTTTTATTGCTGGTCATAATCAACCGATTTAGGTGATCGTGGAAATTCTTAATGGAAGGTATTTTGAATATTTGTTTCCAAATACTGAAACTCAAAACCTGAATCCTGAATGCGGGATCAACTATTTTAGATATTTATGGCTTAAAAGCCTTTATACCCTCAACCTACTTATTATCATTGGTCGATTGCCGCAATCTCATTTGAAGTAAGAACAGTTAAACATTTTACGGCCGTGTGTATGTCATGTTGCAACCGAGCATGACGGATTGTGACAATCAATCTCAGGACGACAAGACACTCACTTTGTATCAGCGATGCAACTGGTCGAGCGCATCCCACCCACCTTTTAAATTCTTGTATGAAACGAAAAAAAAAAGCCGAAAACTAAAGTAGGAACACGCACGCACAGTGAATTACCTGCTGAACATCTGCCCCCAAGATGTTCCCGGTAACAACTTTTGAAGTGACCAATTTATGCGCGTGACATGAACCTTACAGCGAACCGTCAAAGCAACTATTAGTCACTGTCAAGTCGACGACGACGACGACGACGACGACGCTCTCTAAGGTACGTCCCGCCGCATGTGGTAGACGTTAGTTGAAAATTAGCTGAACTGTCAGCGTCGTCGTGTAGTCTCGGGTTTGAAAAAAGTTGAAAAAGAAGTACAACGAAAAACAGCGGAACCAACTTGTGGCCTTACATGAATTGCGTAGCTGGTTCCGAAAAAAAATAAAACATGAAACGTCAATTGGTTAGTGGAATCTCCAAAAAAAAATCAGACGTGGGAAGACGAGTGCAATTAATCTATGTTAAGTGTTTCTCCACTCGGCAGATGGACAAATCTGTTTGAGAGTTTGCCCTCGGAAAATTAGTTTTCTGACCCAGTTCTTGGACATCGTCATTAAGATGTTAATTTTGGTCCGAGAATCTTATTTCATTATTCTCTTATTTGGAAATTTGTTTTCAAAATTATAAACACTCAATTGAAATGACTGTCTGATTATGCAAATAAAGTAAAAAATTCGGACAAAATACTTTTGAATTTTGATATTCGGGACTAAATTTTTTCAACAAGTGGGAATATTTTCGAAAAACTGTAGTAGAATCACTACACTTTCGAAGGTTTGGCTTCAGTCCTGACTCGTGATTGTTACTCTCGAATCATTTTAGTCGCTCTAAAAAAATTGATTAGGCAATCGAAATTATAAATTTGGAGAAGAACATTTCCCTTGGTAATGTTTAACCCTCATGAGGAAGGTTTAACATTTTCATTAAAAATTTCATGAAAAATCTGTTGGTAAAATCGACCCTCTATGGCGACCGTGAAAAAGTTGTGTGACAAACCCTCCGAAAAGCAGTTGAACAAAAAGCAAAGTTGTTTATGCAATTGTAATTTGTTGTTACTTATCAGCGTAAATGACATTATATTAATAAATTATTCACTTTCTCAACTAGTGTCAACAACGGTAGATGCTGTTTTGGTGAGTTAAAAAAAATGCTATTCAAATTCAGCGCAGGATGCTCTTCCTTATTCGCGAGTCGGTCGCCGGCATACTTTGTTGCTGCCAGCCAACAACAACTCCAATCGGAATCCACAGCCTACTATGAACTGTGGATGTAAGCTCTCGCACTCGTGGTCCCATTAAAGCTGAATAAAGGAAGCTGTTAAACGCCTTCATTCATTTATTAGTAGCAATTTTCATTCTGGCACCAGCAATCCCCACTCGCTTTCTCTTGGCAGCGCTAGCTCGCGTTAGTAGATGGAATTAGTAGTCACATATATATATCTATACAATCTCTTTCCACGCAGTCAAGATTATTGCGTTGAAATGTTTGATGAGGTTCATTCTTCTATTTTTTTTCCTCCACCCAGATCGACACCATTTTTCCTCCATTGCAAATATGGTTTACTTTTTTTTAATACTAAAGGCTATAGTGCGAGTTGGATAAATGAATGAAAGTGATCTGAGCTATTAGCACCCATAAGCCTGGGGTAGAGAAGTTCAACTCCAGGAACCAGAAACCGTAGAAATAGTGTGGTGACAGGAAAGGGGAGCGGCCACTCCATTGCTGCTGACTGCTGGCTGCCACATAGAAGGACGACATTTGTCATTCCTATTCCGTGAAATAAAACAGTTCCAGTAGCACCGACATACATACTCAGAGACATAGTGAAGCATCAGCCATTTGCCATGACAAGAGGTTTGTCTCGACTATCGGGTGCCACTGCTGGGACATATTTTCCATACAGCTTTTTTATTTTCTTTTTTGTCATCTACCGTTGTTGGCTTAAAGAGAGAATTTATTTAGAGTGTCACACCCCTCCATTAATAATCCCACCAAGGTTCGCGCTATGATAGGCGTAATTTAAAACTTTCAGTAGTTTTGGGTCAAATTGAAAAGACAACAAAGAGGAACACATCTAAGGAAAAGAAAACCTAGAACAAGGCTTTCGAGACTCTTCGTTCCATAACAAAAAGAAAAAAAATCCTCAAATTGAGCTGTCGAACAAAATGTCAAACGCTAATGTACACACAAAAAGAAGAAGGCAGCATTTACAGAAGATTTGCTTTCTCCTGAGTGAGTCTTGCTTGAGAATGGAGAAAGCAAACAGAAAACCCGAGCCGAGTCGAGCCGGCCGGCAATTTTGGGGAACGTCCCACGCATTACCTTCTTATTGGTGGAGCTTTTGGCTTGTTGTCGATCAATCTCCGTTCCTAGTTAATTTTTCGGGAAGCCATTTAGGGGTCTGCGAGAATCGAAGATTTGAAATTCATAACAGTTTTGTATACGGTTGAGCTTAAGTACAGACCCTGTTCGATTTTGTCAAACCAACCGTACACTTTGTGTTGAAAAAAAAAATTGACAAAAATAACAAAAATGACAAAAATGACAAAAATGACAAAAATGACAAAAATGACAAAAATGACAAAAATGACAAAAATGACAAAAATGACAAAAATGACAAAAATGACAAAAATGACAAAAATGACAAAAATGACAAAAATGACAAAAATGACAAAAATGACAAAAATGACAAAAATGACAAAAATGACAAAAATGACAAAAATGACAAAAATGACAAAAACGACAAAAATGACAAAAATGACAAAAATGACAAAAATGACAAAAATGACAAAAATGACAAAAATGACAAAAATGACAAAAATGACAAAACTGACAAAAATGACAAAAATGACAAAAATGACAAAAATGACAAAAATGACAAAAATGACAAAAATGACAAAAATGACAAAAATGACAAAAATGACAAAAATGACAAAAATGACAAAAATGACAAAAATGACAAAAATGACAAAAATGACAAAAATGACAAAAATGACAAAAATGACAAAAATGACAAAAATGACAAAAATGACAAAAATGACAAAAATTACAAAAATTACAAAAATTACAAAAATGACAAAAATTACAAAAATGACAAAAATGACAAAAATGACAAAAATGACAAAAATGACAAAAATGACAAAAATGACAAAAATGACAAAAATGACAAAAATGACAAAAATGACAAAAATGACAAAAATGACAAAAATGACAAAAATGACAAAAATGACAAAAATGACAAAAATGACAAAAATGACAAAAATGACAAAAATGACAAAAATGACAAAAATGACAAAAATGACAAAAATTACAAAAATGACAAAAATTACAAAAATGACAAAAATGACAAAAATGACAAAAATGACAAAAATGACAAAAATGACAAAATTGACAAAAATGACAAAAATGACAAAAATGACAAAAATGACAAAAATGACAAAAATGACAAAATTGACAAAAATGACAAAATTGACAAAATTGACAAAATTGACTAAAATGACAAAAATGACAAAAATGACAAAAATGACAAAAATGACAAAAATGACAAAAATGACAAAAATGACAAAAATGACAAAAATGACAAAAATGACAAAAATGACAAAAATGACAAAAATGACAAAAATGACAAAAATGACAAAAATGACAAAAATGACAAAAATGACAAAAATGACAAAAATGACAAAAATGACAAAAATGACAAAAATGACAAAAATGACAAAAATGACAAAAATGACAAAAATGACAAAAATGACAAAAATGACAAAAATGACAAAAATGACAAAAATGACAAAAATGACAAAAATGACAAAAATGACAAAAATGACAAAAATGGCAAAAATGACAAAAATGACAAAAATGACAAAAATGACAAAAATGACAAAAATGACAAAAATGACAAAAATGACAAAAATGACAAAAATGACAAAAATGACAAAAATGACAAAAATGACAAAAATGACAAAAATGACAAAAATGACAAAAATGACAAAAATGACAAAAATGACAAAAATGACACAAATGACAAAAATGACAAAAATGACAAAAATGACAAAAATGACAAAAATGACAAAAATGACAAAAATGACAAAAATGACAAAAATGACAAAAAAGACAAAAATGACAAAAATGACAAAAATGTCAAAAATGACAAAAATGACAAAAATGACAAAAAAGACAAAAATGACAAAAATGACAAAAATGACAAAAATGACAAAAATGACAAAAATGACAAAAATGACAAAAATGACAAAAATGACAAAAATGACAAAAATGACAAAAATGACAAAAATGACAAAAATGACAAAAATGACAAAAATGACAAAAATGACAAAAATGACAAAAATGACAAAAATGACAAAAATGACAAAAATGACAAAAATGACAAAAATGACAAAAATGACAAAAATGACAAAAATGACAAAAATGACAAAAATGACAAAAATGACAAAAATGACAAAAATGACAAAAATGACAAAAATGACAAAAATGACAAAAATGACAAAAATGACAAAAATGACAAAAATGACAAAAATGACAAAAATGACAAAAATGACAAAAATGACAAAAATGACAAAAATGACAAAAATGACAAAAATGACAAAAATGACAAAAATGACAAAAATGACAAAAATGACAAAAATGACAAAAATGACAAAAATGACAAAAATGACAAAAATGACAAAAATGACAAAAATGACAAAAATGACAAAAATGACAAAAATGACAAAAATGACAAAAATGACAAAAATGACAAAAATGACAAAAATGACAAAAATGACAAAAATGACAAAAATTACAAAAATTACAAAAATTACAAAAATTACAAAAATTACAAAAATGACAAAAATGACAAAGATGACAAAAATGACAAAAATGACAAAAATGACAAAAATGACAAAAATGACAAAAATGACAAAAATGACAAAAATGACAAAAATGACAAAAATGACAAAAATGACAAAAATGACAAAAATGACAAAAATGACAAAAATGACAAAAATGACAAAAATGACAAAAATGACAAAAATGACAAAAATGACAAAAATGACAAAAATGACAAAAATGACAAAAATGACAAAAATGACAAAAATGACATAAATGACAAAAATGACAAAAATGACAAAAATGACAAAAATGACAAAAATGACAAAAATGACAAAAATGACAAAAATGACAAAAATGACAAAAATGACAATATGTAATGACAAAAATGACAAAAATGATAAAAATGACAAAAATGACAAAAATGACAAAAATGACAAAAATGACAAAAATGACAAAAATGACAAAAAGACAAAAATGACAAAAGTGACAAAAATGACAAAAATGACAAAAATGACGAAAATGACGAAAATGACAAAAATGACAAGAATGACAGAAATGACAGAAATGACAGAAATGACAAAAATGACAAAAATGATTGAAAAAAATGAAAAAAAGATATGTATCTCCACGGAAAAATTACAAAAAACGCTGCACGAATATTACACAAAAAATGGCACAAAAATGACACAACATTTTCACAATATGTTTAACACAAAAGTGACACAAAAATGGAGTTCTAAAACGCAATCCTTCAGAATTGATAAATAATTAAATTTCTGAATTCATTTTCAAACAGATATTTTAGGGTTCAAATCCAAATTATAATTTGAAAAAAGTCCACAAATTGGGAAGCTCGATTATAAATTTTTATTATTTCAATTCCAAAATCTTCATCAAATTGAAGCAGATTATTCAATTCCCAACCACATCAACAGATTCTTACTTCGGGAAGCAACAAATCGTTTCCGGATGATTTCCAAGAAATATTTTCACTGCAACACATTGCCAGAAAAAGTAGTGCAGGGGGAAAATGGAAAATGTGCGAAAATAAATGAAACAACTTTAGGTGCACTCAAGTGGCCGAGACTGCCGTTTTTGCGGGAGCTGGTGCCAAATCATTGAACCAACCACTCTGGGCAAACTCTGATGCTCCATGATGCAGAAGCAGAAAAAAACCACCGAAAGAGAACTAGCTATGCTCATAGATGGTGTTTTGTTTGCGTTTTCTGTCATGCAATTGAGCCAATTTTTCATCTGCTAGAACGGTTTCCGACTGACCGATATATAGATAGACAGATTTGTCGACTGTTGCTTTGAAATAAAGTTGCCATTTTAGGGTTAACAGAACTCAGTAAAAAAGATCACTTCCTCACTCATTCATTCGATCATAAGAAAAATATTAAAGGGACAGTGGAATATTTTCTACAAGCAGTTGGTTACCCTATTAAAGGATACAAGTTGCAGTTGCCAAAATATTTTCCGCATATAAGTTTCAATGTGGAAAATCATGTTACAGTATATTTCCGACAGAAACAGAGCGTTTCAGGCGAAGACGACCATGGCCTGGCTCATTGAGATTTTTCTTAATGTGTTTTAAAAAATTGGTTCAGCATTATTTTACACCTAGAAAAAAAACTAAACTTCTTATCAGAAAGGTCGCTTGTTGAAAAATCAAAGCATCTTTCCATCATCCACTCCACGTAAAGTTAATTAACGCACGGTCAAGGGCATCGCCATGTGGTGTTTCGATTGGCCGAGGAGCGCAATATCCGAAATGACTCGACTCGACTCAAAAGGGACACACGACACGATAAAAGGGAGGAAAAAAACCGAGCAAGTTACTCGATAAATGTTTCAGAAAAGGGGTAGGCTTGATAGCGGCACGTTATCCAAACAAACGGGAAAATTGTGCCTCAACTCATCCACCAACCACCAATCCCAACAACCACAGAGTAAACCACAATCTTCATCTCTCTCTGGGTCTCGTTTCCCTTCTATCTACTCTTAGGCTGTAACAACATCCGATCCGAACAGAGCTGCCTTCTTTTCCCCTCGCTTAGTTCACTTTTTTGAGGTTATGTAAATTCAATTATCGGTTTACCCATTTATGGCACATTGTATGAGTGTGACTGCGCGCGAGGAAAGGGTGGTGGAACAGTGGTTTGATTTGTTTCGGTTTTTTGTGTGACTGAAACTACAGATTGTATCTCCAATAACATTTTATCTACTGAATTGATTTTTAAAAAAGAAATACCTTTCAAACGATTGAAATTTGCTACACTTACTTTTTTTTAATAAATTTTAAACATGTTCAATTACCTTACTTTAATTCAATATAGCTGAACCCAATGTTTAAAGTATAGGAACACTGTGAAAAATCTTCTTTTCAAAACGTAGAATACGATGGTATGAATCACTTCAAAGTTTCCTCTCTTCAAATCTTTTTTTAAAGAAGCCATCATAAACATTTTTCAAAAATGTTGTCACCTTTGTTAATAGTTGAAAATTCCCAGAAAAATCACATATTTTGTGGACAGAGCATTTCTCTCAGTGTAGTCGTATCTCGTAAAGGTCGCGACACGAAACATTTATCCACGAGCCGCAGAAACGTGATAGTATGAAGCGGATTTTCGAGCAATAAAATCGAAACTGATTTGTCAGATCCAGCCGGTAAACTACAAGCGAAAAACCACTTCCAGACGCTTATTCACTCCAGGATTAAAATTTGAGAATATTTAGCATAACATTGGCAGCTTGAAGTAATTCCACTAGTCAATCTAGGAATGAGTAAACCAAAACCTTTCATAACTTGTTTTCAAAATTTCTTAATTAAGATTGAACTTCAATGTTCTTTTATCCAATCCACGATGTCCCAAAACACTTTTCAAAATGCTCAATAACAAAGCCAATGTCTTATCTGGATGGATCTGGCTGGAATGAGCGGTGGAATGTTAAAGTTATTTATTCTCTCCTCAACAAAATCCCGTAAGATCTGTCAAAAGTTGGGTGAAATTTAAGCTGCATCCCACTTGCACTCATGTAAAACCATCACTCAAATTCGGCAGTGTCCATCGCCATTGTATAAAGAATTAAATTCAGTACTTAGTTAACAGTCAATTAGTTCCTAAGAGTCCCCAATAGCCCAAGCAACCAAAAGTCCCATAAAACAGGTACAAAAACGCTTACTCAGCCCCATCATGCAGCTCAAAATTGCAGATCAAAATTTAAGTTTTTTATTGATACTTTCAAGTTTCAAAACAAGTCTTAATGATCTTCTATTCAGCTTCCAGCGGCCTCTTAATTCAGCTTCCAAAAAATCGCAAAATTTGCAAAAAATATCTCTATCTCAGCTGAATCCTTGGGTTCGGTCCATATCACCTCCTCTTGATTATTTACTATGTTCTGTACCGGTGCAAATTGCTCAATTGCTTCTTTCCTACATTTCCTACATATATCGCATCAGAATGGTCACTCAATTACTAAATTACTTATTGAAAAAAAAACTTGCCCGGCTTGGGGATCGAACCCCGACCTTCGTGGTGAGAATCGAACACGCTACCACAAGACATTGCCTAGATGTTGTTCTAACTGAAACTAGAGCTCGAAGTGGTGATTTGATTTTGAAAGCACATCAACGCACTTTTTGTGACTTACCGAATCCCGCTTTGAGCATTTTTGTGCCTTTTATGTGACTTAAGTCCCGTATAACGTACGTATAGATCACTTTTGCAACTTTCAAGTTCGTTAATGAGTACATATTGTTCACTCATGAGAATTGAGCAAAACAAGTCACATACAACGTACATATGGATCCCTTTTGCAACTTTCAAGATCCTTAATGAGTACATAAAGTTCACTAAAGGGAATTGGGCAGTTGATTCTCTTTGACAGCCAAAATGTAACTTTCAATGCCTTCATTCAAGTAAATATGTTACCTTTGGGTGCTTGGGCATTGCTTTAAATTTTTTTCCGCTGTCAAGTCTGGAAGTTTTGGGAATCGCCATGGAAGGAAGCAAGGTTTCGATCGTAAAGCTGAATGGGTCCAATTAGTCGGTATTCAAGACTGAAATGTTCCTGACTCGTGAGGACATGTGAAAGTACATTGAGGATAAAGATCCGGCCCCGATGACGGAGGTATGGAAGGGAGGAGATCGTAAAGCGAAGGCGGCGACTGCGCTGCTCATAGAGCAACATACCCTGATGCGCAATCCGAAGACCGCCAGGGAAGCTTGGTACAACCTCTAGAAGCATCACGAAAAACATCCCTCTGCTAGAAGGTTGCGGTACTGAAAAGGATCAGCAACAAAACGTACTAGGATGGGGACGACAGAGCCACCTTTTTGAACTGGAAGAGCTGTTTGAGAAGCTGTCGTGTATTGGCAATGTGATACAAAGAAGGTGATGAACAAACACGCACACTATTACAGAACTCGTTATTCAAAAAGTAAAAAGGTAAACAAAGCCTACGTCATTTGCCAGGATGTTTATGAATCCTAGGCAAGAATCGTAACCAGCAGTTGGCAATGCTTTTTGCTCTAGTTTTCGCTGAAACAGCGATGATGGTTGTTTGTTTGAAAATGCAACTGACGTCACGAATTGGCATGGTTACAATGTTCACCAAAAAATATTACTAACACTTAGCACGGGATTTCCATCGCCACCTGAGATGTGTATACAGGTTGAAAACGATCAACCATGCGGATGGAAAAATCGCAATAGTTGAAGATGATGGCGATGGTCAATTGTTGTGTTACCATGACGATGGAAAAACTACAAAGATGACCCTTGGAAACGTTCTGTTTGTGCCGAGCTTGGAAATGAATTCTGCTGTCCGTGCCAAACCTAGTCGAAAAAAGGTGCAGAATTACTATTTAACGAAGAAGGATGCTCGATTCTCGTCGGTGGCCAACAAGTGGCAGTCAAGACTGCGGACTATACATGGTAAAGATATCGCAGGAAGTGGTCATGACAGCAAAAGATATTATGACTGCCAGCACTCGAGGCATCGGCGCTTTGGGCATCATCAGCTCCATACGTTCGGTGAAATGATGCAGAAAAATCTGATGGTTCGATTGAGGAGTACGAGAAGGGTGTGACTGCTGTCAGAAGACGAAAATGACCCAGAAGCTGTTTCCGAAGTCGGTGGAAAAACAATCTAGTGTTGTGCTTGATCGGATCGTAAGCGGCCCTGTGGAAAACTTGTCGGTGTCCGGGCTTCGATATTTTATGACCGTCATTGACGACTACATCAGATTTTATGTCCTGCATCTGTTGAGAAGGAAAAGCGAAGTTTCGGAGAAGATAATGGAATATATGGCCATGATCAAAACGCAATTTGGTCGGAAGCCGAAAGTGGTCAGAATCAATCAAGGTGGCGAGTATATGGGGAGCGCGCTGTGAAATTTCTAAAAACGGAAAGGCATTCAAGCGCAGTTCACCACAAGCTACTCTCCGCAGCAAAACGGCGTGGCAGAAATAAAAAAAACAGGTACCCTACCGAGATAAGCCGGTGTATGTTGATCGACGCCAAGCTTACTTAGTGCTACTGGACCTAGGCGGTGAACCCTGCTGTATATTTGCAGAACTTCCTATTATCGAAGTGCGTTCCTGTAACCATGTTCGAGCTCTGGTATGGCAGAAATAAAAAAAACAGGTACCTTATCGAGATAAGCTGGTGTATATTGTTCGACGCCAACCTTCCTTAATACTACTGGATCTAGGCGGTGACCCTTCCGTTTATTTGCAAAACGTCCTAATATCGACATCTGGTTGAAACGTCATGACATTTGGTGCATTCACTACAGTTTTGTAGATCTGGAGTTGAGCTCACTCAAATCGGCTGTGATATCGTTGAGACACAACTAGTCGGGTCTACAGCGTAACTAAGAATCTACTATATTCTACTTTAGTTTAACTCCTATAGAGTGACTACGTGACTTTTTTTGCTCAGCTCAGCATAAACGCTCCGTCGGGGTGGCGTGACTGCATTTATGCTGAGCGAAGTGTTTATTTTACATCATCGCGCTGCGCGCATTGTTCTGCTAGGAACGTAACCACCACAAGCTTTATGCAGTCGGTGGGCAGCCAAAACGAGAAAGATGTTGTAGAATTCGAGTATTCAGTGAAACCGGTCGAAAATTAAGCCCCGTTGGCGGTCAACAAGGAAGAACCGCTGGACGAGTCGGACATTGATGACGATCAACCGGACGACGACGATTTCACCGCAACTGATTCTACGTTAATCGAAGCTGACATCAATTCAGCCAGTCAATTCAGGAGGTTGACTCGCCAAACCAAAGGTGTTTCACCAGCTCACTATTCTCCAGCTGTTGGCATGTCATAGGTTGCAGCGGCTGAGTCACGAAAATATGAGGAAGCAATTACAGGACCTGAGAGCGTGTACTAGAAGGCAGCGATGGACAGGGATCTCCGTTCCTTGTTGGAAAACGAAACCTGGGTTGGTTGCAAGTGGATCTTTAAACGGAAAGAGGACGAGACCGGCAAAGTCGTTCGGTATAGGTTAATCGCCCAAGGATACTCCAAAAAGTACGGTGAAGATTTTGTCAAAGTCTGCACCGGTGGCTAAGCAAGTCACTCTGTGTGTATTGCTCACGGTAGCAGCTGAACGAAATCTCTTCGTGAAGCATGTGAACATCAGAACAGCTTATTTGCACGGTACGCTGACAACCCAGCCAGTGTGTGTCGTCTCAAGCGGAGTCTGTACGGGCTCAAACAAGCTGCCCGAGTCTGGAACAAAACGATCGACGATGTGTTCAAGAAAGCTGGATTCGAGCAGTCGTTTGCAGATGGGTGCCTCAACGTTCGGACGAAACAGGGTTTCATCATCATCACGTGGACGATATTCTTGTAACCGAGCAAGTCCAAATTCGCAGAAATAGTTGCTCATCTTCAACGATGTTTCAAGCTGCGTGTTGGGAGACGTCAAGCACTTCGTTGGAATCAAATAACTTAGTTTTCTAACAGATATCTCCGCAATTAGCAGGCCTATATGGATAAGTTGGCTGTGAAGTTCGGTCAGACGGATTCGAAAGGCTAGACAATTCCGATGGACCCTGTTTACCAGCAAAAGGAGTAGGACTCAGCTGTACTGCCAAACAGTGACCAGTGCCAAAGCCAGGTAGGTGGTTTGCTCTATGTCGCAGTAAATTCACGTTCAGATGTCTCGACCAGCGCCTCGATTCTAGGAAAATCTATCATTCAACCACGCGCCAAGGACTGGACCGAAGCCAAGAGAGTTTTGAAGTACATGTTGCAAACTCGAAGTTAACAGCTAAACTTAGGATTGACAGATAAAGGCTTGCAAGATAATTTAGTAAGTGTTATTCAAAAACAACGCTATGCATTAAAAAGGTAGGGGAGAGGCGGGCTATATGCGCATATTAAGGAAACCATTCATTTTCTCCCAAGTTTCAATAGATAGGAGTCTGAAAACTATATGCACATGAGCGGACATCTGTTTTCTATACGAAAGAGCAATTTTTCTGTTAAAATCTCTTACAGTTTTTGTGAAAATAATTTTATAATAAAAGAAGTCAAAATAGCCGATTTCCGAAACCGGCGGGCTAAATGCGCATATTTATGTTTTAAGCTATATTTCATTTACACTTGCAATATTTTGAAATTATTTGATTGAAAATGGAAGAAACGGATGTTAAGGATACGTCAAGGCTGAAATTTTGGTGAAATTTTTAACATCGCTAGTTTATTTGCATGAAACGTAGTTAAGTATGCCATATGGCCATATTTCATGGTAATATCTTGTTCATATTATATTTTTATCGGATCAGTATGAAGTTCTTCATTTTTCGCTGTAAGATCGTGATTTGAGCGTAGATTTAATGTTTAAATGAAAGAAAGTAAAAAATATATAAGAATAATCTATTTTTCCTGATATAGGCAATTTAACCTGCCTTGATATGGGCATTCAGAACCTGTCTCTTATTCCAATATCTTATCATTTACAACTTTGCCAAAAGCTTCAATTTGTTGAATTTCCGATTTCTAGATGAATAAGAAAGAAAAACCATTAAAATTTTTGTTCACAGAATCTGTACGCACAATAATTAAAGTTCAATATATTATAACAGAACTGACAAAAACCTTGTTTGAATTTTTAAATTTTTACGACTTTATATATCAATTTAATTTTTTCATGCCATGTTTTAAAAGCGTATTGTCCTCAAACTGCACTGATAAGATATGATGAATCTCTAGCCATATCGTCAATCGGCTGTATGCGCATATTACCCAACATGCGCATTTAGGAACACTTCCCCCTATTAGTAAAATATAAGACTTTTCTGCTGATTTCAAAAGAAGGGATATTTTTGGAATAAAACATCAAACTGAAACACCGCTTGCCGTATCCCTTGGCCAAAAGCGCGCTGCAAATTGCCATGGCACGCGGATGGTGGTGATATGATTTTATGTTGACTGTTCTTCCCCTTCCTTCCACCTCTCTAGATGATCATCCCCCCTTACTCCGAATAATCGTCCCCTTGCTTTGCAGTGGTGCCATTGAGAAGAATGGGGAGAATATTCCACCCATTCATCATTCCGGAGCCAGGCAAGCCTCTCCTCAGCAGTCGTTTGGAACGTTACTGCCTGCCGAATAAAGGTCACCCGGTTTATGAGCGCTCAGCAGTGTATAGTATTTTCTCTCAAAGATTGATTTAGTAATGTGGTTTGGATTTTGGAATTTTTTACAATTGGGATAACTTCCGAAGTGATTAAAATATTTATGATATATTTGATAGCTTCATATGACATTGACATTTTACCAGAGTGATTCAATTTATATTTTTCCTTTCATAGATTTTACAGTTTCAATTTTAAAACTTATCTTAAAGCCGCACTACTATCGAACACCTAGTAAATAACGAGACAGCCCGATAGGCGACGAGGTTCCTGCTTGATGTTTGAACGATACTCACTCATTGTTGTTGGGGCGAAACTTATTTAGGAACAAAGTTTAGTTCCACCAATGAGCCAAAATATAGAGGTATATCGTTACTGTTAACTGTTATGGTTATGGTTATTTCTAAATTAAGAGTAACGATATCGTCTATCAGACGTATGGATGAATGATATATCCCAGACAGCACCTGGGAAAGACATCATGAAGTTTATGGTTTGTCCCCAATTTTATTCCGCTGGCTGCTCAATCAATCGCCGAACCAGATAGATATAATGGTTGTATCATTCAATTTATTCGATTAGCCATTATACTTTATGAGCTGGTATCGCAGTTTAGGTTCAACCGGCTGAAGCTCATGAGAGTGAGAAGAAAATATTCAACAAACCCAAGAACAAATATGCGCATGATTGTGTCCAAAGTGGAAAAAAACGGCGATAAGCCAAGTTAAGGGTAGGTCTTGTGAGGTCCGGTCAAATAAGTTAACACTCGATTGAACAATCGACTAGCGAATTGACACACTTGAGATAGCGGGACACCTTCGGCAACTTAAAAGTTTCTGAGCGATTTTAGGTCTTATCTGTTCTCAGTAAGCCCTTCCCTACAGGATTGTCCACCATATCTCTGGCTTGAAGTTGTCCCACATTGAGGCGACTTAATCCTAGTTGAGGCCTTACCCTTTGAAAACTTGCAAAAATTACATCCGGTACTTAATCTAAAGTTTCCATATAATTCAATGATGCTTCTGAGGTTAAGACTTCTGATTCACTCTCGAAAATTTTCCAATAAAATAAGGAGTTGTTACGTTTTCTTCCATTTCATTTGGTCACAGTCAATTTGCCCCACAATACCCAATAAATATTATTGCGATAATAATCCATTGATTGTTCTCGGAACTGAACGGTGTGTGTCTAAGTAGCTTTCTCCGTGTTGTTTTTTTTCTCTTTCTTGTCAAGATACATACTTGGCTAACGACATTCTTTAAAGTTAAGTAGAAACACATTGAGTTGTTGCTGCTGCTGCTGTTCCTCCAGCTGCTCAATCAACGATTACATCTTTGTCGTGACAATTCCCACATGTCTGGTAAAAGGATGGGCTATTTTCTATATCAATAGAAACATCTGTGCAGTGGAATTCAAGAGGCATGCGAAAAAGTGAGAAGCCGAGTAAAATGACCAAATATAAAATCATCTTACGTTTTAGATTTTTTTAAATTCGAGCTTATTCCACTTGTTTTTTTTTTATTTCAACTTCTGGATTTTTGTCATTTTTGTCATTTTTGTCATTTTTGTCATTTTTGTCATTTTTGTCATTTTTGTCATTTTTGTCATTTTTGTCATTTTTGTCATTTTTGTCATTTTTGTCATTTTTGTCATTTTTGTCATTTTTGTCATTTTTGTCATTTTTGTCATTTTTGTCATATTTGTCATTTTTGTCATTTTTGTCATTTTTGTCATTTTTGTCATTTTTGTCATTTTTGTCATTTTTGTCATTTTTGTGATTTTTGTGATTTTTGTGATTTTTGTCATTTTTGTCATTTTTGTCATTTTTGTCATTTTTGTCATTTTTGTCATTTTTGTCATTTTTGTCATTTTTGTCATTTTTGTCATTTTTGTCATTTTTGTCATTTTTGTCATTTTTGTCATTTTTGTCATTTTTGTCATTTTTGTCATTTTTGTCATTTTTGTCATTTTTGTCATTTTTGTCATTTTTGTCATTTTTGTCATTTTTGTCATTTTTGTCATTTTTGTCAGTTTTGTCATTTTTGTGATTTTTGTCATTTTGATTTTTTTTATACTCAAAAATTATCAAAATGGTTGAAATTCTCGATAGAAAATTTCTTAAACAATAACCACATTGAGTTAATTCTGAGGCAAAAGGCTCAAAATAGTTATTTTTGAACCAAAAATAATTTCAGAAAATGTGTGTGTGGTCGATTATTACAGGTACACGCAAAGAATAAAATAGCAACAAATGATTTAAAAACAAGCTAATATTACAATTTCCGTAAGGTTTCATCAGAAAAATCAATTTCTTAGGGAATGTTCAAACAAAATCGGACTATGAATTTTTCTTTAAACAGTGTAATTTTCAAGAAAAGGCTTGAGCAAAATTGCAAACTCGAATCGAATTCCAGTAGAACAAACTTAGAAAGCTTAACTACAGTTATTTTTTTTTTCGTTTTTTTCGCTCATTTTTACAGAATTTAGTCAAAACACTTTTAAGCTTTCGGGAAAAAAACATATGTCTTAAGATTATATCGTAAATTTGTGTGTGTGTGAAACAAGGCTCAAAATTCACCCGCATTTATATTGTTATTCAAATAACGATTTGATTGTTATTCTAAAGAAAAATCAACTGTTCAACTAAGCAATTATATCTTGCTTAAATATTTATAATTTTGTTCATTTAATGAAATAAAATTAACAGGTCTGAAATATTAGGTAAATACCCATTACGAAAAACACTTTGGTAAAATGAGTATTTTGTTTTAATAGTTTTTTTTTCTTTTTTTATGTTATTTAAATACTTAGTCTGCGGAAAATTTAAGCAAAAAAATAACGAAATTAGATGATTTTCGAAAGCTATTCCGACTGAAGTGAAAAAAAGTTATAATTTAGTGTCATATGTGATAAATCACTAGCTTTTTTTGGAAAAGAGCGGATTATTAAATCACGTTCACAATTTCAAGTGGGTTGAGAGGACAGCCTAAACGTTTTGAAAAACAAAATTCGAATTGTGAAGACAGCATAAATTTGAAGGCGAGATGAGAGGACAGCCCGAGATATTGATGAGAAAACAAGCCAGTTGAGAGAAGGACTTGAAATCAAAAGGCAAATTAAGAGGACAGCCAGCTTAATTGATGAGAAATCAAGCGAATTGAGAGGACAGCTTTCAATCAAAGGCGACTTTTGAGGACAGCCTGAATTATTTATGAGAAATCAAGCAAGTTGAGAGAACAGCTTGAAATCGAAAGGCGAGTTTAGAGGATAGCCTAAACGTTTTGGAAAAAAATATTTGGATTGTGGGGACAGCATATAATTTGAAGGCGAGTTGAGAGGACAGCCTGAGTTATTGATGAAAAATCAAGCGTCTAAAGTCTAAAGGACAGCTTTGAATCAAAAGATGAGTTGAGATGACAGCTTGATTGATTGTTAAAAAAACAAGCGAGTCGAGAGAACAGCTTGCAAACTATAGACGAGTTGAGAGGACAGCCTGAAGAATTGATGAGAAATCAGGCAAGTTGAGAGCTTGAAATCAAAAGGCGAGTTGAGAGGACAGTCTGAAGAATTGATGAGAAATCAAACGAGTCGAGATGACACATTAAAATTAAAATGCTAGTTGAGAAGACAGCCAGAGTAACTGATAAGAATTCCTAGCGAATTAAGAAAATAGCTTGAAATTTCGAGGCGAGTTGAGAGGACAGCTTAAATTTCTTATCAAATTGAAAATCAAGCGGATTGGAAGAACAGCTTGAGATAAGAACAATCCATGAAGCGTTGCGAGAGGATAGTTTGAATGAATTGCTTATAATTCAAGTGAGTCAAGAGGATAACTTGATGTTTTAAAACGTTTTGAGAAGACAGTTCTGGTAATTATTCATCGATTTGTTGAGGGAAAGTTTGAGATAAAAGATTACAATTAAGCGAGTTAGCGAGATAGATTAGCTTGAACAAAATGTCTTAGAACAGCATGTTGAGAGAACAGCTTTAGTTTCTTATAAAATTAATGACAGATTCCGAGTCGAGAGGACAGATTTGAAGTAAAAAAGGCATGTAGAGGGGACAGCCCAAGCATCTCACCGACTTAAACCAAGAGGCATAATTTGAAAGTTTGAATTTTAAACACCATATCACCTAACCTAAGCTTAAAAAATTTTTGATAAATTCCTTAACTTTTGCATGTGCCTTTCAAATGAAGCATTGAAGTCATACATTGTCATTTATAACATTCAGGTTGTTTTTAAGGTGTCATGTTACTTTAAAATTTATTACACCAAGACCAAGAGTCATAATTCATGATTAGTTTTAAAACGTTTTGAAATGGTGGTATTCCTTAACCTCAATGCTGTTTTATGGCAACTGTTTAGTGGTTTTAATTAGTCTTCCGCCTTTTTCTATCATGCACAGCTTTACCCTTTCGAGGCGACTGCATCTCATAGATTTATAGCACGTCCAGCACATCTGGAGGATGCATCCTTCTCCTAGGACATTTCATTCGACGGCAGCAATTCGCTAAGTGAGAAGACGTGGATGACCTTGGCCAGATGTGCTCTATTGTTGCAAAATATATTAGAAGTTATTAAACATAGTTGCAGCAGCCTTATTTAGCGCTGTGATGTTCTATGATGGTCCTTGGCGATGGTGTTTGGGATTTTATGGCTGCCTGGAAGCCGCGCATTCTACCACGACGACGATGTGCCGGGTGGTCGTTATAATTTTATCCAAATGGCGGCGGCGTTGGCAGTCAGCAATGAGAGTTAGTTCGTTCTGTTTTATGATTCATTTTCAAACACCGATCTCGATTGGCTTTTACGACCGTTTCCGCGAATGAATCCGTCCTCCAATTGTGGTGGTGCCACTACTGGTTTTTTTTTTTTCTAATATACTCGTTGGATAATACAGAAGCTTTGAAGCTGGCTGTAGAGCGAAAATTAACGAGCGCGAACAGACACAGTTTGGCTCACAACAGTCATTTAAGTAACAAACGGCGCGGGATCAATCAACGCCATTTTATCATAAGTATTTGCTGGAAACCCCGCCATTAGAAACGGAGCCAAAAGCCCGGAATGAGTGCCGCTTCTTCTCGTTTGGCGATTCAGGGCTGCACCGTGCAGCAAACCTTCTAATTAACTTCCCCAAACAATCTAATCACGATCAAGCCGGTGATCGTTTTCCTCTTCGTTCGCTAAGGGTGAAGTCCGAACGCCATTTTAACAAAATAATCCAACGAGATGAATAGAGGTCATCTTCAGATGAGAATTGATTCGCAAAAAAAGGTTGAAGACATCCGTTCGGATCTAGGCTCATTGAATTATCTTCTAAACAAAGTTTTAATTGATTGCAAACAATTTCTTGAACAAACCTAACGTCAGTTGGTAAATTAAACGGAAGGTACCGTAATTAAGTGATCACGATTCGGTTGCACTTCACATAAAACTTTAGGAAGAAGAAATTCTCCAACAACAGACTACTTGACGCGTTTCGTTAGCGATGCACATCGTGCACTCGAAGAAGGTGACACCTGTCGGTGTCATACTTCTCTTCCTATTGTTCCCTTCAGAAGGTAATTTTGCTACCGCTAAAACAAAGCAGCCGAGTGATCATCGTTCGAAGCGCGTCAATGCTAACTTGATGTGATGAAGGGACTCGTCGTGATTCCTGCCGTTTATGTTGGTGGCAGAAGCGTCAAATTTAACGCCACCTTGGATCGTGTTTTTTGTCAGCCATGTTCAAGCGTCGTCGCATCAAGGCGACAAAAAACAGGCTGAAATTCTTCGCACGAAAAGAATGTCAAAGGAGACGTGCCATATTGAAATGGATGGTGCTTGGAAATTGATTGTGTGTGTGGTGAATGCGGGAGAACGCGAATACTAATCGTGCGAAACGACAGACGGCGATCGCATTCTCGCAAATTATTTGAATTTCTTTTTCTCTCTGGTGGCGGCTAACATTCTTCTAATATGTGAGTGGAATCGATGAATTGGGGACAGAAATGGGTGGTGAGTTTTCAAGTCATAAATTTATCTATTTCTAGGGTCATTTAACTGTAGATCTGGCACATCAGCACTCGTGAGATTTATATCCGAATATTGTTTCTATTTGAAAAAAGTATTTTTTTTAATGTGAATCATCTGACTGAGCTACGAAAACCAGCATGCCAAATGATTCAACTAAAAAAAAATTAAAAATGGCAAAAATGACAAAAATGACAAAAATGACAAAAATGACAAAAATGACAAAAATGACAAAAATGACAAAAATGACAAAAATGACAAAAATGAAAAAAATGACAAAAATGTCAAAAATGACAAAAATGACAAAAATGACGAACATTACAAAAATGACCGAAATGACAAAAAATAGACGAAATTTTAAAAACAAGACGAAAATTTACAAATTTGAAAAATTCTTGCTTACATGATTTAAAAAAAAAATGACAAAAATGAAATTTTTTTTGTATAGGAATTTAACCCATTAAGGTCCTTTTTCCTCAAAATGACAAATAAGACAAAAAGAAAAAAAATTGACAAAAATGACAAAATAGAATCAAAAGTGATACAAAAATGCAACAGAAATGATTCAAAAGTATCACAAAAATGGCTCAAAATCGACACAAAATGGGCACAAAATGGACACAAAAGAAGTTCTCAAAAAATTCCGGTTCGGTCAAACAACACTCTGTAAATGATACCAACAGCTCACGCGTGCATGTTCCTAGAATTGCGGAAATTCATCAATCACAGAAATTCCAACATCGAGCAGTTTACAAGAAAGATAAAAACCCCAGCCCCAAGGAGAGAATTGGTTACCTGCTCTCTTATCAGCAGTGACTGTGTTTGACAGTTCATTTGAACGTCCGCTGTCCTCTTGGCAAGCAGGTCCTACCAAAGTGCGAAAACGATTCGAATTCTGACCCAAACCAAACCAAACTTAAGTTTATCAATGCCCCTACTCAATAACCAACAAACCGAAGATAATGGAGCCAAACGATGTGTCACTTTTTCTCACCTCGTTCTCTCAATATCTCTAATGAGTAGGTATGGGCAAAACATGCGTTGTCGTCGTCGTCGAGTTGATTGTTTTTCCGCTCTCTGTAATCAGTGGGTAGGCCTATGTATCTAGCTAGCCGGAGTGGCGAGCGAGCGTGCACTAATGTGCAATTAATTAGTGGTTTTTATCTGTCACTTGGTCCGGATGGGGCGGGTTTTGATAAACAAACAAACAAACGCAAACGTCGGACAAGCCTGCCGCACATAGATACATATGTGGCGCAGATAAGAGAGGGTTTCGAGGAACGTGCGTGGCCTAAGGGGTGTTTGGAAGGTGTACTTTCAAAGGGCAGTCGAGTGGAACGTTGCATCTGTTTTGCAAGCTGTAAATGTTAATGAGTTATTGCAATACTCACTGCCCTAAAGCTTTTCTTATCGTGATTAATCCCTAGACCGTGAGAATATTTTCGATGCATTTACAAAAACTATTTGCATTTTTTAATTAATTTATGTTCTCGTGTGAATCATACTTTCTTCCAATGAAGGTGAATATTCATTGAACTACTGATTTGCTGATTTTATGACCTTACTTTGCATGTGAATAGATATGAGTTAAATCATTTTTTAACAGTTTATCTTCTACAGGGATTTAATGGTTAAATATGCACCCAAAGGTGAGGTTGTAGAATCTCAATGCCAAAATGAAATAAAATGTGCATGACTTCAAAGATGACATGATAGGCTATGCCAGCTTTGGCATCAAGACTCGGTAAAATGATGCAGAATCACAGCATTAAGATATTCAAGCGAAAAAAAATTAACAAAAAAAAGCCGATGGGACAGGGAACACTATGCCCAAACAATATTCTCAACTAGTCTTGTCAGTTCGAAGAAGACTGCCACATTAGACTGAGTCGATTTGGGGCCATTTTTGAATTTCTCAAACCCTGAGGTCTAAAAAGCTTCGTTTTGATTCAAAACTCATCCATGATTTTTTTTCAGAATTTTTAAGTTATGTTTACATGAGTAAATTTGAACTTTTAAGTTTATATGGGAAATGTGAATATTTTGTACTGAAAAATCATCATCATTTTATTTTCTTCTGTGGAACCGAGCCTGTTAATGGTTTTTGTGCCAATTTATAAGTTTTCTCAAAGAAATTTTCCGCTGAACAACTTTGTCGAAGACCGTAACTTCGTATCTCATTAGACAAAAAAATTATTAGCTGTACAACAGGGGTATATCTTTTAGCATTCATAAACAATAAATTCAATGGACATCACTGCTGGGTGCATAGCGTGGTATTGCAAGACTTCTTTTCATGCATTACTTCGCGGGGCACAAGCAGTGATGTCCATTGAATTTATTGTTTATCAATGCCAAAAGACGTACCCCTATTCAACAGCAAAAAACTTTTTAGCTTAATAATACACGAAGTTACGGTCTTCGACAAAGTTGTTTAGCGAAAAATTTTCTTGAGAGAATTTATAAATTGGCACAAAAACCACTAGCAGGCTCGGTGACACAGAAGAAACAAAAATGATGATGATTTTTCAGTACAAAATATTCGATTTTCCCATACAATCCTAAAAGTTCAAATTTACTCATGTACCTAAACGTTACTTTTAAATTCTGCAAAAAATCATGGATGAGTTTCGAACCAAAACGAAGCTTTTTAGACCCCAGGGTTTGAGAAATTCAAAAATGACTCCAAATCGACTTAGTCTACTGCCACATTCCATCACTCAAAGAATAGTTATTCGGTACAGTTTTATAAGATTTTCTGGATGCGCTCCCCACCAAGTGCCAGTGATTGATCGGAGAAAATTGATTCTTTTTGGGCATTTTGCTTTCAGATACTCATTATGGCCTCTCCAGGTACACTTGGAATCAAACCAAATCCCAATATAATTGAAACACCTTCTTTGAGTGATCGTTCTGCCTAAGAGCTGAAGCTTAGGTTGAGCAGTTTTATGTTTCTTAGAGAAAACAACCATCTCCATTTTCTGAGGGGAAAACTCAATCCCAAGCCCCAAAGCCCAGGAAGACAATCTGACTCAATAGATCCTGTGACAGACACCACGCCATCATCGGCAGATTGTCTTAGCGTACAGCCTTCATAGAGACAGCTGTCGATATCACTTACGTAAAAGTTGTACAAAAGTGGACTCAAACATGAACCCTGCGGGAGGCCCATGGAAGAGCTTCTTCTCACCGCAATATCTCCCTGAGCAATGTTTAGATGTTTCTCACAAAGCAGGCTGTATAAGATGTTGTTCAATAGAGGATTCAGACACAAGCGAAATTTTGCAGCACCCGGAAGGTTTTTCAACAAGTTAAGTTTGATATTATCAATTCCCGGAGCTGAATTGTTGCAAGAGAGAAGGGCAAGTGAGAATTCGAACATCGATAAGCTGGAATCCAGACCACACCTGTCGGGAGGCACATTCCGGATTATTTTTTGGACAAGTGTAGAATTTGGACAGACTTTCCTTGCAAAGTTAAAAATCCATCTATGTGAATATTCCTCACATTCTTTCGGAGATGATCGATTACGCATTCTTCGTGCAACTCTTCACAAGCTACTCGAAGATGTTTCCCGTGATAAACCACCCACAAAATTCCGCCAATAAGCCTTTTCCTTCCTCTTGATCAATTTTTTAAACTGATTTTCAAAGGAAACATATGCGGCAAAAAGTACGAGAGATCCGTGTTCTCGAAATCCTTTGAACGCTTTCGATTTTTCCTTTTAAAGCTTGGAACACTGCTGATCCCGCCAAGGATTAGGGGGCCTTCTAGGAACAGATGAATCTATGATAGGTTTTGGTTGAGCACAAAGTGCGATGGCTGTTATTATTTCGTCCGAATACTTTTTCCAGTCGATGTGCCTTGTAAGGTCATATGTCATATTTATTGTGATTGACCCCACTAGTGATAGTAATATCGATAGGCAAGTGATCACCACCATTCGTATAATAGACTAACTTCCACTGGCAATCAAATGATAGTGAATTTGAGCAAAGTGAGAGGTCAAATGTGTCGTGATTTTACGAATTTCAATTGAGAGATTCACTTAGACACGTCTGTCGCTCTCAAGAATAGATCAATGACTTACTTTGTTTTGTTTGTTTTGCCTAGTGTTGCCAACAAAATAACACACGTTGCCATAGACATTTATTTTATTCTATTTATCTTCAGTGTTGCCGAATACAACTATTGCTCCTGTTTACGAGAGCCGGAATTATTCGATAGAGTTCTTAGAAACACATAGAGGTTATAAACAGTAACATAACTTAACGCCATATTCAACAGACTATCGTTTTGGAATTCAAGATAAGTGCAATGTTTTTTATGGTTTCAGATATCGTTTTCTAAACGTTTTTTTACGCTGTTTCTAATCATTTTACAACTACTACAGGAACTGTTTGTTACAACATTTTCGGATTCGGTAGGCCATTTCTTTCTTTTTCTACCAGAAGGCCAAAACAAAACAAAAAATCTGCAACAGCTGCTTTAAAAATCTGTACTTTCTTAGCCAATTCCGTTTTTTTTTACACCGGAACGCCAAATCGAAGCAAACTATCATCAGCAGCAGCTGCCTTAAAAATCTGCGCTTCCAAAGCCAATTCCGTCTTTTTCTACCGGAAGGCCAAATCAAAGTAAACAATCAGCAGAAGGTGCCTGAAAATCTGCGCTTCCAAATCAAATCGTCATTTTCAACCGGAAGGTTTAATCAACACAGCAGCAGCGGTTTTAAAAATCTGCGCTTCTGAAGCCAATTCTGTCTTATTCCACCGGAAGGTCAAATCAAAACAGTGACTTCGATCCACTGCAACTCTTTGAGGCCAGTCGACCAGTACACACTGACAACACATAAGTCCTTAGATTTTATAGTTGTATGACAAGCAACGGCCTCCATAAGAATCGTCATGATCCAGACGGATGATTTTGAAATTGTGGAATGAGATGTTAGATTGAGAAGATAGCCAAGTTTCGGACAATGCGAGAGAGAGAGAGACAATGAAATGCAAAAATATCACAGTTAGTTTTATGAAGTAAATAATTGACAATACATACAATTCCACTGTAAAACAGTGATATCTCTGACCTCTCGCACTAAATAAGCCATCGAGAGAGATAAAACCTGAAAGATGTGGGTACTTACTACTTACTTAATGATCCCGCGCCGATCCTCCGGTGCATAGGGCCGTGGTAAAAGACCTCCACTGTTGACGATCCGGAGCCAGCGTCTTCACCTGGTCCCAGTCAAGATTCTCGTCGACAGTTCGGATTTCAGCGGCTAGGCTTCGCCGCCACGAGTTTCTGGGCCTGCCTCTTCTTCGATGACCTTCTGGATTCCAGTCAAGCGCCTCTCTGCAAATCTCGTTTTCATCTTTTCGCAGCGTGTGCCCAATCCATCTCCACTTACGTTCCCGAATCTCGATTTCTAGCGCCCTTTGATGACACCGGCGAGGTAGTTCCTCATTCGAGATCCAGTTGCCAGGCCACCAAGCGCGGATGATGTTCCGCAGGCAGCGGTTTACAAATACTTGCAGTTTTCGCGTCGTCACCGCATATGTGCACCAAGTTTCGCACCCGTACAGCAATACAGATTTGACGTTTGAGTTGAAGATTCGGATTTTTGTTCGTAGAGAGATCTGGCGTGACCGCCAGATGTTTCGGAGACTCGCAAACGCAAATCGGGCCTTTCTGATCCGGGTTTCGATGTCTTTCCTGGTACCACCATCAGGCGTTATCTGGCTACCAAGATACTGGAAGCACTCCACTTTCTCAACTTGTTGCCCAGCTACTATGAAACTGGAGGGATTTCCTGTGTTGATTTCCATCGACTTGGTCTTTCCGACATTGACTTTGAGACCTGCTGCCTTGGAGCTTTCGGTGAGGTCGTCGAGTTTGCTCTGCATGTCCGGTTGTGTTTGGGCGAGCAAAACAATATCGTCAGCCAGGTCAAGGTCGTTCAGTTGCTCCATTGTTAAAGGATTCCACGGCAATCCTCGGTTCGGTGCACAGTCGATCGATCCAGTCAGAATCTCATCCATTACGATGAGGAAAAGTAGCGGTGATAAGATACATCCTTGTCTCACTCCAGCAGTTACCGGGATTGGTTCGGACAAGACACCATCGTGCAAGACCTTGCACGAAAATGCCTCGTATTGTGCTTCGATGAGATGGACTAGTTTCTCTGGGACCCCTCGTCGCCTTAGAGCCGCCCAGATGTTTTCATGATTAAGTCGGTCGAATGCTTTTTCGAAATCAACGAACACCAGCAGAAGAGAGTCCTAGAATTCGTTGATTTGTTCCAGTATGATTCGTAGCATTGTGATGTGGTCCACACATGATCGTCCGGATCGGAATCCAGCTTGTTACCGTCGGAGTGTAGCGTCGATTTTCTCCTGGATCCTGCTCAGGATCACTTTGCAGAGTACTTTGAGGGTTGTACAGATCAACGTTATGCCTCGCCAGTTACCGCACTCTGTCAGGTCTCCTTTCTTCGGGACCTTTACGAGGATACCCTGCATCCAGTCGGCCGGGAATGTTGCAGTATCCCAGATGTCAGCGAAAAGACGGTGCAACATTTGTGCTGACAGGGCAGGGTCGGCTTTCAGCATTTCAGCAGGGATGCAATCGATCCCAGATGCTTTGTTGGATTTCATGTTTTTGATTGCCGCTTCTATTTCAGCCAGCGAGGGCGCTTCCGAGTTGACGCCATTTATGCGACTCACTGTTGGCGCTTCGAGCGGCGGGTTCTGTTGGCCATCGCTATTCGTGACTCGGAAAAGTTGTTCGAAGTGCTCAGTCCATCGTTTGAGCTGATCTGTTCGATCGGTCAATAACTGACCTGCTCGGTCTTTCAGCAACATTCTTGCATTAGTCCTTGCACCACTGAGGCGGCGAGAAATGTCATAAAGTAATCGGATATCTCCATTGGCGGCGGCTCTTTCCCCCTCTTCGGCTAGGGAGTTTGTCCAGGCTCTCTTGTCTCGTCTACAAGCTCGTTTAACTGCCTTTTCCAGCTCCGCATATCGTAAGCGGGCGGCTGCTTTGGCTGACCCGATACATGCCTGCTCAATTCCGACTTTCGCCTTTCTCCGATCATCGACCATCCTCCAAGTTTTATCCGACATCCATTCACTTCTTCTTCCACAAACTTTACCGAGAGTACCATGGCTCGTCGTGATAAAGGCATTCTTGATTCCACACCACTGTTCTTCGACTGTTCCGTCTGTCGGCAGCTCCGAGGCTCGGGATTCTAGCTGTTCAACGTATGCCCTTTTCATCTCTGGATTCTCCAACCGGCGGACGTCGTATCGACACCCGACTTTCTCCTCGCGCCGTTGGACACGCGCAACTCTCAGTCGTATCTCGCCAAGGACGAGGTGATGGTCAAATGCAATGTCTGCGCTTCGTTTGTTGCGGACATCAAGAAGGCTCCTTCTCCATTTTCGGCTGATGCAGATGTGGTCAATTTGATTTTCTGTTCGGCCATCTCGGGATACCCAAGTGACCTTATGTGCTGGTCGATGGGGATGTGGGTAGGTTTGCATCAATTGTTGAAAAAGTGTCTTTACAATAGGAAGCATTGCGGTAATTATGTTTCTGATGAAGTCCGCATCAAAAAACGAAAAATTGTTAAAAATATCGGACAACCTAAAAAATCCCGACTTGGCAGCTGCAGAGGAAGAAATTACATTAGGTATTGGGGCTTTTGATGATCCCGCGACTGCTGGATCACTGGAGATTATAATTTTACCGCGGAAACCAGGTGGTATTTCGTTTTGCTGATTTGCTTCTGTTGATTTCTTAGCACTGTTAATTAATGAACTGACTAGAGGATCTTTTTAGGGATTTGTAACGACTCTCCTTTTACCCTCCTATACCGAAATTACCAAGCATTTTTCTTTGACATCTTAACTTCTATTTATTACTTCTTAATCTAACAATAAATACATAACGAGTTTGACAATGATCGTAGCAAGCTAAGAGGATAATGATTAGACACTTCTAAGCTGAGTACAGATTCAGGCTGATAAATTACATGCGTTAATCATATCTCGCGCGCGTAAGCAAAGCATTTCTTTTAAATATTATTTCTGGAATTCAGTTTCCTTTATCGGTAGGCAATACATGCACTTTGCCACCTGGATTCGTAAACTTAGCGAAGACACCCAGCCTTCTGTTGATGGACACCAAATGTTGTGATATGATGCTGTCAGATGTTGCTACCTTCCTTTTTGATGAATCGGTCCTTGATCACACACATTGATGCTCGACTCTTTCGATCAACAATCGTTCCGCAGAATCCCGAATGTCTCACTCATACTCGTTAAAACTGTTTCACTTTGCATACCTGCTAACTCAGGAGCGTAAACATCCGAAGTGCGACGAGGAGTGATGATGTTATTCCGTTCTTTACAACTTGACTAAGTGTGTAGCCGCTGTTATGGTTTTGTTGTTGTCCAACTCAGGATTACACATGCATTTTAGGCTGAGTTTGTGGACAACACACGCATTGGCACTCGTTCACTTCGTTGAACACTAATGTATCAAACACCTTTCGTCTTCGCACACACACCACGTAAAGCTGAGAGTTCATGCGCACTCTGATGGTTCTCAATTTGGTAGGTGGTTGGGTGTGGGCTGAATTTGAAGCCGTCAACAAAAGGGCTCTGCGTGTAAAAACATCGCATTAGTCATTAGCTGATTTTTACAACATTGAGCATTTACCTCTAATTTAGAGAACCCTTTCTCAAAGATTGATCCGATTCACTCCTCGAACTGATCGGTTTCCTCGATCGATTGGCTTGACGGCCTTGGGCTGCACATAAACGTTTCGAGGTTAAGAAAATGACTTTGCCAAATTTTGTGTGCCTTACCTATGTGATTTAGCAAGCTCGGATTTTCCGATCAGCTTGGTGTTTGAAGATCAGTGTTTCTTCCTAGGAGGATTATTTAAAGGTTACACATTTGACTTAATTATGCTTCTACGAGTTTTACCTCTCTTCAGCTCCTTTTCCTTCTCGTGGAAGTATTTCACGTGCTGCCACGGTCAAGTTGGTTTCTTGGCGTAGTTCCTGTACCTTTCAGTGCCTGAAATCGCAACTCCTTTTAGTCTCCCGATCCTTGTCCTGAATTTGTGTCTATTTACCTTTGGTTTCATCAACCTTCCATGCGATTTGCTGCGGGAACTCGCGATTTACACACTTTGTACGTTCAGCTTCGAAGTAATCTGTCTTCCTTTAGCGGAAGCTACGTGTCAGATTTATTACGCTGCTCTGGCAGTGCTGCCTGCTGATCAGCTAAGACTGTTATACGCTATTTCAAGCCCGCTTCCCCCGTACGATACAGGAGTGATTCAATTTTCACTTCTCAAAGGTGATTAATTTATGTAAATTGGTTTCCATTTATGATAATATTTGTGGATCTAAATAGTCCTTAACGGCTGCACATTTTACACGTAATAGATTTCCCTAACACAAAAAGTGTCTGTTCTTCTTCAGTAGTATCCTAACAAGGAGCATTACCTCCGATTAGGAAGTCATCGATTAAAACGAAATGAGGGAGTGAAATACCCTCAAAAGTTACTCGAAATGAGGCTGAAGGAGAGTACTTTTGACGACGTTGGCAGTGATGAGTTGGCGGCAGTTTACGATTTTGACCAAAGTCGTGTCAAGGCCTCTGAACCTTGTCAACGCCATCGGATTTAACTTACTCTGCCGACAGGTTCATTTCGGATATCACTCCCTCCATTTCAACTCGGTATTCCAGCTTAAAATGTTTGTTGGCAACAATTTCGTAGGCTGCTTTAAAGTTAGCCACGACCACCCGCAGTGTTTTGAGCCTTAACTTCGTAACGTTGGTCACAGAGGGTCATTTAGTAAGATCTTTAACAATCCGAATAACATTCAGAGGCTTTCCATTCGGTTTGGGCCGGAAATAAACCCCCAACGGACCAGCAAAAGCTGGCCTTTTAAAAATCCGAATCCAATAGCTTATTGACTGGTTCGCCGAAAATGCCAAAACGGCGCAAAAAAGTCCGGATGTAAACTTACCACACTAATTTAACTTTAAATTTGAAGACCGGGTAGTAAAGAGCCTGCACGCTACGGCATCAACGTTTCGAATGAATTTGCTAAGTTTAAATTGTTAATAATTTAAGCTTCCAGAAATACAATATTCAAAAGAAAGTAGTTGGTATAAAACGAAGCTATTTGTGGAAAATGGTTTGCCATGTTCTTCCGGAAAAAAAATTTCTTGTTGCGTGACCTCTTTGCGTTGTACGATCTGGCTGAAATTTTGCATTAAAGTTAGACCTAGAATCAGTTTTATTGTAATTTTGGCCTGCAGCGCGTATGTTTTTCAAAAGTCGGCTGATTTGGGCCGCTCTAGTGCTCGTCCTACCTCCTACGCCATTGTCGTAAAATTCATATGTTCAATCGTCTGTTACAATACAGAAGCTATATTCTTATAAAAAAGACACGTTCAACTTCAACACCTGTTCCTTTATGGTCACGCATTCGTGAGCAGATTCATGTACAGTTAATAACATAAACATAACTCCGAAAGTTCAATTATAACATGCCAATCAAGTAAGCACATACAGGTACTGGTACGCACTCAGCCAAATTAAATGTCAACCGTTTTATTGCCGACGACTGTCAGAAACGGAATCACGCCGCCCTACTGCTCTGCAACGAATTTTACTGGAGGTCAAAAGGGGGGCGGGGCGGGGGCGACGTCGACGACCAACGAAATTGCATTCAAAGCGAGCCGCCCGACTCGACACCAAGCAGCAGCGGCATCGCGAGAGCGATATGAATCTCTACTTTTAATCTTGATATACCTACTCTACTCGTGATGCGGCCCCTCTGGAGGAACTATAGGATGGGATCAAATTCGAGGTGTTTGGTGTAAAGAGGGTGGGCGCAAAAGGGGGCGTATACGGTCGGTACCTCAACATTGACCCTAATACGTGCGTTATAAATCAAATCCCATAAATAGTAGTAGCAGCGGGGAAGTATTAAAAAGTTCGTAGCAGCAACCCCTTCGAAGAAGAAGAGCTTTGGCGCGGGGGTGCCAGATCGAATTATAAAAATCACGAAGAATTACAAACGGATGAAGAATAACAACAACAATCAAAGAAGCGGACACGAACGAAAGCCAAGAACGCAGCTCTTAAGATGGGCCATAAATCACAAATCACAACCGCTCGTTCACTCACTCAGTAGGCCGGTGCGGTGACAGCCGTTTGTCCGTTGAGTATTCCGGTGAATGAATCGCCTGCTTAGTGGGCTTCTTCGTGCGTCGGCGAGAATCGGTTTTGCGCGTGATTCAGGTTAGGAATCGAACCGAATACATCCGGTTTCGGTAAGCGAGCATCCGACTACCACCTGTTAATTCACGGCACGACAGCTTCGACCGACCGAAGATGCGTCTCCGTTGATGAATAATCTGAGTCAGCTTGTATAATAAACAATTTGCACAACTGTTCAGATCGAAACTCACGATAGCAACCGACTAGCGCCCTCATCATCATTATCGTTTAATGAACGATATAATTTATGATTATAATCGGTAGGTACCTGACTGAAAGAAATTATTATCCATATTGGTCGGAGTCCTAAAACAAACCGTAGGTAAACTCAGGCCCTGGAACACTCCTATCATCGGGAATCGTGTGCCCGGCGGCCGATTCAACAACTGACAGGGAGGTACTAATTAACTTTGACATTGAAAAATCCAGCTGAGCTGAGCTGAGTGACGCTAATAAAGCACCCCCACACGGTTGCGATGCGACACTTAGACACAAGACCGCGACTACTCTGTCTGGAAAATCTTGCACGGTTGGTGTTGAGCACCGCTATACACCAACTTATGTATACGTTTTGTGAGTTGAATTACTTTGAAACCAATAGTTTAGCTGGTTACTAAAAATATGTATCCGCGAACCACTTTTTGACGGTCGCCATGGAAGACAAAAGGTATTTTTCATGTTTTAAAAAAATGACAAATTACGACTTAAATGACAAAATTCTAAAATGTCTACATAAATTCACCTGATACAATTAACTATACTATATAATGTATTTGAAGGCTGTTTAGTAGTTGACTCTGAAACATCTGAAAAAATTGCAGGATAAAGATTTTTTTTTTGTTAGGGTGACTTTGAATTCAGCTGTCATCAGGCGGCTCGTACCTGTATCCGATGTGGAAAGCGGACGACGACGAATGCATACACTACAGGCATGTACTAATACGTCAGCAAATACATATACAGAATAATAACAGCATATTTTTCCGTTAACACGAAGCGAAGCATCGAATCCGGCTCGAAGGACCACTGACTGCGATAAACAATCAGGATTAATCTGACTCGCCAACTACTTTGCTGTAAATGTTGAATCATGAGTTCCAAACAGGCTCCAATCAAATCAAACGATCTGCTTCTTCGTATGCATGCGCAATCAATGTCGCACTTTTAGAACTGATAATAAGTCTCACTTTGTGAGTGCGGAAAATTAGCGGAAAGAGCTTCGTATTACCTACCACTGCACCGAAACACGATTATTCGCCTTCGAAGGGTTATTAGAACGTTGGGTCCGTTGAACATCACTTGCATCGCAGACAAAAGAAGAGATGATAACTCAGATTTTTTTAATTAAAGCGTGCTCTCTTCCTGCTCCAACGATCCTATAAATTTTAAGGCTCTAGCTCCAGAACATTTCCTTGTCGGTGATTTGATACAATATCGTCCTGAGCTAAACCTCTCCTAATTACCTTTCCAGCTGGATAAGCCAATAGATTGTTCTTCGAACGCTTTGGGATAGATATAATAATATTGTCAAAAACGTAATATTTTTTTTGGGTAATATTTTTCTAAGACTTTTTAAAATATTTAATAGCAGGTCAAGATAAACAAATAAAGGTGCAGGTGCAAATATTCAGTGCTATTTTTGAATAGTTTTGATGCGCTGATTCTGAATATGCAACTAAAAGCTCTAATTTTCGAGATAACTTATGAATCTATTTAATAATTAAATTTGAGCACTTTTTTTTGGCAAACTCATAGAACATCACAAAGGTTTTGAAAATTAAGGTTTAAAATCCATGATCAGTTTTCTATTTTGAATTCTAGCAAAAAAGTTATAGTCGTTTTCTTTATATGGATGTTTTTCAGAATTCTACAAAAAAAAGAGCAATTTTACGTAATTTTCAAAAAAAAACGAATTAAATCTTTGCTACTTCCTAAAGCATTAGTTAAATCGTTTTGCAGTCTTCTACAAAGTTTATTATTTGAGTAAGTTACAAATACTTAAAGATTTTCTTGAATGATGTCAAAAAGAGTTGTAAATCTAATGAAGAGTGTAGAATCTAATGTTTTTGAAGCGCTGTATTTCTGATACTAAAATATCATGACATAATCTGAATCCTTGATTGAGTAAAGTAAGTACATGAAAAATCTTGCTTTAATTTTCTTGTTAGTTTATTAGTTTACCATTTGTGTTTCTTAGTATAGTGGAAAAGTGGAAAGTTATTTCTATTTTACTTTTGTGAAAATTTGTTGATGTATATGTTGAGCCTGTATATGCTTCTCACGATATTTTATGAGAACGACATTATTCTAACAAATTGGGCAAAAACGCTTGTTTTGTTGGCCCTCAGATACTTGCTGAAAATGAACCATCAAAAACAAGTAAGAAACATTTGTTCTTGAAAATTTACGGACGTGACTTGCCTCATTTTGGTGAGCGATTCTATATTTATCGTCGAAATGACTCAGAATCAAAGTAATTCTTAAAAAACCAATTTTTATTTGACTCAAAAATCCAAAACGGGTTTTCTTTCTCCATTAATTTCATCGAAAATTCATAACAAACATCGATTTACTGACCGATAAGTTGGTAAAATTCGGGGTTCATGAAAAGGTAAAATTAATTCATTGAATTTTTACTTGTTTGATTTCATACATCTCGCGTGAGTTTTCATTACGTCGAATGAAACATCTTAAAAAATCACAGAAAACTGCTGCAAATGTTATCAAACCAACTTCAAAATTTTTAATTCGCATATACAACTTAATGAAGCTCACGCGAGATATATTGAATCTAAACATTACGCAATACCCGTTGTAGATTCATCACACTAAACATGATATTTATTTTAAAACAGTTGCGTAAGTGATTGAATCGTACATCCGAATAACTCACCCACCGATACGTCAAAAAAGCCATTAAGCACATACGTTGACGAAACTGCGGCAAGACCGTCCACCCATGGTTGATTATCTACATACATACGTACATACAGGTGAATCACAGCTTCGTGTAGCGTTTCTCGAAAAGCGAAACAAAACCACGACTTAGAGCTCTTGCATAGTGCATTAGTATAAGTAAGCCGTTGGGCAAAAAAAGGAAAAGCTGCATGCAAAATAAATTCTTTGAATAAATGTTGATTTTTTTTCAGGATACGAGCGTTTCCTAAGGAAGCAGAAGTAATTTTGCATAGTTTCTTTAGAAATTCCGCAATGAAAACACAACATTCCAACAGATAGACCCGAATACTTCAACAAAAGAATAGGGGAACCATTATGCCTTTCAAACATAATGGTCATTTTTTTTAATTTGTTCTGCTAGTTTCCGCACTGCTACTTAATCAAATATCCACATTATTGATTCCACTTGTTAGCCAATAATTCCAAATATACTTGTTAGCACTTTTTTAGAGCAAAGGATAAGTTAAAAACAACCGCATATATAAACTTTTGATGTGTGTCCAACAGACCTCATGTACGTATGTGTAGCAAGAACCTAAGGTCATTGTTTGAGCCAAACTCGAAGAATTGACAACGTCGCATTTGCGCCACCAACAAAAAAGTAGCATTACCGATCACCGCCTGCACGGTAAAAATAATAAACTCAACCGCCACTTTTTTGTACGCATCTCGGACAAAAAGTGCAGGGACTCAATGTTATGTTTAATGCATTTAACTCAACTTGAAGTTTAGCGTATTTAACTCAGCGTTCAGTTTAGTGCAATTTACTCATCGGAAAGTTTTTCGAGGTTTTCTCGACGGTGCGTCAATTCGAAGGATCGTAAAAAATTAGCGATTTGTTTCGAATCATAGGAATAATAAGCAGGCATTCTCATCTAATTTCTATATTTACATGTTTTTAATACATTATTCCTTCCAGAATGGAAGTATAACTTCTTGTAATCCTAATTTTAACATCTTCTTGGAGGCAGCGGTTGCAGGAATTCCAACTGCCCAGTGTGCTGCTCCTGCGAGCCCCGCGGAACACTAGTCCTGGGAGCAGATCTTCCCGATGTCTTCTGGCATTAATGATGTTCCTCAGGCTACAGCGTGCGGGAGCATCAGCTGAACCTTCACTGCGGCCTCCGTGGTCTTTGTAGTACAGGAACACACGCAAAACTTTAATCCGCCGGGGTAATGGAGAACACATGTGGGCCATTTTGTCCGACTTCGCGTTGAACGGCTTCTTGATGGCGTTTCTGAATGAATGCATATATATTCAAATGAGGCGAGGTTCTGCTAGGACACATGCTCCTTGGGACATTCCTAAACGCTGTCTTGCGCAGGAATATGATAACCTGTTGTAGTGAATGGCAATTAAAAATGAAATTCACTACACCTGTCTGACGAAAAGTTTTGTTAAGAACATTGATTTCGAGAAAACTAAAATTATATTGCTTACCTGCGGAGTATTTTCTATTAAGGCACAAGCTTCATGGTGTCATCTCCAGCACCTTTCAATCGATGCACCTTTCAAGCATTTCAGGTTTCCCTAGAAACGATCCTCTACTGGCGAGTCCCGGTAGAACCTGTCAAAACGGATTTAATGTTAACGATGAGTTAATAATTCAAATTTGATTACAAACTGTTCAAATTTTCCACCGTTTTCTAAACACCACACGGGGCTCAACTTGTCCTTTGCCTCTAGGTTGGGTGGATTCATCAAAGTGAAGGGATCACCAACGACTGGTGGAGTACTGTTGTCCATGGAACGTAGAACCGGCACGATAAAGCGCTCCTGCAGCAGATCGGTGATGGCTTTCCGATTTTCCGGTGTTGTTTTTTCCTTCGCTCTGCTGCAGATTATCTGAATAGAAAAAAAGGTTCAAAATCTAATGAAAAAATTTAAAATGAGATAATCACTCACATCTTTTGCCATATGTCCATCTGAATTCATAGTCAGCTTGCACTCCGGATAAGAATTCAACACCTCGCCAACCCCACGCAATTAAACTTGGCCGCAAAGTGGAGCGGCGTATCGCCACGACTTTTGTTCGACATGTTCAAATACATATCAAGCCAAATGGCACTGACTTCATCGGTCGAGGCAGTTCTCTTTCCATGCAGCAGCTCGATGAACCGAGATTTTCGATCGTCTGCAGTATCAGCTTGCACATATCGACATTGCCCTCCATGGCGGCCACGTGTAGCGCGGAGGAGGATTGGCCTGGATTATGCTCTGCACTAGTGGCAACAGGCTCAGTCGTTTTAACGGGTCCTTTGTCTGCAATCTTAGTTCCAGATGGACAGGGAGAAGTTTGGCTCGTTGGTTTTTTATGTTCCGGTGTTTCAGGGGGAATGCACTGTTAGCACCCTGGTGCAGTTTCCCTTGTTCCTATCATGGTAAAATTAGTTTTAATAATATGGTTGTTTAATTAAATCTTATTACTACACTGACCTGATTCGGTTGCCTCCGGCCGGATGGATGAACATGAATTTTCGATGAAGCCGATGATTCGCCGGGAGTAGCCGAAATCGACTCCAAACAAGGACTGGATTGCTGGCCCATTTCATATGTAATGTCCGCACTTCCATAAATAGGACCCTTCGGACAACGTTTCGTAATTCGTTGCGAATCACGGACTAACCCGCAGCATCATCAACCGACTGAGAAAAAAAAACAAAATGGCAATTAAAAAAGTACTCACCCTGAAAGTTTATTGGGAAAAACTTTTGAGATGCATACGAAATAACAAACGAAAAGTATGCAAACAAAAGAAAATACCAAAAAACTCTCGGTTGCGTAAAAATAACTTTCTCGGTAAGTTTTCGACATTTTGCGTGTGCTCTTTTGGGTAATTTTTCGTCCACTGATGGTCATGTATTCAAATGTGTGTATGAAAATGGCCGGTAAAAGCCGGCCGAGTTTTTAACAATTGCATGCTTTAGCGCCAGCCAGCAAGCTGTAGAAATTTCCGTTGCGCACACAGATGTGTGTGAGTGGGTTTGAAAGAGTCGATCATCCAAGCAACCGGCGTGTTCGTCATTCCATTCATATATATTCAAGTAAGAATTTCTCCTTGCAAGTTAAGATTCCTTCGTAAGAGTTTATGTTAGTTAAGTTTTCCTGCCCATTCCTCCTGGCCAAGGTGGAATCCCGGGTCTAGATCTTATTGAGATCCAATTCCAGACTCCCGCACAACTGACTTGATTGCTTGCTGAACTCTACAAAGGTCAGTTGTGCTATCGATTGCTCAACATCGTCGGTTGAGTTTGGCTCTCATATATTGTCTATATAATGGGAGCGCAAAGACGACTTATATCAAGATACCACACCTCCTCGAATCAAGATTCTTCCAATTAAGTTTAAGTGTAAATATTTAGTGTAAGAACAACTGTTAATGGAGAAGAATTTAGTGCCTCGTTATTAGCGATTTTTTCACTCAATTTTATATCCGGTAAAATGAGTCTTTGGACTTTTCGAACGGTCCCGCATTTTCGAGCGAAATTACAGTCCACGGATCTTTCAGTCATGATTTTCCGACGCATAGGGCTGAGATAAAAGATCTCCACTGCTGGCGATCACGCGCGAGCGTCTTCACTTGCTGCCAGCCAAGGTTCTCGTCAACTGTGCGGATTTCAGCGGACAGACAACGCCGCCACGTGCTTCTGGGCCTACCTCTTCTTCGATGCTCATCTGGATTCCAGTAATGCGCCTCTCTGCAAATCTCGTTTTCATCACTTCGCAGCGTGTGACCAACCCATCTCCACTCACGTTCCCGAATCTAGATTTCTAGCGCCTTTTGATGACACCGGCGTTGTAGTTCCACGTTTGTGATCGAGTTGCCAGGCCCCCAAGCGCGGATGATGATGCGCAAGCAGCGATTCACAAAAACTTGCAGTTTTCGCATCGTCACCACATATGTGCACCAAGTTTTACACCTGTACAACAATACGAATTTGACGTTTCGGATCTTAGTTCGTAGAGAGATCTGGCGTGACCGTCAGATGTTTCGGAGACTCACAAACGCAAATCGGGCTTTTCTGATCCGGGGATGTGCTTCTTGGTACCACCTTCAGGCGTAATCTGGCTACCAAGATACTGGAAGCACTCCACTGTCTCAACCTGTTGTCCAGCTACCACGAAATTGGAACGATTTTCTGTGTTGATTTCCATCGACTTTGTCTTTCCGACATTGATTTTGAGACCTGCTGCCTTGGAGCTTTCGGTGAGGTCGTCGAGTTTGCTCTGCATGTCTTGTTGTCGTCGGACGAGCAAAACAATATCGTCTGCCAGGTCAGGGTCGTTCACTTGCTCCACTGTGTTCACTTGCTCCACTGTCGAAGGATTCCACGGCAATCCTCGGTTTGGTCTATAGTTAATCCATTACGATGAGAAAGAGTAGCGGTGATAAGATACAACTTTGTTTCACTCCAGCAGTTACCGGGATTGGATCAGACAAGATACCGTCGTGCAAGACCTTGCACGAAAATGCCTCGTACTGTGCTTCGGTGAGATGGACTAGTTTCTCTGGGACTCCTCGTCGCCTTAGAGCCGCCCAGATGTTTTCATGGTTAAGTAGGTCGAATGCTTTTTCGAAATCAACGAAAACCAGCAGAAGAGAGTCCTGGAATTCGTTAATTTGTTCCAGTATGATTCGTAGCGTTGTGATGTGGTCCACACATGATCGTCCTGATCGGAATCCAGCCTGTTGCCATCGAAGTGTAGCGTCGATTTTCTTCTGGATCCTATTCAGGATCACTTTGCAGAGTGCTTTGAGAGTTGTACAGATCAAAGTTATGCCACGCCAGTTACCGCATTCGGTCAAGTCTCCTTTCTTCGGGACCTTTACAACGATACCCTGCATCCAGTCGGCCGGGAATGTTGCAGTATCCCAAATGTCAGCGAAAAGACGGTGCATCATTTGTGCTGGCAAGGTAGGGTCGGCTTTGAGTATTTCAACAGGAATGCAATCGATTCCAGGCGCTTTGTTGGATTTTTTTGTCTTTGATTACCGCTTGTATTTCAGCCAGCGAGGGCGCATCCGAGTTTACGCCATTAATGCGACTTACTGATGGTGCCTCGAGCTGCGGGTTCTGTTGGCCATTGCTATTTGTAACTCTGAAAAGTTGTTCAAAATGCTCAGTCCAACGCTTGAGCTGAAGGCGTAGACGCAAACCTATATCACTAGGTCATTTCACTTTTTCGTAGTTGAAGATTCAAAAGCACTGGACTCAAGTCGAAAACTATCAATTCTTCCACAAACCACAAACATCGAATTTATTTTCCAGGAGCTAAAATTTGTGACGGAAAAATATAACACACCCGTCAACAGTCACCGCCTACCTAGTTCTTATCGAATTGGTGCCAGAAAGTGGTATCAGAACTAGTGATCTGACATCTTTCATTCATAAAAATTCTCATCGGCGCTCAGCCCTACGGCTTTATCCCTTGCGAAGGACCGACGACGATTGCGATTGCGCTTTTTTTTTTTTTTTTTTTTTTTTTTTTTTTTTTTTTTTTTTTTTTTTTTTTTTTGTTTCGATTATAGTCGTTTTAACGTCTTCATGTCATTCGCGACTTATATCAACGATGAAGTTGGCGGACAAGTCATTGAAAAACTTATCCGGTACAACTGTGATCGATGTTTACTCTTGGGCTCGAACTCACGGACATCGGATCAGAAAGCAACTGACTTGCCAACTGAGCTATATCACAAGCCCTAATTGCGATTGCGCGGCAAGTTACATAGAGCTAGCATGCGAAACAAGTGCAAACGAAGTGTTACAATTGACACAGTGATCCAGTGAGAGTTTGCCGCACACGTCTCAGGCCTTTCTTCCCAGGCACCAGTCTCGGCATCTCCGGCGGAATGTCAGCAGAACTAGGTTCGTCTAGAAGAAGACGGTCTAGGTCCTATTTAACAAGCAAGCGCACACGGGTGCCAAGCACATGTTGGAATTTCACTGACGCGCCGCCGGCAAATCGTCGTCGGCGTCGCCGGAGATCTGAAACCCGTACGCAAGATCCATCCCCATGTTTACTCTGTTGATTTTCGATCTTGTTTGCTACATGTCTTCCAGGCCTTTGGAAAGCGATGATGATCGTGTCTCCCCGAAGCCCGGGGGATCAGTAAGTAAGTCGGTGGGTGGACAGGGTGGGAAAACGATTTCTCACACATATTCGAACGCAATCCTCTTCTGTTCGTTCGGCTTCGTTTTTTCTCGTCTCCCATACATTTCCAGGGGGTTACGCTGTTCGAATCCGGGGCCGGTCATCCATCATATTAATTCCCTTCATATGTTTCGCTTGCTACTACTCACTTGCCTCCGCCCTTCGGTTCGGGATAAGTCGCTTTCAGTAATTGCGTCGTTTTGAAGTCGGGGTAACGTACAATGTTGCAGCTTATCGGAGATAATCACGTTTAACAAATTAAAATGCCACGTAGGGTTTAGCACTTGTGACTTTTAATGTATTTTGGTTCAGTATCTTTTGAGGTGATTTTGAAAATTGGTCGATTTTTAATCCCAATTGGGGGGAAACAAATCTAGCTCATGGTCAAAACACTTGTACCGAAACATACAGGTACGTCAGTTAGAATTTATCCATGAAGAGAAAAAACTAAGCGGAACGGCAACTCTTTTTTTTCTTCCACCGACCTCGCCAACCAACCAAACCTTCATCATCACAATTATCGCATCAGTTCTACTAGAAGGCGATAAATGTTAGCCGGCTGAAAAGTCCACGGAACATTGGTATACGTATTAACCGTGCTGCGAAGACGCCAGGTTGTCTGTACACTTGTGGGGCGCTCACACACGGACGGCGGCATTCCTTGTACCAACTACTACATACTACTTTAGTACGTGCCCACCCAAGTGGTGGCGTTCCATCATGGATGGATTTGCTGAAGACGACGACCGAACGACGGCAACATTGACGTCGAAAGCGCGCGCACACACATGTTTGCATGCGGATACCCTTGCTCAAACTATCGGCACCGGCACGGTAAACCAATATGCTAGCCCCAAACCGTCGTCGTCGTCGCTGCTGATGGAACCATCATCAACCAACTACGCGGCACGGTCTTAGAACATTTTTGCCATGCTTGGAAGTGCTTGGAAAGCGGGGAAGTACCAAATGGCATCCGAGCTAATGGCGTCCTTCAAGTTCGGGCAGAAATGCGTTGCGATTTGAAGAATGTCTCCAGTTTCTGCCGGAGATTTTGTTACGGATTTCTTTTTTTCTCTTGGAGGTTGCAATGTTTAAAAACTTGACACATTAAAAGTGTTTTTTTACTTTCGATAAAACTATCCTTAGACATATAGGGATAAAACCAGCCGTCTTAAATGAGTTTTTTAAAAGAATTATTACGATTCATTAATTGCAGTTGATAATTGTTAAAAATGACAAAAATGACAAAAATGACACAAATGACAAAAATGACACAAATGACAAAAATGACAAAAATGACAATAATGACAAAAATGACAAAAATTACAAAAATGACAAAAATGACAAAAATGACAAAAATGACAAAAATGACAAAAATGACAAAAATGACAAAAATGACAAAAATGACAAAAATGACAAAAATGACAAAAATGACAAAAATGACAAAAATGACAAAAATGACAAAAATGACAAAAATGACAAAAATGACAAAAATGACAAAAATGACAAAAATGACAAAAATGACAAAAATGACAAAAATGACAAAAATGACAAAAATGACAAAAATGACATAAATGACAAAAATGACAAAAATGACAAAAATGACAAAAATGACAAAAATGACAAAAATGACAAAAATGACAAAAATGACAAAAATGACAAAAATGACAAAAATGACAAAAATGACAAAAAAGACAAAAATGACAAAAATGACAAAAATGACAAATATGACAAATATGACAAAAATGACAAAAATGACAAAAATGACAAAAATGAAAAAAATGACAAAAATGACAAAAATGACAAAAATGACAAAAATGACAAAAATGACAAATATGACGAAAATGACAAAATTACAAAAACCAATTTTGACATTTTTGACAATTTTGACAATTTTGACAATTTTGACAATTTTGACAATTTTGACAATTTTGACAATTTTGACAATTTTGACAATTTTGACAATTTTGACAATTTTGACAATTTTGACAATTTTGACAAATTTGACAATTACGACAATTTTGACAATTTTGAGAATTTTGACAATTTTGACAATTTTGACAATTTTGACAATTTTGACAATTTTGACAATTTTGACAATTTTGACAATTTTGTAAATTTTGACATTTTTGACAATTTTGACAATTTTAACATTTTTGACAATTTTGACAATTTTGACAATTTTGACAATTTTGACAATTTTGACAATTTTGACAATTTTGACACTTTTGACAATTTTGACAATTTTGACAATTTTGACAATTTTGACAATTTTGACAATTTTGACAATTTTGACAATTTTGACAATTTTGACAATTTTGACAATTTTGACAATTTTGACAATTTTGACAATTTTGACAATTTTGACAATTTTGACAATTTTGACAATTTTGACAATTTTGACAATTTTGACAATTTTGACAATTTTGACAATTTTGACAATTTTGACAATTTTGACAATTTTGACAATTTTGACAATTTTGAAGATTTTGACAATTTTGACAATTTTGACAATTTTGACAATTTTGACAATTTTGACAATTTTGACAATTTTGACAATTTTGACAATTTTGACAATTTTGACAATTTTGACAATTTTGACAATTTTGACAATTTTGACAATTTTGACAATTTTGACAATTTTGACAATTTTGACAATTTTGACAATTTTGACAATTTTGACAATTTTGACAATTTTGACAATTTTGACAATTTTGACAATTTTGACAATTTTGACAATTTTGACAATTTTGACAATTTTGACAATTTTGACAATTTTGACAATTTTGACAATTTTGACAATTTTGACAATTTTGACAATTTTGACAATTTTGACAATTTTGACAATTTTGACAATTTTGACAATTTTGACAATTTTGACAATTTTGACAATTTTGACAATTTTGACAATTTTGACAATTTTGACAATTTTGACAATTTTGACAATTTTGACAATTTTGACAATTTTGACAATTTTGACAATTTTGAACAGTTTTGAACAATTTGGAACAATTTTGAACAATTTTGAACAAGTTGGAACAATTTTGAACAATTTTGAACAATATGGAACAATTTTGAACAATTTTGAACAAGTTGGAACAATTTTGAACAATTTTGAACAATATGGAACAATTTTGAACAATTTTGAACAATTTTGAACAATTCTGAACAATTTTGAAAAATTTTGAACAATTTTGAACAATTTTGTCGTTTATGTCATTTTTGTCATTTTTGTCATTTTTGTCATTTTTGTCATTTTTGTCATTTTTGTCATTTTTGTCATTTTTGTCATTTTTGTCATTTTTGTCATTTTTGTCATTTTTGTCATTTTTGTCATTTTTGTCATTTTTGTCATTTTTGTCATTTTTGTCATTTTTGTCATTTTTGTCATTTTTGTCATTTTTGTCATTTTTGTCATTTTTGTCATTTTTGTCATTTTTGTCATTTTTGTCGTTTTTGTCATTTTTGTCATTTTTGTCATTTTTGTCATTTTTGTCATTTTTGTCATTTTTGTCATTTTTGTCATTTTTGTCATTTTTGTCATTTTTGTCATTTTTGTCATTTTTGTCATTTTTGTCATTTTTGTCATTTTTGTCATTTTTGTCATTTTTGTCATTTTTGTCATTTTTGTCATTTTTGTCATTTTTGTCATTTTTGTCATTTTTGTCATTTTTGTCATTTTTGTCATTTTTGTCATTTTTGTCATTTTTGTCATTTTTGTCATTTTTGTCATTTTTGTCATTTTTGTCATTTTTGTCATTTTTGTCATTTTTGTCATTTTTGTCATTTTTGTCATTTTTGTCATTTTTGTCATTTTTGTCATTTTTGTCATTTTTGTCATTTTTGTCATTTTTGTCATTTTTGTCATTTTTGTCATTTTTGTCATTTTTGTCATTTTTGTCATTTTTGTCATTTTTGTCATTTTTGTCATTTTTGTCATTTTTGTCATTTTTGTCATTTTTGTCATTTTTGTCATTTTTGTCATTTTTGTCATTTTTGTCATTTTTGTCATTTTTGTCATTTTTGTCATTTTTGTCATTTTTGTCATTTTTGTCATTTTTGTCATTTTTGTCATTTTTGTCATTTTTGTCATTTTTGTCATTTTTGTCATTTTTGTCATTTTTGTCATTTTTGTCATTTTTGTCATTTTTGTCATTTTTGTCATTTTTGTCATTTTTGTCATTTTTGTCATTTTTGTCATTTTTGTCATTTTTGTCATTTTTGTCATTTTTGTCATTTTTGTCATTTTTGTCATTTTTGTCATTTTTGTCATTTTTGTCATTTTTGTCATTTTTGTCATTTTTGTCATTTTTGTCATTTTTGTCATTTTTGTCATTTTTGTCATTTTTGTCGTTTTTGTCATTTTTGTCGTTTTTGTCGTTTTTGTCATTTTTGTCATTTTTGTCATTTTTGTCATTTTTGTCATTTTTGTCATTTTTGTCATTTTTGTCATTTTTGTCATTTTTGTCATTTTTGTCATTTTTGTCATTTTTGTCATTTTTGTAATTTTTGTCATTTTTGTCATTTTTGTCATTTTTGTAATTTTTGTCATTTTTGTCATTCTTGTCATTTTTGTCATTTTTGTCATTTTTGTCATTTTTGTCATTTTTGTCATTTTTGTCATTTTTGCCATTTTTGTCATTTTTGTCATTTTTGTCATTTTTGCCTTTTTTGCCTTTTTTGTCATTTTTGTCATTTTTGTCATTTTTGTCATTTTTAACATTTTTGTCATTTTTGTCATTTTTGTCATTTTTGTCATTATTGTCATTTTTGTCATTTTTGTTATTTTTGTCATTTTTGTCATTTTTGTCATTTTTTTCATTTTTGTCATTTCTTGTCGTTTTTGTAATTATTTTGCATAGTTGATCTTCTTGTGATCCAAATATTGAAATATTTTTATCATTTTTGGTACCTGTCAATTTTTTTCAACTTTGTTGAAGTAAAATGACTTTGATTTTAGCTCTGAATTATTTTTATTTTGTCTCAATTCTGCAGGTGATAATATGCTCAATATTTTCTCTCCATATTTTTAATTCATTCCAAAGTAGTATTGGTTATTTTTTTAAATTTTGCTTCTAATTTGATCAGTTTTTTTCTGATTTTAATCTTAATACTTTCAATATTTTGTTAAGTATTTTTAATTGTTAACGATGTTTTCATTATTTTTTTTAATTGGTCAGATGTTTTTTTGATTTTTCCCATCTAGATAAAATTTTATCTAAGTTTTAGCCCAAATTGTCTCATGTTTGTCAAAATTTTGTTCGAATTTTATCTGGTTTTTCTTAGTTTTGAATGATTAAACTTTCTCTGATTTGGTCTCAATGTAGACCCTGAATCTGTAATTTTTTTCTCAATTCGTTTTTTTTCTGTCTCAAAGATGTACAATATTTTCTCAATTTTGGGGTATACATCTCACTGTTTTATATTTTCTGGATAATGATTCAACTTTATCTTGTTTTCATCGCATTCTTGAATATTTGTTTTGCTATACAATTTCATTTTTTTTTATTTTCAACCTTTGCCCAAACTTTATCTAAAATTTTTATTTTTTTTTTATTTGCCAAAGAATTTTCTCAATCATGATTAAATAAGAAACCATTTTCTGTTCAATGATGTCACAATTTTCACAACTTTCAATTTGTCTTCATTTTTTCTCAGTTTGTCCAAAGTTTCTAATATTTTCATCGTGTTCCCATTGATAAGATCGTAATGTCATAACAACAATGTACTTAAAGTTTCATATCAATTTTTAAAAAAAACATTAAATGCTCATTTCAATTTCGTCTCAAGTGTATTTCAATTGGAACTCGTATGTATCTCAATCTAGTCTTGGTTTTGTTAATTTGATCTCAATTTTTCCAAAATTTTGTATTAGTTCCAATTACACAGTTTACCGTCTTTTTCATAGATCTTCATGTTTTGTTAAAATTTGAAGACTGATTTCAATTCAACCAACAAGATATTCTTCTCAAATTTTAAAAATCTTCAGTAAAGAAGCAGCCAAGTTGAGGCTTTTCCTAAGTCTAGTGTTGAAGTGTTAAATCATAGTTTTGTCTACGCCAAAACATCCTCGACTAAAATGTTAAATAGTTTCGCCGCCTAAGACGTGACCAACACTAGTGCAGACACGAAATAAGAGATCGTATACCAAAAAATAAACAAACAATCCACACGACAAATGTGATCTGACGAATAAAAAAAATAAACTGCCAAATTACGTGCCATCTCCCGTTCCGGACTGTTGGCCTGGCGGCATGGTAGAAATTTGGGGTGATGATGACGCGCGGGAGATGTGACGTTTTTTTTTGTTGTTTGTGATGCAAACGATTTTTCAAGCTCTGCTGAAGCCAAAAACGTCGTTCGATCGGATGATGTTTTGACTTGACAGCACCACAATTCGTCAAAATCCAAGAAGCAGATTTGGAATTTCCCGCCAATAATATGCAGTCCCCGCGCGTTTCATATTGATTTTCGAAGTTAGCGAAACATGTGTTTGCAGTAAAATTTTCGCTCTTTTCCTTCAGTTCTTGCGTCTTTGGAAAGATGAATCCGCCAAACTTTCGTTTGTTTATTTGTCTTTATTTATTGTTCAACACATGATATTTTCGTCTCTGAAGTTTTACACTGAATTTCGACTGTCTTGCTGTTTTTTTCCTCGAAGATAGGATCACATCACAGGCGCATAGACGTAACCTAAAAATACTAAATGTTACTCAAATAGCAATGCATCTCTTAAGACTCAGTTTTTGGCGCGTACATGTTGCCATTAAATTCTTAAGCCATAAACCAGAAAATTTGCACACAACCGAAGGCAATAAACTCTCGCCGGTCCCACCAAAAATCATTTATCATGATTAAAACTCATCTCAGCGACCAGAGCGTCGAAAAACAATAAAAACTCATATTAATATTTTCTTCAATCTTCTTTTTCAGGTTCGTACTCAGCTCCTCGAATGGCGTAAAATAAACGATTTCAAACATTCGTAAGTGTTCAATGCAACCAACCAATCCATCAGAAGGCAGTTTCACAGCCAGAAAATTGCCCCCAAAAAGAGGGAACACTAAAAAACACAAAAGTAAAGAAAATTCAAAAAAAAAATAACTTCAGTAACCCAATGCATCTCTCCCTTTTCTCTGGCCGGGGTCTGAATTTACTTTTGCAATTTCGAAAAATGACTACCAGCTGTTGCTGTGCCTTTCTTTTTCCGTGGATGGATGTAGTTAAGCAGCAGCATCTCGCCCCATCGAAAGCTGTCATAAATAATGCTCCCGAATAATCTTCGTTAACAAATTTTTGACAGCTCCACCAGCAGAACCTACTCACTTTCTTACGTACCTACATATGAAGCAGCAGCGCCGTTTTGTTCGACGAATTTTACGGGTAGTTGGTGCTGGTTTAGTTGTTATTATTGTCATGATTGCTTTCCGCTCATCAACCATTTCTTTGGGGATTTTTTGGAAAAAAAAAAAGTAGGAGGACTCGCTCGTTAATAAAACGTTTTTTAATTGGCAAGCTCGGTAATCGAACGTTTTTAAGAGCTGAGACCAAGCAAAGTTTTACTCAAAAATCGAACGTTTTGTTGAAATAATTCCATTAATTCAAGTTTTGTAAAGTTCCAAACAAAATCAATTAAATCAAATTTAGAACAGCAGATATTTTTGACATAACGAGATTTCTTTGTAACCTGAAGATGATTCCGTACAAATCCAATGCTAAATACGACACATTCAGGCAATTTTCAATGATTTTATGATATTTTAAACTCGATCGAGTATTAAAAGTATCAAACAAATTCAATGCATTCAAAGATCGCTCTTAAATAGAAGTGAAAATTTGACACTCAAGTATGTTTGGATATGAAGGGATAATTTTTTTACAATTATTGACCCATTTTGATTCGAAACGGGCGAAACAAACAGTTATCAAACAAATTTTATATAATTCCATACAAAGGCAAGTTCAACATAAACAATGGTAGGCCATGAAAAGTTATCGCAATCGTGTCGTGTCGTGTTTTTTTTCGGCTTCGAGAAATTTTTCATAATAAAAGTTTTGAGAAGAGACATCGGTTTCAATATAGGGAAGAATGACCCTGGCAGTTAAACTCCCTTAAAAAAAAAATCGGTTTCAATTCTATAAGAGCAAGTCATGTATAATCATGTATAAAAATAAAATATGTAGGAAATGTCAAGTAATGTATAAAGAAAATATTCTTACATATAAGGCCAGAACAAATTTCAAATCCTTCTTTTGTCGCTCGAAGTTGCAACAGAGCGAGGGGGGCGGGGGGTTCAATAAAAAATAATGCGAAAAACAAATAAATTAGAATAAACTGCACGAAAGCTTGTATGCAACAAGATTGCAAACTATATCGTTGCACAAAACCTATAAATCAAGTAATTTTTTTTATCGAATAATTCAATCAAATTATGATAACAAAAGGAAAATAACTCCCATCTTCTTTAATTTGGTTTTTGATCTTGTAATCTTTCAAATATTGGAATTTTTTATCAAAATTTGCGAAAGATACTTCAAATTTTATTTATTTCCCCCTTCGGGTTTTTGGAAATTTCGAAGGGGGGGGGGGGGGGGGGGGGGTGACAAAAGAAGAAATTGTTACTTATTCCAGCCTAACAAATTCAATAAATATATTAAAAGTATCTGATGATTTCTATCAGTCAGGATGGAGATCACCACATTCTTTAGAGTGTGTGTAGAATATAGAAGTGAGAATACAGATTTGAATGTGGCAGCGCTGAAGAGAGTTTCACATGCCTGGAAGAGAGAAAACGAAAATCAGTTTGAACAAGATTGAAATGGAGAAAGGAGGTCTTCCGTTGTATATTGGCGATCAAACTCTGCGTATGGACGCAGGTGAGTATTTGATAATGTGATGGGAAGATGGAGTTCAGAATCGTAATTCGTAATTGGTAATTTCCTAGAACAGATGATAATTTAAAAAAAAAATCCGTTGAAGATCCATGTGAGGACATTTGATTCAAAGTTTTCAGTGCAAACGATTAAAAACAAAGAGATTCCTGTGTGAGTATTAAATTTCTGAATCTACAACTCCCTGTGAGGATATTTCCAAATTTTCCCTGTGAGGGCATTTTCCAAAGAATAATTTTCCTAAGAAAATAATTTCTACGAATTTTCCTGTGAGGATCACTTCGAAAATCCCTGAGAAGAGATGTTCCTGTACAGACATTTCATTGAAAGTTTCCTGTAAGGTCAATTAAAAAAAACAACAAAATTTATGTCTCTGAACAAACATGTCCCTGTGAGGACCTTTTCCAGTTATATCCCTGTGAGGACATTTAAAAAAATGCTTGGGAGGATAATTTTAAGACAATTTCTCCACAATTCCCTGTGAGAACCATCTTCGACGATACCTGAGAGGACATGCTCTTGTAAGGAAATTTGTTTCAAAATTCTCTGTGAGGACAATTAGTAAAAAACAATGATTTAATTTGAAGTTTTCCTGTGTTTCAACATACATGTATCTGTCAGGACCTTTTCCGGAATTATCCCTGTGAGGACATTTTCGAAAGAAAACAAAGTTCCGAAAGAGGATAATTGCTGCCAAATTTCCTGTGAGGAGCATCGTGGACGATCCCAGAGAGGACAGAGAGGACATTTGATTGAAAGTTCCCCGAGAGGTCTATTTAAGAAAATAGGATGTCCCTGTGAGGACTTTCGCAGGGGTAACACCTTGAGTTCCTTGAGAGGATAATTTCTGCAAAATTCCCTGTGAGGATAATCTCCGACAATCCCTGAGAGGACATGTTCCTGTGAGGACATTGGATTTCAGTTCACTGTGAGGAAAATCTAAAAAGACAGATTTAATTTGAAGTTTTCTTGTTTCTGAACATACATGTCGCTGTGAGGACCTAATCCGGTGTTATCCCTGTGAGGAATTTTTCGAAAAAAAAGAGTTCCCTGAGAGGATAATTTCTGTGAGATTACCTGTGGGGACTATCTTGGACGATCCCAGAGAAGATCTGTTCCTGTGAGAACATTTGATTAAAATTGCCTGTAAGGACAATTTAAAAAAAGGATTTAATTCGAAATTTTACTGTTTCTGAACATATGTCCCTATGAGGACCTTTTCCAGTGTTATCCATGCGAGAACATAAAAAAAGAGTTTACTGGGAGGATAATATTTGAGAAATTCCCTGTGAGGATCATCTTTGATAATTCCTGAGAGGACACGTTCCGGTGAGGACATTTGATTTAAAGTTCCCTATGAGGACATAAAAAACGAATTCAATTGGAGTTTAAGAGAGGACATGCTCCTATGAGAACATTTGATTGAAAGTTCTCTGCGAGAAAACAAACCAAGGATCGGATTTGAAGTTTTCTAATTTCTGACCATACATGTCCCTGTGAGGATTTTTTCCGATGTTTTACCTGTCACGACATTTATAAAAAAGGAGTTCCCTGAAAGGATTATTTCTAAGATAATTTCTGCGAAATTCCTTATGAGGACTATCTTGGACGATTCCAGAGAGGACATGTTCCTGTGATTGATTTAAAGTTGCCTGCTAGAAAAAAGAGATTTAATTTGAAATTTTGCAGTTTCTGAACATACATGTCCCTGAGAGGACCTTTTCCTGTGTTATCCATGCGAGAACATTAAAAAAAGAGATCAGTGAGATGATAATTTTCCTTGAAATTCCCTGTGAGGATCTTCTTGGACAATTCCTGAGGTGTGAGGACATTTGATTCAAAGCTCCCTGTGAGGACAGTAAAAAAAACGAATTACTTTTGAAGTTTTCCCGTTTCTAAAACTCCGTTAGGATCTTTTAGGAGCTATCCCTGCGAGGACAATGAAATAAACTTCTGAGAAGATAATTTCTATCAATTCAACGATCGCTAAGGGGATAGTCACTGAGAGGACATGTTCCCTGTGGGGGCAATTTATTAAAAAAAAAACAAGATTCCTGCTTAAGCTTTTTATATGAAAAACTTCGTGAGGGTCTTGATTGTTGTTACAGTTCTTTCAGAGGCATTGTGAGTGCATATGAAAAAAAAGTTTCTTTGAAGAAAATTTCTAACAAGTGGCCTCTGTAATCATTTTATTTTAAGTTACCTGAAAAGATCTCCTTTTTTATAGTTCCTAAAAAAAACATTTGATAGGAATGAGTTCCCTAAAAATATCCGGGAAATCCTCTGTGAAGACTATCTCCGTCTGTCCATGTGAGGACTATTGATTTCAAATTCCTCGTGAGAACTTTTGTTAAACAATATACCAGTCCCTGGAAAGATAATTATAGGCATAAGTTATAGCAAGGGCATTTAGTAAGAATTTTTTTTGAATACCATCCGGGACGATTCCCGGAAAGAAATAGCTGTTCTCTGTGAGAAAATTAAAAGAAGTTCCTTCTGAAGTTCATTTGTTCTTTGAGGAAGAAGTTCCCTAAGCAGATTTAAAAAAAAAACTGTGAGGACCTGATTCACCATTATCTGTAAATTTTCTTTCATAGGACAATTTTCCAGTAAAAATTTCTAGTGAAACATTCTAAGAGATTATATTGACCGCTTTTAAATATCTTGAAGGATTGCGGTGGAGACGTTTTATGAGAAGTTGCAATCATAATCTTCCTTGAGATAATATTCAATGTAAGGTAATTTTTGAAAACATTTTTTACTTCACCTATTTTCAAAGAAATTTCTTTTGAAAACCATCCCTGTCGAAAGATTGTTATGCAGAGCTCTCTGATGTAGAGCATACCCGACTGTTCCTGTGAGTTCCTAAGAGAATAAGTTTCGAGATGGCACTTTGAGGACATTTATAAATGTCATTTGAGGACATTAGAAAAACAGTTATATTTTTAATTAAGAACGGTCGAGTCTAAAAATTCGAAATTTAAGCTATGGATTTATTCAAAATTTGGAATAGGAATTGTAAGGAATGACATACTGATTCTATATTGTAAATAGTAACTGTCAAAACAGAAATCTGAAATTGGTATTGAATTTTTATTCTGTACCCTCGTGTAAACTTCTATCTGCAATTCAATATTGTATCCACGCTCTGAGCTTGAAAATCTGAATGCAAAGGTAAGACGAGGTAAATCCTAATGTAAATTTTACTATGAGAATCTAGGATAAGCACTTATTCTGAAATATAACATCCTACTAGATGGATCACACGGGATGTTCCTTTAGATATAGATCTGTGAGTTTGACAGGATAGTATTTTTGAACCTAAAGTTCCAAAAGCGAAAACAAAACACCTTTTTACAGTGACAATGGTCGATTTTGCGAAATTCGCCAAGCTGCAAAACTACTGAAGCTGTAAAATCCATCTGGACCAAGGTGCTCCGTTGTGTATGGCCTCAGTACGTCACGGAAGATCCGTTGAAAAGTGATTAGCTGCAGTATTGGTCTTGAAGTTACACTCTTCAAACAGCACAGGATTCCTTCTAGCGACACAGATTTGATCTTTTTTATGAAAAAAAGCAGCAAAATTTTTGAGAATTTTTTTTGTAGAATTCTTTTGCTGACCCTCTTCCCATCTTGAGCAATTGGTGGAAGTTAAATGGGTCAGTTGTGAAAATATTGGCGTTGGTTGAGAAAAATGTATGGAAGTCTACAGCAGGTATTTTGAGCTTTTGTATGGAAATTAGAATGAAAAGAGACTTTTTTGTTCAAAAACTCCTACAACCTCATTGTTGCACTGAACTCAAATTCTTCATGCTGTATCTTATTTCTGATGATTCCAAGAACAATTTTGCTCTGAATCGTGAATCTCTAAGATGCGGAAATAAAAAGTTATGACAATTTCAAAATTGGATAATTTTATATGATTTTTTTCACATCTTATCAAATGGCACCCTTGAACTGCATGTTGGGAAAGAGCCATTAACGTTGGAAACTAGCTGGCGTGTTATCCTATATGCAGAAGTGTTACGAGTGTTAACATTGGTTTTCGGAAATTGATACGGTGGCACTTATGAATGTGGAAAAACACGCCCGCTAAAGTCTGCTTCATTTAATATTGGAACACAAACAATTGCGTGTAGTTCAGTCATTTATTAACGAATTCATAATTTGTTTTTCATACAAATGTAGCATTTTCTTTACTCTTTCATAAAAAAAAATTTAAAAAATTATTCATTGCTGTTTCGAAGAAATTCTCGTACTTTTCCCGTAATACGGCACATTAGGCGGCGCACACCCTTTTCGTCCACCGTTTTGGCGATTTGATTCCACCAGTTCTTCATTTGAGTCATGTTCCTAACAATTTTTCCCTTTGCCTTAAGCCTCCGCTTCGTGATTGCCCAGTATTTCTCTATCGGCCGGAACTGGGGGCAGTTTGGGGGGTTGAGGTCCTTCGGTATTACGCTGACCCCGTTCGTTGCGTACCATTCCATAACCGTTTTGCTGTAATGGCAGCTTGCGAAGTCCGGCCAAAACATTACTGGACGGTCGTGGGCACGAATAAACGGCAGAATCCGTTTCTGTAGGCACTCTTTTTTGTAGACTTCTGATGTCATTGTCTTGTCAGTGAGAAAGACTTTAGTTTTCTGTCCACAACTGCATATCCCCTGCCAAATCATGTACTTGCGGGCGAATTTATCCGCAAACACGAACTTAAATTTTGCAGGTACATCCCCCCGAGCCGTCGCCAAATAAAATTTTTGGCCTGGGATTTGCCCGAAGTCCGCCTTCACGTAGGTCTCATCGTCCATCAGAATACATCCGTCGAACTTGGTCAGCACTTGGTCGTACAGCTTTCGAGCACGGATTCTGGCCACATTGTTCTGCTTCAGCGTCCGATTTGGCTGTTTGCTGGCTCGGAATGACCTTATTCCTTCCCGGAGACGAATTCGTCGCACCGTACTGTGAGCGGCCTGGAACTTATTGGCCAAATCGCGGTCTGAAAGATTGGGATTCCTCTTGACGGCCTTGATGACTTTCCCACGCAGTTTCCGGTCGACAGTTCCACTCCGACGCTTCGAATGCGGCTTCCGAGCCGTCGTCAATGTTTCCTTGTACTGCTTGATAACACGCCATACGGTATTTCTGGGCATTTTAAGCTGTTTAGCTAGCTTCGATGCCGACAACAATGGATTTTCAAGAAAACTGTGCACAATTTGATCTCTCCGTTCGGCTTCCATGGCGGTTGTTTACAAAATGCTATCGTTTGGTGTTATGACATAAATACATGGTGAAAGGTAATGAATTTCCCGACACGTGGGTGAAACAAGTTTCCAAATCCGTCCACTAGGAGCGCCACAATGAGCAAAAGAATTTGTTCCAATATTAAATGAAGCAGACTTTAGTTTCCAACGTATAATTACTCCTGTAAAGGGGTGCCATTTGAAAAGATGCGAAAAAAAAAACAAATTAAATTATTCAATCTTGAAATCGTCATAACTTTGATTGCCGCATCTTAGAGATTCACGATCCAGAGCAAAGTTTTTCTTTAAATAATCAGCAATAAGATGCAGCTTGGAGAATTTGAGTTTAGTGCAATAGTGAGACTGTAGGAGTTTTTGAACCTTAAACTTACTTTTTCCATACTTATATTTATACAAACTTTGATTTTTTTTTGCTACAAATCCTAGAGCCACCAAAATTTGCACAGTTGTTATTGTGCCTAAAAAGAACCCAAATCCGTTTGATACTTCTTTTGGCCCTATTCTGACCAGTCTAGTGTACATGTTCTCTTTAAAGAGTACAACAGAATGACACATTTTATCTTCTAGCCTATTATAAGTTCACATTCAATCTCAATGAAATGCCTGAAAAAAATCAAACTTGCATCGGTGTGTTCAACAAATCGAAACTTGAGAAATCCTGCTTCCTTGACTCAACCCGACAATATGGTTGATTCAACTAATATTTTGATCTAGATTCAACAAAATTTTAGTTCCAATATAATATCGACGATATGCAGGAACTTACCACTTGATTTTTTTTTATAAAATCTTTATTTATTTTTTTATAACATTTTTTTATAAAATTCAAAACATATTCTTTACCGTGGCTAGAGATGAGGAAACTTCTCCTTACCCGCAGGAGAGTGTCATTGAAATTCATGATCAACAAGTTCCCACAGGGCGGAGGAGAGTTGGCAACAGAACCAGTAGGTAATGCATTATCTCAGTCGATTTTCTAATATTTTCCTGTTTACACCGCTTGACGTTTGAGTCAGCAAGTGTAAGAGTAAGTAGGTATTCAGTAATTGGTGGATGGGATCGTTTGTATATACCTACACCAATAATGGGTTAAGGTTTAGCGTAGCGCATTGTTCTCGCCAAATGCTTGGGGCCATTTCCTGCGAAACAACGAAAATCGATTAGACCCGACCATGTGGTGGAGGTGGGTATCTACAAGAGAGATCGGAGGGTAAGATCAATTTTGTTTGTGCTTCCATACCGCACGAACCGGGCCGCAACGGATTATTATCGATTCGCTGGTTTTATACAAATATGGCAACCCTTCTAGGCCAGAACAGTCAGTCTGTAGTCTGTACTGTTGGTATGGATGATAACACACATCAATTAGCGCAAACGCCGCCGCCGTTTGATATCAAATGCGCGCGACTAATCCGTAAACTCTCATGAAGTGCCTCCAACAACGGTTTTCTACCTGCTGTGACGTTTCCTATCTGCTAAACGTGGTTGTCAGGTTTTTTTTCTTCCGAAAGGCGAAAAGTCAATGTCAACTACGATTGTTTGAAGCAGCAGGCGGCTGCAGTAGGCCGCAGTCAGTATCAATGAATAGTGAAGTCGAGGAGTGTAAAAACAAATAAAGCACCGTAGCCGCCTCACAGCCTCCTGTCTGTCATTAGGCGAAACAGCCGCGATCGTAAGGTGGCGGTTGGATCGGCGAGAAGAAGGAGTGGAAAGTGCAATCACTGACACAGGCTGGAGTGTAAAAGTTTGTTCGATTCATAAACTCGAGTCCCTCGGCAATGTGATTAGCGTTGCAGTGTTCACGCGTACAAAAGTGCCGATCAATGATTCTAATCTGCATAAATCATAATACCCGTCGTTCGTGCCATCTGGTGGTCTCTTTCTTGGTTCTCCACCGCCCTTCCCAGCTTGGTGGGTTAATTCACCTGTCATGTGACAGAGGTGGCTGCGATCGGTGGGATCCCCGCCTGCTTCGATTCTATTCAACCGAGGGAGATGTTCGGGTAATGTTTTTCTCTCGACGACAAAAAGGCTATTAAGCTGAAAGATTTATCAAACATCTCAGCTCCAATCAACGATTGGCTGGGATTTTTCAGGAAGTGTTTGCATAAATATTTGCCGACTCTACCGGTGATGATCGATTCAACAATACCGATCGGACAAGCGCTGCTGACGTGCCGCCTCCGAGCTTATATCGAACGATTGCTGCCATTTTGTCGAATCTGTTAACTTTTAATTACTTCATTTTCCCGAATGGGGAATTAGAAGAAAGAGGCAATAAAAATCGCTTCGATTTAGTGATTTTTATAGCTTTTCCGCCGATTATTTTCCCATCGAACCATACGACGACGACCCATCGAGTGAGGCCTGCCGCTTGCTTTGATGTTTGTTTATGGACAAAAACTTAAACTGTTGTGAGCCGTGTGTGTATATTGTATATTTGCCGACCCTGCCTGGGGCCTGATAAGCCGCTGCCATTTATGTCAACGCTATACGTTCATCTGCACGGTAGAACAAATAACCAGCAGACAGTGTGTCTATTCTGGCCGCGGAGAGCTTTGAAGTCGACACGGTTTAAGACTGGAATAATCTGTTTCGTATTTTCATTCTTACAATGTAAAGGTTAAGAATCAATCGTATTGTGCAAGGGTGTAAAAATATGACACACATTTGAGCATCCCTATGAAACGGTTAAGGTTTCGCAACACTACAAACTTACGCTTCTGAGCTGACTCTTCTTCAAGCCGGCGACCTTCACGCAGATACCTTCAACCTAACTCATGTTTGATCTTCACGACCCACCATCCCATCCCATGTCAAAGTCGCATAAGTTATCTCAACAAATTTGTACAAACATTGGTACCTAAACCAACTCACCGAACCCTTCTTGCCTTGAGAGTTGGCTCGATCGTTCGGTGGGTCGGTTCACAATCTTTGAAGTGGTTCGCTCAAGCGCAGAAAAATATTTCAAATATTTTTTCCATTCCCTTTCATTACTACGCGGCGGTGCGGTCGGTTGAAACCTTCAGTAGGTAGGTATACATATGCAAATGTTGCACTTGACATGTGCTGGTGCATAATTGCCGAGTGCAGCTTTGCGGCTGATTTGGAATCGATGAGCTGAGCAGGGGGTTGCAGTTTTTTTTTTCTGGCGACATCCTGACTTTCGAGAAGACATTTTACGCGAATAAGCTGGGAACGAAGATGAGTGCCGCAACTTGGTACCTTCACCTAAAAACTAACCCAAGCCATAAATTCTAACGCATGTTTATGGCCAGTCAAGCAGTGTCAACGGTTTGGTTTTGCAAAAGTGGCAAAGTCGTAAGTTTAGCGAAAGATGGGCGTGGAAGAATATTGAGTAAGAGTAAGCTTGCCAGATTGGCTAGTTTTATTCACACTTGCCCAACTATTCAGTACTAAACTTGCTATGGACCGGTTGCTTAGATTTTGTGGAAAAAAGCGTGGATTTTCCCCGGATAATTTCACATTGCTTTTTGCAAAATGTTTTTTCTTATGAAACATATACAGTACCGTTCATAATTGTATAGAAATTGGAAACAAGCGCACTGTCACTTCGACTTTGAACTTCCATAACTTTTTACTCTGATGATATTTTTTGATCAAATTTTTTGCGTTAGATAGATCAACTATCACACTATTACATCAGAAAATTTGAGCTTTCTGGAGTTTGTGTGGTCGAGAAACAGTAATTCTTCGAAAATCGGACTTTTTGGACTTTTCTCAATCACACTGCAATATCTCTGAAACTACGCAACATTTTTTTATTGAAAATTTGCACAGTGATTGTTGAGATATGAAGCTAGCATGTCTGAAGTTTTCGAAAGGTTCTATCGATAAGATCAAAAGTTACGCGAGGTGCAATATTTCAGGCAAGAACCTTGAAATGCGATTTCTATAGAATTTTTGACGTTTATTTTCATAGGAAAATCACATTCTCTGTTTAACAACCAGTAAATCTATTTCAACCGAAAAATCACAACAATATCGCGAGATTCTGATTTTAAAACACAAATGGATCATTTATTCCATTTTTTCTTTTCTTCATTGCTTTTGCCAGATATTTTTTGTATGATTGGTGGAGGAAACGATATTGTTCTCATGAATCGTCCAAAATTCTATAGAAATCGCATTTCAAGGTTCATGCCTGAAATATTGCACCTTTTGATCTCTTCGATAGAATCTTTCGAAAAATTCAGACATGCTAGCTTCATATCTCAACAATCACTGTGCCAATTTTCAATAAAAAAATGTTGCGTAATTTCAGAGATATTGCAGTTTGAATGTAAAAAGTCCAAAAAGTCCGATTTTCGTAGAATTACTGTTTTTCAGGCCACACAAACTCCAGAAAGCTCAAATTTTGTGTTATAATAGTTTGATAGTTGATCTATCTAACGCAAAAAATTTGATCAAAAAATATCATAAGAGTAAAAAGTTATGGAAGTTCAAAGTCGAAGTGACAGTGCGCTTGCTTCCAATTTCTATTCAATTATGAACGGTACTGTACCTACAGTAGAAATTTTCGCGTATTTAAATTAAGTAGGTCTTTAATTATTGCTTTTTGGCTATTCTTAAGCTTCATCATTTGGTAATATAAGAAGAAGCTAAGTCATCATGAAAAAAGTTATAACCATTTCAAATTTAAAAAAATCTGAATTAAACGAAGATTATTTGAAAATTGTAGGTTTTGCTGGCTAGTGCTTCCACAAATTTTAAGAAATGCTTTTGTCAACTTTAAATGAATCAACAAATTCTTTGGCTATGGAAAGCAGTTTTTTGCGATTTTTTGTTTTCATCCTACGGTTGAATAGATTTGAAATGAGCAATCAAAAAAGCTAAAATTAAAAAAAAAAATAATATTTTAATTTTTTTTTTGCATAACATAAAATATCTTGCAAAATTATAACTCGTAGCGCTGATACAGGCCTGAATCAATCTTCTCCAAAGTTTTAATTGCTATTTATCGCTATAAAAATAACCAAAAAACGTTATAGGAGGTGTAAAAATGTATAAATTTGAAATTTTCATGCAAAGCTTGCAGTGGTCTATTGGTCACTCAAGAAGCGAATGACGAACAAGATTGTATGCAGTCTTGCAAAGAATTTGAAAAAGAATGATATGTTGAATGTGGCTAGTTCTATGTTTTCCAATGTACTATTGTTATGCGTATGCGCGGGAAGAATTGAAATTATGGATGAAGTGGTAATAAAAACCCTCTTTTTAAGCTAGACGAATAAGAGGATAGTTGACCCGAAATGGTCTGCACAAATAAGTTATTTGAATATTTTGAGCTTATTATTGATATTAGTCAAATTTTATGACCATGCTGATGTATTTCTATAACAAAAAGATAGAGGAACAGAATTTTTAGTGCCTATTTTAAATATTTGATTTTGAAAGTTTTTGGCGGACTGAATACGATTCATTTGTAACATTTTGTCTATAACGTTTAGTTTTGTTGATATGTCATTTGTCAGGTTAATTTGGGTTTTGGGTAAAATCAATTACTTATAACTTATAAACTAACCAAATTACAGTAAAAAAAGTGATTTAAATCTACTGATAACGCCTCATCCTATTAAGCATTTAGAATTTATCTAGATATTCTTGTTTCAGCTATCCAATCAAATTCTGCAATTTTAAGAAAATACAATAGAATTTTTTTTTGCTAGTTCCGGCATCACTAAAGAACGTTATAGATTTAAGATATTGAAGATTTTAATTAGTTTTTCAATATTGTTGAAGACTGCAAACCGTTTTGACTAATGCTTCAAGAAAGTTTCCATATATCTTAATCCTTGAAAAGAACTCAATATTCTCGAGTTTTACAGAATGAATAGAATTAAAAATTCCATCACTTTTTTCTCAGACATCAAAATTATTTGAAGTTGATCATTTTGTTAAAAATTTTAATTACAATTACAACTGATTCTACAATTTGGTGTACAAATTGATCACTTGATTTTTTTTTACCATTTCCAAAGTAATCTGTTTACTATTTCCAAAGTAATTTTACTATTTCCAGAGAAATCCAAAGCTGATAAAATAATTTTTTTTTTCTTATTTCAATTCAGATTCTAATTAGTCATAATCAGTTCTTTACATTTAATTATAGAATATCAAACTTTTATTTGTGATTATTTAATCACTTTCGTGAATAGTTTTAAATATGGAATTTCGAGCATTAGTGTCGAAAATTATTTGCACAATTTAAAACTTATTCAAAATACCTCGAAGGCATTTGTTGAAACTTTCAAAAATTTAAGAAGATAAAAATATTGAAGACATTGAATACTTAGCTTTGCAATCAGGAATTTTTGGTCCTCATACATCCTTGGTCTTTATATGTTTCAGGACTCCTTTTCATGTGATTTGCTGAATGTCCTGTAGATGATCTTCCAGAACCAGCCAGAATCCCTCTTAGCCACGTCAAATGAATCATATAATCTTTTATTGCTCTTGAAATTTGCAGGCTTCGTTGTACTGTCAGCTTATTCTGTCTACTCTAAAACTTAACTCTATTAGACACGGAAAATATTTAGTCAGATGAATAGGTTATTTCGTAATATTTGTAAAGGAAAAACTAGAACGAACGTAAATAATATTGATAAATTGTTCTAAGAATAATTTTAAACCACTTATCTCTTTGTTCAGGGTTGTTCTGGAAGGCGAAGTCCTAGGAATCAAGCACTTCAACAACTTACACTGGTAATTTCACTGTGTTACTTACTTACTTACTTAATGATCCCGCGCCGATCCTCCGGTGCATAGGGCCGTGGTAAAAGACCTCCACTGTTGACGATCCGGAGCCAGCGTCTTCACCTGGTCCCAGTCAAGATTCTCGTCGACAGTTCGGATTTCAGCGGCTAGGCTTCGCCGCCACGAGTTTCTGGGCCTGCCTCTTCTTCGATGACCTTCTGGATTCCAATCTAGCGCCTCTCTGCAAATCTCGTTTTCATCTCTTCGCAGCGTGTGCCCAATCCATCTCCACTTACGTTCCCGAATCTCGATTTCTAGCGCCCTTTGATGACACCGGCGAGGTAGTTCCTCATTCGAGATCCAGTTGCCAGGCCACCAAGCCCGGATGATATTCCGCAGGCAGCGGTTTACAAATACTTGCAGTTTTCGCGTCGTCACCGCATATGTGCACCAAGTTTCGCACCCGTACAGCAATACGGATTTGACGTTTGAGTTGAAGATTCGGATTTTTGTTCGTAGAGAGATCTGGCGTGACCGCCAGATGTTTCGGAGACTCGCAAACGCAAATCGGGCCTTTCTGATCCGGGTTTCGATGTCTTTCCTGGTACCACCATCAGGCGTTATCTGGCTACCAAGATACTGGAAGCACTCCACTTTCTCAACTTGTTGCCCAGCTACCATGAAACTGGAGGGATTTCCTGTGTTGATCTCCATCGACTTGGTCTTTCCGACATTGACTTTGAGACCTGCTGCCTTGGAACTTTCGGTGAGGTCGTCGAGTTTGCTCTGCATGTCCGGTTGTGTTTGGGCGAGCAAAAACATTTCACTGTGTTGGAATATAAAATTCAGAAAAAAATAGTCATGATCCTAAATTCAAATTTTAATTTTTTTCGGATTAATTTCACTTAACCGAAAGAAAATTGACACGAGCAAAAAAACACGACCGCACTCCACCAAGGCTTGCTTAGATCATTTAGTTTAAATCAATATAAAAAAACATACATTTGAATTTCTCGACAGCAAATTTTAAACCAATGACTTTCATTCATTTTTTTAGCAACAGAAAAAAAGGTTTCAGGAATGTGACATATTTTCATCAATCGTACTCTCATTCAAAACAGATCATCTGCCACCTGTTCCGTCTTTTTTTATGTATCAAGCTTGGTCAGGTTGGCTAAACTTTTTATTAACTTATCATTAGTTTTTAGAGTAAATCAATAATGCATGTTATTGTTGATTTACTCTAAAATTATACACCTTTATCTCAGAACTCTCGAAGATATCATTTTTATTATTTCTAGTTCAGTTTTTTACACTCGACTTCATGGTAAACAGATTACCACTCTTTGGGCAGCTGAAAGCTCCCACAATTCGAGAACCATATGTACTGAGTTGCTTCCAGCCAAGAATTTATTCTCGACTGCATGGAAACATCATATGTTTCCACACTTTGGGCAACTGTTCCGAGATTTCCCCGTTTTCCGGGTCTCGGCAACAGTTCCCACAATTCGATAACCCAGTCTGAAGTATTCCAGCACCACAAACCGGCACACAAAATTCCAACTTTATGAAATTTTTTATAGAGAAAGATAAAAAGAAACAAACTCACCATTAACCAAGCCATTTTCCAAAATCTCAGTCTTCAGTTGCTTCCTGATAAATTCCTGGTAAACTTTCGAGTCCTGGATATCAGGATCTCCTTCAACTTCAAATTGTCCACGGATTTCGTTAAACTTTCAAAACTGTTTCTAAGCCTTGAAACTCAGTTGAGTTTATCCTCGTCGCCAGTTTGTAGCGTCTTCAACCTCCAGCATTGGTGGTTCTATGAATAATAATGAATATTTTGTCATGTGTATGAATATCCATAAAGCTACAACTGCTTAGATACTACGGTGAGCATTTTTTCAATGTACAATTTGTTGCCCTGAGACAGCTAGTTTACGAGAAAATTGTAATTGAAAATGATGCACATCAACTCGTAGTTAAAAATAGAAAATAATCAAAAAGTCGCTGTAAACATCCGTTATTGTCGAATTTGTGTCTTTATACAGTGATAAGACAAGTAAATCTAACACTTTGCATCGAAAGTTTGAAAAAAATAGTGCACATTTTTGTTTAAATAGGCATCGTCCCCACTTTCCCCGGTGTACCTTATATCAGAATTGAATTGATTGTTATGCCATTATTTATTGGAATCTCATCTCCATCGGATTAAGCTAAGAACTCATCCGGTTTTTTGACAATCAACAGCGCTCTTGAACCATCCATAACAACATAACAAGCGACATCCAACGGGGGCGCGACCTTCGATCGAGTCGATTCTTGAGTGTCCAAAAAGCGACAACGACGACGACGACATACCTTCGAATTGACTTTTTTTATGTTTTGCTAAACTAAAGCTCCACCGAAACTGAACTGAACTGAACAGTCGTTTGGCCCGTTTGGCTTGTTTCGGTTTAATGGATGTCGCAGGTCACGATTTAAGTGTTTTTTTACTTTACCATTTTACTCTTGGCTGGTCTTTTCGATTTAAAATCGTGTTCGTGGGTAGTTTTGATGTTTTGTTTGATTTTATGCAATAAACGTTGACGTAGATGGAGTGTGGTTGTTGTTCGTTATCTCTGGGTCATACGATGCATTTATGCGTGGTTTTCAGGAGACGTCTTGAGGAAATAACACAACGATAGAATTAAATCTGTATTATATACCTATATGTAAACAAAATCATAATTTGTTTGTTTTGACTAAATTATATTTAAACCGATTCAAACATCAATAAGCGTGTTCATAACATTATACATTGACTTCTGGGTTTTAATTTTATAAACCGGTTTTACGCCGATTTCAGCGACACCTTCTAGTTGAATTAGGATTAGCAACCTAACTCATCGACCTGAGCAGTCAGAAGATGGCACTGTGTTTAGCTCCACAGACTCAGTAGAAAATAAATGATCAGTCCAAGTAGTCGCCGCGGTATTTTCATCTTCGACTGTGCTGTGAGGTGCTGCTTGCTAGTTTGCTGTGATTTTATTTACGGGCAATCAAGAAGAATATGATTTACTGACCAACCCGCAGGGGATTTTCGGAACCATTCGGCAAATTATGTTGTCCAAATCCCCCCGCAGGGCGATGTTTTGATGATCTTGACACCTTATGAACACATTTGCTTAAATATTCTCCGATAGGTGTTATTAGTAGGTCGGTTTTTTGAGGAAAATATTTTAACCGATTTCGGACACTCGTAAAAGATCGAATCTCTCGACATCCGACAAATATCGACAAGGTCGGGGAGATGTTTAATTTTGACATCGTTTCATATTTTCTACTTTCACAGCAATACAGTTGCTCAGTCAATATGTTGCGATTCAAATTTCACTGCCACCCAAACAAAAAATACGAAAAAAATAAACAGCAAACCGATGGAAACTAAAACAGCATCTGGCAATTTTTCCTGTGACCGTCAATGAAATAAGAATTACTTTAGTTGAAAAGCTGTGTAGTATTGCAATTGAGAAAAACTTATCTCAACTTTTCAAATATTTCGAATTTAATTAAGTTGAGCGGAATTTAATTTAAATCACTTATTTTAACGTTAGATGTTAAAGGGTGATACGGTGAAATCGTTTATTTAAAAAAATCAAATTAAATTTCTTTTTCAAGTTTAATTAGAATAAAATTCAGAAAAAATATTCAGTTAGGCTTCCGCATTTCCAAATCCGGATTGCCGGGCCTTACGCTTAACCCCTGCCATCAGATTTTGTACAGCCACCTTGTCCACCTTCTTCGCCGCAGAAAGCCAGTTTGCCTTGAACTGCTGCTCGTCCTTAGCAGTTTTTTTGGTCTTCTTTAGGTTCCGCTTGACAATAGCCCAGTATTTCTCAATGGGCGGAGCTCTGGCGTGTTGGGAGGGTTCTTGTCCTTGGGAACCACCTGCACGTTGTTGGCGGCGTACCACTCCATGGCCTTTTTACCGTATTGGCAAGATGCCAAATCCAGCCAAAACAGTACGGAACAACCGTGTTTCTTCAGGAAAGGCAGCAGACGTTTATTCAAACACTCTTTCACTTGAATTTCTTGGTTGACAGTCCCGCAAGCTATAAAAATGCTGCTTTTCCAGACACAGGTATAGATGGATATTTCTTCGCGAACTTTGACAGTTTCATGTGCTTAAACATATCTGCTACCTTTCCCCTTCCTTTTGCCGTATAAAACTCCTGTCCCGGAAGCTGCTTGTAGTCGGCTTTGACATAGGTTTCGTCGTCCATTACAACGCAGTCAAACTTCGTCAGCATCAGTTCAGCCTCCGGGATCGCGCTTTGGCCGTCGTATTTTATTTATCATCTCGATTTGGAGTCTCTACCTTCTTGTAAGTCGATAGTCCGGCTCGTTTTTTGGCTCGATGCACGGTTGTAGACGATACACCCAGCTTATTTGCGGCATCTCGGAGAGAGAGTTAGGGTTTCGCTTGAAACTACCGGCAACTCTCTTTGTCGTCTCAACGGCTTCCGGTTATCGATTTCCCCCCGATCCAGACTTCCTGGCTGTCGACAAACGTTCCCCAAACACTTTAATTACATTTGTAACGGTTGATTTGGCAACTTTTAGCGATTTTGCCAGCTCGCTTCCAAGCGTGCGAGTAGCTCGGATTTTCGCGATGAGGGGTGTTCAGGTTTTTTAAATGCAAAATTGGAAGAAATACGTCAAGTTGATATTGACCAAATTTTGACCGTATCACCCTTTACTCACATCCACCTTAAACCGTAAAACCCGAAATGCATGGTTGAAATTGTTTGCATTACTTGTTACAAAATCAAATTATGCTATCAATCACTTCGAGTTCCACGATCGCTGGCGTGGCTCAGTAGAAATAATTCCATATCGCCAATAATGGTTGCTACTTCGTGATAAACCGAGGCCATGGCCATGGACAGTGCTTGGGATTAGCAGCTCATTCACACAGCACAAAACTGATGCTCTCTCTGTGAACGTTAATAACGGCGCCGGACACGTCCTAGTAGTCAAAGAATTGATTCGAAAAAGAAAAAGGGATGAAAGATTCATTTTGTGCCTGCATCCTAGCGAAATAATTTTGGTTGGGACTGGGGTAAAAGGAATTGATTAGGGGCATTTTTAACTTGTTTTACGGTGAACCATAGAAACCATTTTCCAAACTCATATGAGATGCTTTCAGTTAATAAGAAGGCATGAGTTTGCTTAGTGTAATGGTGACAAAAAATTAAGTACTGTCGCCAAGTGCTTATTTTTAAGCACATTCCTAGTATCTTTCCACAACATAAATTGAAAAAAAAGTATTTAGTTTAACCGTAATATCGAATTGACAATTTAACAGTTTTTGCTCAAAACCTATCCTTAATTACAACAAGTTAAGCGATGATGAATGGACATTGATAAAAAAAACTCAAACCGGTTGAGCGATTAATTTTAAAGAAATGATATTGACAAACCCATCTTTATAAAAAAGTTCTTCAGTTCAAAACGCTCATCAGTAAGTGATGAAATATAGTTCTGCATTCAAAGTTAATCTTATTATCACTAGATGACACATTTTTGAATCCAAATTCTTAATTCTATTTTTGATACATTGATTTCCAGAATCTTTAATCTCAATTGCCAATTTCAATCGATGTTGTCAAAAGAAATAGTCAATCAATCATTGCAGTTATTTAAAGGTTCTTGAAAATAATATTTACATTTAGAAAAAAATAATGGAAGTTTAGAACCTGAAACCTCTCTAATTTCACTGCCTTGGTATAATTGAAAAATTAAAAAAAAAAAGGAACAGAAAGGAACGGACTCACCGGAAATGCAAATAAAACGTAAATCCTCGAGTTGAATGAGTCCGCCTGGAAAGTTGTTATCTTTGGTTTTCATTCCGATGGATCAGGTTTCCTGAACAGGAAACAGCATTCTGGGAAAGTTTTTTTTACGCAGCGGACCTAATTTGAAACTTGAGCAACGGCTGATAACAGCTGAAGGAACTTAAGGAAGGAACCATCAGTAAAAAGTCCACAATTCCCAATTTAACTGTTTTTCTACTTTTCCACTTTAGAATAATGTTTTTGACAAGATGGAAAAAAAATATTGTGTCCGCTCTTCAATCGACGCCTACTCCGACTCATCCGACTTTTCGGTTTTTACCATTCAAACTGCATTGTCTCAGAAATTACGCAACGCATATTATCGAAATATTGCAGGATAAATATTTATCCTTAAAAAAAAAGGTTGTTGAACTTTATCGACTTTTTTCGGTGCCAAAAAACGTCGATAAAATTCAACAACAATGCATCGCGGCGATTAACCAACATTCATCATGATAAAAATTATGTACCTGGTGAAGACGTAATTATATAGGATTTCGGACGATTTCGTTCCACTAAACAGTCAACAAATTTCTGGCAAAAGCTTTAACGAAAAGGAGAAATGGAATGATTGATTTATTCGTATTTTTTAATTAGAACCTCAAATATTTTTTTAACTTTGTATCCTGCAAGCTGTTGAAAAACAGTATGATTTTTATACGCGAACATTCGTCCAAAATCGAATAGAAACACGTTTTTTTGATAATGCGTTGCGTTGATAATATGCGACAGAAAGTAACCGAAATCCTAACATGTGTAACTCGATAAACCGTTCGGTATTTTATTCCATGGCAAATAAGTGACAGCTATATATAATAGACCCTTTTCGGTAAAAAAATCGAAACTCGACTGATCATATCTAAAATCATCTGTCAAATTATTGACAGTTGTCAATGTGATAGCTCGTTAGATTACCGAAAACCAGTATTATTGAGCCGAAATGTATGTAATTATTACCGAAAGGCCGATGATGTTTAACCGAAAAACTATAGAAGCTCTGCTATCTAAATATTCTAAATATTACCGAAATACCGTGATTTTTTCACCGAAAATCTATAAAAGCTGTGTTATATTTACCGAACAAGCAGTAGATTTTACCGAAATATCCGTGATAATTACTGAAATACCCCTAAGTTTTACCGAAAAATGTGTTATTTCTACCAAAAAACCGGTCGTTTTTACCGGAATGTCGTCTATATTTACCGAAAACTGAAAATTTATTGCCGAAAACCGTTAAGTCGTTCGGAAATTTCAGCTCATGATGCAGAGTGCATTACTCGAGATTTTCGGTAATAATTACCTAAAATTTTACAGTTTTCGGTAAATAAAGGTCCTAAAAAGAAGAATATTGTAGGTTAAGGTGGAACAACTAAACTCATAGTAATAATTATGAATAAACACTTCCCTTTATTTACGAGGACCAATTCAATTCATAAATCAAAGCTTTTAATAATTTACAATTTATTCAAACAAAAATGCTTTTTATTAATGACATATATAAACACATTGGTATCGAAAATCTCAAACATCCTAAACAATATTGTTCGCCACAAATGTATCTCATTTCGGCTTTAGCCCGACTGAGGTTTCAGCAGCTTGAGTACCTATAGCAATAACCAAAATTGAAATTTTAGGGAAAAAAGCATTTGAATAATAGCATTTGATTGTATAAATTACATTGTTTTACATAAGTTTGAATAACATTATTCTAAAAAAAAATTGTGGTATCTACAAAACTTAAATTCTGATACAAAAGATTCTAGCGATTATTGTTAATGAAAACCATGAATTTTGATATTGCATTAATTTGATCTTCACAAAAAAAACTTACCACATTGGCCACTTAGCCGGTTCCGGACTTCGGGAAAGGTGTGTGTAGTAAAGAAAGAAAGTTTAGGAGGACCAGCTCATCCAAACACGGTCTTTCACCACACAGACACAAGAAGTAAAATAATGGTCATAATTTATAGAAAAAAAATGTACAGGGACACTGATTTACAGTTTTCGGTATTTTATTACCGAAAATTTACGGGGAAGCGATTTGTTTACATAAAATAAACGAACTGCGTAAAATCAAGAATCGATTTACCGAGCTCGGTAAAAATAAGATGTCAAATTGATTAATTACCGAAAATTTTCGAATTACAGAACTGGCTGTGTAAAATATATTACCAAACTCGGTAATTTTTGTTTACTGTGTAACTGTCAAAATGTTGACAGTTGTCAAGTGTCAGCTCCTTATATAACCGATTAACCGGTGTTTTAAAACCGAAATGTCTGAACTTATTACCGAAAGGCCGGTAATTTTAAACTGAAAAATTATTAAAGCTAGGTAACAATATTGAACAAACGGTCAAATTATCCTAAATATCTGTAGATAATGATTACCAAAAAACCTAGAATTATTATCGAAATACATTTATTTTTACCGAAATACTTGTAAATATTATCGTAACACCAATAATGTTTACGGAAAAAATTGTAAGAGTTCGGTGATATTTGCCGAAAAACCGGTACAGTTTACCGAAATATCTGTAATTATCACCGGAATACCAGAAAGTTTTATAATTTTTTTTTTTAATTTGATCATTTTTACCGTCTAACTGGTGAATTTCACCGAAATATCTGTAATTATTAACTGAATTCGGTAATTTGACCAGATAATCGGTATTGTTCGCTGAAATTTTTCTTCTGTTATTACCGGAAGTCCGTGTAATATTTACCGAAAAATATAAAAGTTTCGGCAATTTTCACCGAAAATCGAAAAACGTTTGGTTATTCCAGCTTATCATATTGCGTAATACGCTGTAAATCATAAGCTGAAATTATCTAACGTTTTACGACTTTCGGTAAAAGTTACCAAAAATTTTACAGTTTTCGATCAATAATACCGGCATGGCCTAAAAAAAGAAGCAATAATATTGAATAACACATGAATGAAATTTTTTCAGCGGCACATGACGGCAGAGTTTAACAGTTCGCTTGGCGTTTTTATCGAACAGTTGATGACAATCCGATTAGTTTATATGTATTTTAATGAACTTCGGTAAGTCAAGAATCGATTAGCGAAGTTCGATAGAAAATAGACGTCAAAGTCATCAATTGTTGATTTTTTCCAAATTACCCAAATTAGTATTTCGGTAGTAACAACCGGGTTCCAGTTACATTTGCAGATTGTATAGTGAATCATTGTCACTCGGTTCTTTGAAAAATTACCTTACCAGCTTATAACTTCTTAGTCCCCAAAGATTAGAAGTTACGGTCTTGGACAAAGTTTTTCAGCGGAAAATTGGCTTTATATCATTAAAAAATTGGCACAAAAACGATTAAATAGCACCGTTCCACAAAAAAAAAAATTTTTTATTAAATTTGCCGAAATGCCAATTCAGATAAAAACTAATATGATTTCAGCGGCGATTAAAATTAGATAACAAAACAAAATATTGAATGTACTCATACAAATCAAAAAGTTAAGATTTACTCATGAAAACATCACTTGAAAATTCTGCAAAAATCATGAATGAACTTAGAACTAAAATTAAGGTTTCAAATATCAGGCCTTGGGAAATTCAAAAATTACTCGAAATCGACTATGTCTATTAAATAAATAAAAATACTCTTTAAAGCCCAGAATATTTTATACTGACTGGTGTCGCAACGGAAAATTCCAAACGATTCTTATCAACTTTATATTTTTCGAAGGAAATAAACGCGGATTTGATTTCCGAAAACTCTTCGATGGTTTTTACAATGGATTTTTTTTTATTTGTAATCTTTACCATGTAATTCAACAAACTGTTCCTATCTTTAGGTGAATTCATTTTTTTTCTATCATAGTGAATGTCAAAACTTAGAATCGTTTTTTTTCTTTCGGATGTTGTGATGCCCTCGAAAAGGCAATGTTTATCCTGCAACATTATTGCTGCCCGAAGTCTACTGGTCTGGTTTTTTCAAGTTTAATGGAACCGGGACCATCGATCGTTGGTAGACCTTATGAACGACGACGAAACTGATGGTGATCCGCGCCGTGATGATGATGGTCGAATGACGTTCGACCGTTCAAGGGTATGGTTTTGATTTTTTTTTCACTTCACATCGAGTGGTGCAAGTCGATCAAACGGTCATTTCAAATTGTTTTATTTTTTTTAAAGTTGGAAAATTTTGATACTGTTAGTTGGAATACGAATTAAGTTAGTTGGAATTTTAATACAACTTTAATACAAATTTCGTTCATTGTGTCATCAATTCCGGAAAAAATCACCACTGATGTCATTTGCTTAGCAACTAAGACATTTCAATTGAAATTTTCAAAAGTGACAGAAGAAACCAACTACCGCCAGGTATAATTTTCTGACAATATATCCACGTAGTTAAGTCGTCAAAATTCACGGTCACGAAAATTAACTTCTTCAACGAAAGAAAAAAAAATCCTTTCAATATTTACTCATTTGTTGAACGAGGTTTTCGACTCTTCCGAAATACCACATGTCAATTGGTCAAGTGCGCAGAAAACACAATACGGAATCATCTTGGTTGGACACTGCTACTCAGCCGAATTCAACACCGACTACCGGCAGATTCGATCGCCCACGCAGTCTCTTCAAACAAATTGTATTGGACATGTAGTTTCTCGTCGAAAGGTTTTCGTCAATCAAAGACAAATGTTTGACTTCTGTGTACTTACTCAATTTTTTCGAATGGCAAAAATTCCATTCCGGGAACCAACAAAACCCTGTGACTCATCAAAGTCCGGATTCTTTTAAACTGTTTTTTATTGTTTTCTGGATTTTGATTTTTTTTTTTAAATCCAACATGGAGGTGATAGGTTATCCCAATCCCATTGAGTGAGTCACCTGCATTTTTTTTTTGAAGAAAAAAAAATCAGGAAAGACTTTGTGAATTCGCAAAGGATGGGGAAACAGATAATCGGGTTGATATTATCAATAAATCCGCTTTCCATTCGAAGAAAACGGGAAACAAACGACAAAACTAAAATAAAAAAAACCGCCAAATGGGTGACAGACAATCGGTCATAAAAATCAACGTTCACTTGGCTGTGATGATGATGGTGACTGTCGCGAAGGCGCACGAGGGGTCACCAGCCACAGACAAACGGACTCGAAACAGTGAAATCCGAAAATTGGGTTTGAACTATTTCGGATAGGTTTTAACATTTCAAATCAAACATCTGACTGTCTGTGTTTGGGCGTGTCCGAGAATGGGATTTGGGAAATCATTTTGGAGAGGAGAGCTTCTTATGCAAATTTCCATCCAAAACAAACCGTTAGGGGTTTGGATTTCGGAATCCTACTTCTTGGACTTCTTCTTCGACTTGTTTGCTCAAATATAAGGGTAGTCCTTTTATTGAAATCGAAACATTATCTGCTAAATTTTAGTATAATTTACCTCTATCAAAAAAGTACGACGACAATTAAAAGGTTGATTCTGGCTTTTCGGGATTGAAGAATACAAAAAATTATTTTTTATAAAACTGGGTGTGGTTTTAAAGACTCAAAACAAACATAGAAATATTTAAGAAAAACCTTTTTAAAAGATGAGTCCAATTTTTTTAAAGAATTTTTTACAAGGTTGATTTTTATTTGTTTTCAATTTTGTTTTTCAATTTTGTCAAGTTGTCGATTTTGAATTTTTTTATTGCCGTTTATTGTTACTCTCAAGGCAAGGCAGGCTTGTCAATTTTCAAATTTGTTTCATTTCGTAATTTTCGTCAATTTAGTTCAATTTTGTAATTTTTTTCAATTCTGCCAGTTTTGTCAGTTCTGTCAATTTTGTCAATTTTGTCAATTTTGTCAATTTTGTCAATTTTGTCAATTTTGTCAATTTTGTCAATTTTGTCAATTTTGTCAATTTTGTCAATTTTGTCAATTTTGTCAATTTTGTCAATTTTATCAATTTTGTCAATTTTGTCAATTTTGTCAACTTTGTCAATTTTGCAAATCTTGTCAATTTTGTCAATTTTGACAATTTTGTCAATTTTGTCAATTTTGTCAATTATGTCAATTCTGTCAATTTTGTCAATTTTTTCAATTTTGTCAATTTTGCCAATTTTGTCAGTTTTGTCAATTTTGTCAATTTTGTCAATTTTGTCAACTTTGTCAATTTTGTCAATTTTGTCAATTTTGTCAATCTTGTCAATTTTGTCAATTTTGTCAATTTTGTCAATTTTGTCAATTTTGTCAATTTTGTCAATTTTGTCAATTTTGACAATTTTGTCAACTTTGTCAATTTTGCTAATCTTGTCAATTTTGTCAATTTTGACAATTTTGTCAATTTTGTCAATTTTGTCAATTCTGTCAATTTTGTCAATTTTTTCAATTTTGTCAATTTTGCCAATTTTGTCAGTTTTGTCAATTTTGTCAATTTTGTCAATTTTGTCAACTTTGTCAATTTTGTCAATTTTGTCAATCTTGTCAATTTTGTCAATTTTGTCAATTAAGTCAATTTTGTCAATTCTGTCAATTTTGTCAATTTTTTCAATTTTGTCAATTTTGCTAATTTTGTCAGTTTTGTCAATTTTGTCAATTTTGTCAATTTTGTCAATTTTGTAAATTTTGTCAACTTTGTCAATTTTGTCAATTTTGTAAATTTTCTCAATCTTGTCAATTTTGTCAATTTTGTCAATTTTTTCAATTTTGTCAATTTTGTCAATTTTGTCAATTTTGTCAATTTTGTCAATTTTGTCAATTTTGTCAATTTTGTCAATTTTGTCAATTTTGTCAATTTTGTCAATTTTGTCAATTTTGTCAATTTTGTCAATTTTGTCAATTTTGTCAATTTTGTCAATTTTGTCAATTTTGTCAATTTTGTCAATTTTGTCAATTTTGTCAATTTTGTCAAATTGGTCATTTTTTTTCAATTTTGATAATTGTGACTTGCCAATTTTGACAAATTTCACGACAGTTTTGACAATTTTGACAATTTTGACGATTTTTACCATTTTGACAGATTTGAAAATTTTGAAAATTTTGATAATTTGAACAATTTTGACAATTTTGACAATTTTGACAATTTTGACAATTTTGACAATTTTGACAATTTTGACAAATTTGAAAAATTTTGCATTTTTGTCAATTTTGACAGTTCTTCAATTTTGTCAATTTAGGGGCCGTTCAGATACCACGTGGACAGAAAAATGAGATTTTTGACCCCCTCCTCCCCCTCCGTGGACAAGCGTGGACATTTGGCAAACCCTGCCCCCCTCCACGGATGTCCACGTGGACAGATTTGAAATAGTTTTTTTTAAATACCTATAATTTGACAGTTAGAAAACACAAAAAATTAAATTTCTAAATTATCACAATTATCACTTGCTTTCAAGAAGCTATTAATTGTATAAACTTAAACTGGAAAGCTTTGCCATTTTAAGATTTTGATTTAAACATCTTAATATTTATTCACCTTTAGAAAATATTTTGAAAGTGAGTATGTCCACGTGGACATGACGCAAACCCCTACCCCCCTCTCCGTGGACAAGCATGGACATTTCCATACCCCCCTCCCCCCCCCTAAGTTGTCCACGTGGTATGTGAACGGCCCCTTAGTCAATTTTGTCAATTTGTCAATTTTGTGAATTGTCAACCATGTCAATTTTGTCAATTTTGTCAATTTTGTCAATTTTGTCAATTTTTTCAATTTTGTCAATTTTGTCAATTTTGTCAATTTTGTCAATTTTGCCTATTTTGCCAATTTTGTCAATTTTGTCAATTTTGTCAATTTTGTCAATTTTGTCAATTTTGTCAATTTTGTCAATTTTGTCAATTTTGTCAATTTTGTCAATTTTGTCAATTTTGTCAATTTTGTCAATTTTGTCAATTTTGTCAATTTTGTCAATTTTGTCAATTTTGTCAATTTTGTCAATTTTGTCAATTTTGTCAATTTTGTCAATTTTGTCAATTTTGTCAATTTTGTCAATTTTGTAAATTTTGTCAATTTTGTCAATTTTGTCAATTTTGTCAATTTTGTCAATTTTGTTAATTTTATCAATTTTGTCAATTTTGATAATTGTGACTTGCCAATTTTGACAAATTTCACGACAGTTTTGACAATTTTGACAATTTTGACGATTTCGACAATTTTGACAGATTTGACAATTTTGAAAATTTTGATAATTTGAACAATTTTGACAATTTTGACAATTTTGACAAATTTGAAAAATTTTGCATTTTTGTCAATTTTGACAGTTCTTCAATTTTGTCATTTGAGTCAATTTTGTCAATTTGTCAATTTTGTTAATTGTCAACCATGTCAATTTTGTCAATTTTGTCAATTTTGTCAATTTTGTCAATTTTGTCAATTTTGTTAATTTTGTCAATTTCATTAATTTTGTCAATTCTGTCAATTTTGTCAATTTTGTCAATCTTGTCAATTTTGTCAATTTTGTCAATTTTGTCAATTTAGTCAATTTTGTCAATTTTGTCAATTTTGTCAATTTTGTCAATTTTGTTAATTTTGTCAATTTTGTCAATTTTGATAATTGTGACTTGCCAATTTTGACAAATTTCACGACAGTTTTGACAATTTTGACAATTTTGACGATTTTTACCATTTTGACAGATTTGACAATTTTGAAAATTTTGATAATTTGAATAATTTTGACAATTTTGACAAATTTGAAAAATTTTGCATTTTTGTCAATTTTGACAGTTCTTCAATTTTGTCAATTTAGTCAATTTTGTCAATTTGTCAATTTTGTTAATTGTCAACCATGTCAATTTTGTCAATTTTGTCAATTTTGTCAATTTTGCCAATTTTGTCAATTTTGTCAATTTTGTCAATTTTGTCAATTTTGCCAATTTTGTCAATTTTGTCAATTTTGCCTATTTTGTCAATTTTGTCAATTTTGTCAATTTTGTCAATTTTGTCAATTTTGTCAATTTTGTCAATTTTGTCAATTTTGTCAATTTTGTCAATTTTGTCAATTTTGTCAATTTTGTCAATTTTGTCAATTTTGTCAATTTTGTCAATTTTGTCAATTTTGTCAATTTTGTTAATTTTGTCAACTTTGTCAACTTTGTCAGCTTTGTCAATTTTGTCAACTTTGTCAGGTTTGTCAATTTTGTCAATTTTTCAATTTAGTATAAAATGTTAATTTTGTCAATACAATTTTTTTATCTGGACTTATGACAACTTCAACAATATTTTCTTCCGCAATTTGGATAATTTTTACATTCTTGAAAATATTGGCAATGTTGACGTTTTTGAAAATCTTGACATCTTTAAACGTTTTGACAGTTTTAATATTGTTGTAATTTTTCAATAAATTTCAAATAGTTGGACAATTCTAACAGTGTAATAACCCTACGGATTATAAATGATTGTTAACTCTACGGAGTATAAACGGAATCGTTGGTCATATAGTCTCTGTAACTGGACCATCATAGAAGCTCAGACTTTTGACATTTCTTCCAGACAGTTCCAGACTTTTGGATTTGGACATAAATAGTCCTACAAAACTATCAAAATTCAAAAATCTCCAGGGCTAATACGGCAGGAATAGTGAATTGAAATTTTTTTTTGATGATATTAGAAATGGAAAACGCACCGAAGAAACATTTGAGACAAAGAACTAAGCAGAACAATATAAGCACTGGCATTGATCGTGCCATCAATATTTGATTTTTATACATTTAGAGTCTTTCTGCAACATTGAATCTGGCGACCAAAAACAAAGAGCCCCCTGATTCAGAGTTTGCTATTCAAAGTTTTCCAGACATTTTTGAAAGTCTTTTTTTAAAATCAGTTGGCAACTCTGGTTGTGGTTGACCAATTTTGACCAAATTATGCCAATTTTATTATTTTAAGAATTCTTACTGTTATCTAATTCATGGACATTTTAATAGATTCAACAATATTGACAAATTTTACAATTTTGTCTCCTGAAACATTCATTTTCACTCAATGATCACCTTTGAAAATGACACGAAAAGGCTGCGTCCTGTGAACAGCGGACAAAAAAACGCACATTTTGAAGGGTTCCGGTGACCGGGAAAATTGAAGAGAAAAGTGCACTCCAATAATCGAGAAAGGAGGTTAAGTTGATTGTAATCTGTTGGCCATCTGCTTGCTTGTCGTTGGGTTTCAGCTGACCAAGTTTTTTCTTTTTTTGGAAACCTGCGTACTTGCGTACCTACATGCATTTTCGGGTCACTCCCTGCTGCCGGGCCGACTACTCGCAAAAATAACAATTTTATGGCCATAAATAAAGATATGGGGTACCAACCTAGAAGGTGCTCAGCTGGTCTTCCTACCCATCGTCCAACTCTTCGAAGAGTCAACAACCCACAATCGCGGACGCAGAGAAACGAACTCTGAGTTGTTGTGTGGCGGCAGGGTCATTAGTTTGCATATTTTGAGTTCAGCCTCCTCCTCCGACTGTTTCCTCCACGATCCCGACGACCAACAAACAACAAATGGACGAAGAGAGGGACCGGTGTCACCTTAAGTTTAGCTCACAACAGCAGCTACACGACGGAGAAGCGCTCACCACGGGTCGATGTCGCACCCACAACCGATTCCCATTTTCGGCGAATCATGTCCGGCTTTTGTGTGCTCAGCGACAGCACGACGAGGACATTTACAGCTATACAGCGAGCAACAACCGGTTCTGTAACTCAAAAATAAAACCTCGAATTGAGGTTAGTCCAAAGTGAAGAAGTTTAACAGTCCCTCGATGGCTAATTACAAGTGCTAAATTGCAAGTGCCTACTTTGCTCCGAATGGTTCGTTTAGTTCAACGTGCAAAAACAGTTGAAAACAAAAGAACGCAGCCACATGTGGTGGCCCCAGGGCGAAGGCGTGAAGATGTCTGTAACAATGGCGTGAATCGTTTGATCAAAATCAATGGAGTAGAAAAATATATTTTAAAAACATGTCGTTGCCAATGGTCACTTTCTGTGTGCAGTTCACAATGCGTGACATGGCAGCAAGTAAAACCCTTCATAAAATATACTAAAAAATATGTCAAATGCACAATTAATCATCATCAAACGGTCGACTGTTCAGTGTGCAATAATCATCGCGCTTCATTGACTATGCCGGCAACGACTTCGTTCCGATTCGATGCGTTTGAGGCGTGCGTTGAGAGGTGTCGAACCCGGCACCATTATTGTTAGGTATTCCACACACCACTAATTTACGATACCATTGACTCCGACCGAAGTCCGGATCAATAGAGTGACTACCTTACAGCGGACCCACCCACCCAATCGCGGCTCTATTATTGCCAAGTGGCGATCTTCAGATCGATATGAGGGAAGGGAGCTTCATTGAGTCGTGGGCACGATTGGACTCGCGGTTGGCCGACGTCGTCGGCAGCAGGTGGTGAAGAAGTCAGTTCATGACTCGTAGGCGGTTCCCCAAGGGGGGTTACATTTGCTCGCGATCGAGGTCCTACTCAACTTTTTTAATGCTGAGCGCGCACTCACACCTCCACCCGAAGGGAGCTTCTTATTAACTTGTTCGATGGCTAACCGGCCGGCGCGAGGCGTCACATTTATATGCTATAAAGTAATATTTGCCGACTCCAATCCCCCAGTAGTGACCATATGGCACAGCCTAGGCCTTTAGAACCTCGGAGCAATTGCGGAGGTGTTCCTGCTTGATCTTCCTGCCTACTTTTAATCGCTGGATCGACGAGAGAGAGAGAGAGTGCGAGAACTCTCACGGCCTTCCGTTGTTGGTGGTCGGTGGAACCACAAAATATGTAAAATATGGCACTTATTTTTAAGGCTTACGCAGGAAATGGAAATTTTGAGTGGTTTCCGAGATATTTTCAATTCTTCTTTTCGCCTTATCTAACCTGTGTAAGGTCTCAAAAAATATTTTCTTGAAACCAGATGTTTGAGAAGCATTCAGAGGCTTTACGTAGTCATTATGTAATTTTTGTCATTTTGGTCATTTTTGTCATTTTTGTCATTTTTGTCATTTTTGTCATTTTTGTCATTTTTGCCATTTTTGTCATCTTTGTCATTTTTGTCATTTTTGTAGTTTTTGTCATTTTTGTCATTTTTGTCATTTTTGTCATTTTTGTCATTTTTGTCATTTTTGTCATTTTTGTCATTTTTGTCATTTTTGTCATTTTTGTCATTTTTGTCATTTTTATAATTTTTGTAATTTCTGTCATTTATGTCATTTTTGTCAATTTTTTCATTTTTTTCATTTATGTCATTTTTGTCATTTTTGTCATTTTTGTCATTTTTGTCATTTTTGTCATTTTTGTCATTTTTGTCATTTTTGTCATTTTTGTCATTTTTGTCATTTTTGTCATTTTTGTCATTTTTGTCATTTTTGTCATTTTTGTCATTTTTGTCATTTTTGTCATTTTTGTCATTTTTGTCATTTTTGTCATTTTTGTCATTTTTGTCATTTTTGTCATTTTTGTCATTTTTGTCATTTTTGTCATTTTTGTCATTTTTGTCATTTTTGTCATTTTTGTCATTTTTGTCATTTTTGTCATTTTTGTCATTTTTGTCATTTTTGTCATTTTTGTCATTTTTGTCATTTTTGTCATTTTTGTCATTTTTGTCATTTTTGTCATTTTTGTCATTTTTGTCATTTTTGTCATTTTTGTCATTTTTGTCATTTTTGTCATTTTCGTCATTTTTGTCATTTTTGTCATTTTTGTCATCTTTGTCATTTTTGTCATTTTTGTCATTTTTGTCATTTTTGTCATTTTTGTCATTTTTGTCATTTTTGTCATTTTTGTCATTTTTGTCATTTTTGTCATTTTTGTCATTTTTGTCATTTTTGTCATTTTTGTCATTTTTGTCATTTTTGTCATTTTTGTCATTTTTGTCATTTTTGTCATTTTTGTCATTTTTGTCATTTTTGTCATTTTCGTCATTTTTGTCATTTTTGTCATTTTTGTCATCTTTGTCATTTTTGTCATTTTTGTCATTTTTGTCATTTTTGTCATTTTTGTCATTTTTGTCATTTTTGTCATTTTTGTCATTTTTGTCATTTTTGTCATTTTTGTCATTTTTGTCATTTTTGTCATTTTTGTCATTTTTGTCATTTTTGTCATTTTTGTCATTTTTGTCATTTTTGTCATTTTTGTCATTTTTGTCATTTTTGTCATTTTTGTCATTTTTGTCATTTTTGTCATTTTTGTCATTTTTGTCATTTTTGTCATTTTTGTCATTTTTGTCATTTTTGTCATTTTTGTCATTTTTGTCATTTTTGTCATTTTTGTCATTTTTGTCATTTTTGTCATTTTTGTCATTTTTGTCATTTTTGTCATTTTTGTCATTTTTGTCATTTTTGTCATTTTTGTCATTTTTGTCATTTTTGTCATTTTTGTCATTTTTGTCATTTTTGTCATTTTTGTCATTTTTGTCATTTTTGTCATTTTTGTCATTTTTGTCATTTTTGTCATTTTTGTCATTTTTGTCATTTTTGTCATTTTTGTCATTTTTGTCATTTTTGTCATTTTTGTCATTTTTGTCATTTTTGTCATTTTTGTCATTTTTGTCATTTTTGTCATTTTTGTCATTTTTGTCATTTTTGTCATTTTTGTCATTTTTGTCATTTTTGTCATTTTTGTCATTTTTGTCATTTTTGTCATTTTTGTCATTTTTGTCATTTTTGTCATTTTTGTCATTTTTGTCATATTTGTCATTTTTGTCATTTTTGTCATGATTTTCACTTGTTCAATTTTTGTCATGATTTTCACTTGTTTAATTTTTTTGTCTTTTTTGTGTATTTTATGTCATTTATATCGTTATTTTTTACATTTTTGTCATTTGAAAGGTTTTTATCAGTTTTTCACATGTCTTGATTGATTTTAGATTTCAACGATTCTAATCAGAAATAATATCTTACCAACTTCTTAGTGTAATTTTTATAAAATCTCACGAAAAGTCGTCGTTATGAACATGTGACTACGTCAAAGGAAGACATCTTAAGACTGATGTTCTGTCTTCTCAATTTTACCCCAGAAGACGTGTCAGTATGGCCATAAGACGTCAATTATCATTATTAATTTTCGGCAATAAACTCAGCCTGGCCAAGACATTTTCCACTGTGTTCGTGAATAGCATGGAAAGTACAATATGGCTGCGTTTGACCGAAACCAAGACAGGCACCATACGAAAAAGTAAAGAATAGTCTGGATTTTCATATTAATCTTTCCCGGTTTCGCTATTTTACGACCTCTGGCTCTGGCTCTGGCTGAGGGAAAGGCGTACAGTGGAAATATTTAGTCCCATAACTGTCGCCTTGCTTGAGTCTTCTCCTTCTTTTAGCAGGAATCCACTCTGAGTCCGAGTTCATTGGGAAGGTAATTTGTTTTGATTTTATTGACCACTCAACAGCGTTTGATCGTGTTGTTATAACTAGGTCTACCTTTAGGAGACGGAATGGTTTGACATTTACAAAATACGAATGCGGTTAGATTATTTGAATTGACTTTATGAACTTCCTAAGCCACTTTTCTAAAGTTAAGAGTGTAAGAATTCATCGATCGAACAAATATTTTTCAAACTAGCAACCCAACCCGAGCTAGGCTAAGACTTAGAATCTTTACCGTAAAACAAATCAGCCGAATGTCCGTTGATGAATCATTTGTTACAATTAGCAGCCTGGGGAATGGTCAATTTTGTCAACCAAATATGCCCACCCCAAAGTGATCGTTTTAAAAATTGGCGATCGTTAAAAGTATACAATTTCAGTCCGGTCTGGCAGTACGGCGATCGATAAATCCGATCCGGGCCAGGCGGAGCTCTAGCTCGAGTTTTGTTTTGTCATCTGTTGTTAAAAGCTCCAAATGAATGACGCGCGATAAAATCAGTTTAAGAGCAGCCGCCGCGTGTCAACCGCAGATTCAGACCAGACCAGACCGCATAGAGTAGAAGAGAAAAAAAAACGTTTAAAATGTTCCCCGAGGGTGCGGGTGGAAATTTGTTTCCGATCCAATCTGCCGAACTACTAAACTTGTATGGCATTTTAATGGTATCGATCGATGGGCAATTAATCGTGATTTTATTGCTGCACTTCTCGTGAGCATTTGGTGCAGTTTTTTTGCCAATTTTTTTCCTAGTTTTTAAGGAAGTGAACATGTTGATGCATTTTGAGTCGGTTTGATATTTCTTAACCTTGAAATATTGATTGCTTTTTTAACAGAAATCCAAAAGAAAGATTTTACGCGAAAAATTTTGTATTTAAGTTCTGTACCTGAATTTTGAATCTAATTTCTTAATCTTAATTCGAAAGGCCTAATTTGATTTGCGATTCAACAAAGTTGGTTCAATCTATAATTTTGTGCAGCAAACAAGATCGGAGGACATAAATTTCTTAACCCTTGAAAGGCGCCTTCTACTTATTAAGTAGTAGGTACCAGTGGCGAATTCGAAGACAAGGAAGCAAAGAAAAAGTGCAATCGCACTAGGTACGTGCTTTTTCGATCAGCAGTCCACCCACACCAACACCTAAAGTGGTCCACAAAAGTCGTTGAACTTCTCGAGAAGCAAATATCTAGTTGAATAATTTAAAAAAAAATCCATTCGCCAGTGGGACTTTAGAAATGTGTAACTTTCATAAAAGCAAGCTTCTTTTAGATGCAGAAATACTGTTACAGTATGGGGGGATGAAAGTGACCAATAAATATTTCACTTTATTATTTTAATTTTATGAAATAGATCGTTATGAAATCCGTGAATCACCTATTCCAATATAAATACACCATTATTTAGTTGTATTATGGCAGCAGTCACATTTCAGTTTTGAAATAAATACTTATTCTCTTCTACCAGTTAGCTATTTTGTTTGTCGCAGCTATTCAAATGCAAAACGAGTGCCCTTATCATGGATTTATGATCGCCACTACCAGGCCGCTAAAAGTCGTTTAACTGACAAGTGGTTTAAGCTTAAATTTAGTAGGATTTCTATGATGACCCATGTAATCTGGTGGAAGTTTGATGAGATGCAATTCACCGATGTGGGTGGGTGGAATATGTCCCTACACATACGTGTCTGAATTTGAATTACATCGCTCGGCTTTGGTGATTCAGAGAGGAATAGATGAATGTCATTTGATTTTTATTACGGGTTTTTTAAGTAAATTTATATCCCAGGTTGGTACCAGTCTTCAAGTTGTCAATTAAGTTGAGTTTCAAGCTTATTAGAACTACGTAATGTACATGTCCTGCGCTTATGGCATCCATCATCTGTTTACGTCCTTGTCGTGATTTTTATACAATAGTTATCAGAATTAATCAACAAATTTTATTGATATTATTAATTGATATTTAAATTCATTTTACCCAACTCAAATGTAAAAAAGATCCAATTTATCATGAATTTTCAATGAAATTAAAGGAATCTCTGGAAATCAGGTTTTTTTTCTCAAAAACACAGATTTTTTTTTCGGCAACCTTGATTAGCGGCCTTATCTAAATGCGCCAATCTGCCTTTGCCCCAGACATAAATAACGGCGCCGGCCGCTCCCTTGCAAGTGAAGACCCACTGTCAGTTGTACGAATTTTTAAAATTGCCAAAATTGACAAATTGTCCCAATTTTCCTAACTGTCCGAATTGTCAAAATTTTGTTTTTTTTTAACAGTAGGAATGATGAATTTGATAAAAAGACTAAATTGTAAAAAATTGTCAAATTATTTTTAAAAAAATTAAAATTGTTCGAAATATAAAATGGTCAAAAATGATAAAAATGACGAAATCCCAAAGACGCAAAAAATTTTAATGGAAAAATTATAAACATAACGAAAATGAAAAAAAACCAAATTAAAAAAAAAAAATTTTTAAATTGATGTCGTCGTGGATATGAACCATAACGAAAAAAAAATTCAAAAACTAAGCGCCAATTGAACTATAGCATACAAAACTTTTGTCAATATCGGAAATTTCAACCTGGAATATGATTTATAAAACGAACACATAAACAAACTGTCGGGTTCCAAGGCACAACATATTCGGAAGAATCCCCTTATTTTACGACGATTCCTGACGTAATTCTTATGCGCATCTTAGTTTTCTTCCAGCCACTTGTTATCAAATCATAATATTAAGATCCATTATGATAATCCAATACATTTTTATAAATGAGACCCGAAAATGTTTCCGACGCTGTACTTCTCAAGTTGAAAAAGAAGATTGAAAGAGATAAAAAAAACTCCTCTGCACTCCCCGCAAATTGCGGGGCATCAACTCTCGGCTCTTCATAAATTAATAAACAGTTTTTCAGAATGATCAAATTTTGTAGGCTCCTGAAAATTCTCAGGTAGAAACTCCCGGATTGCAACATCAGTTCAGAATAAATGAATGAATGGAATGAACTCACCAATTGCTGAAGTAACAAGTGTGTTTCCTCATGTAGCGAATCATTCAACGATGTTACCTGCTGGAAGTGTGGACGAAATCAACGGAGAATCGGGTCGAGCACAAACAATGAAACATGCAATTATTGATCACTATGCATCATCCATTTGTTCAAGAAAAAATCACAATTTCACAATGAGAAACTACTAAAAAATTCAAAAATTGAATTTCCACCGCGACGGAGCGAAAAAAACACTTGCGATACCAACAAACCATCGCCTACTTCTTCCACAGATTCAGATTCGTATATTTATCACTGAAAAAAATGACTAAGACGTCAAAATGATAAAAATAACTAGAAGTGACCAGAATTCAAGGATGTAAAAATAAATAAATTTGTCAAAATTAAAAAAAAAAAAAAGAATAGCCGATCCAGATTATCTGATATTTTTATTCAATTTGGTTAAAATAACGTTATAGTTAAAATTTTTCAAATTGTGTAAGTGCTAAACATTTCACATTTTAGAAAACTGTTCATTACGGTGAAAGCAAAAATATCGTGCCGAATTTCAAAAACCGGCCTTACACTGTGCCAAATTTCAGCTCAATCGGGCTTGCTTTTAAGGGACCTCAAAGGGATGCTCAAAGTTTCGATTTTTGTCACTCGAAAATCACCTTTCGGGAGACTAATGGAAATTGGGGGAATCGAAATGTGAATTTTAATGCAAATGACTTGAAAAAGCATCAAACTTCAAGATTATTTAACAATAAATATAGGTCAAAAATCTACTTTCTGGGACTGTGGCTTTCTATGAAATGTGTCAGAGTTGCCTTATAAAATAAATCACAAACTTCTTGTTAACCATCTGAATGTTTATAAGACATCTTGAAGTAATTTTTCAATAAAGTGAACCCAAAAATCATACAAAAACTGAAATTTAAAAAAATCAATTTCAATGACAAATTTAACCAATTTGTAAACGAACAAAAAAAAATAAATGCAAAAATTAATATAATGTTGAAACTGAAAAAAAATGACAGAAATGAATAAAATACATAAATAACCAACTTGACAGAAATGACAAAAATGGCAAAAATTATTAAAATGAAAAAAATGAAAAAAAGAAAAAAAAAATAAAAACAAAAATGTCTAAAATTAGAAAAAAGAGAATGGCAAAAACGACGTAAAACAATGATTTAAAAAAAAATATATTTTTTTATTTAGGACTTTTTTACAATGAGGTTCATCAAAAATTATGAAAATACTAACTATATTGAAAACATTGACAAAAATGAGAAAATTAAAACAGCTTATAATAATTTGGAAAACTATGAAAATGCAAAAATTATAAGACTTGAAATTGATTCCAAAATTTTTTAAATACTGTCTAAAATTGTCTCAAAATCGACATTAAAAAATGTTTATACTTTCTAAAAGTGTGTCGACCTAAACGACCAACAGTTAAAAATGATAAAAAACTCAAACGAAAATAAAATTGAGAAAAATTAGGAACCTACTAAATTTTGGAATTCATGAAAATGCAAAACAAGTAGGAAAAAAATATGAAAATTGAAATATAACAGTAAAGTAACTAAAGGCCAACTAACTTGTGAACTGGATCATTGAATCATAACATTTTAAAATTTTTCGAAATAGCCTTAAAATTGGTTCCGAAATTTAAAAACCTGTCTCAAAAATGTATCAAAATATTTTATTTTCCCCAATCCAGGTTTTAAGAATTTTTTCGATTTTTTCTTTTCTTCTTCTCCACACGATAGCAAACATACACCAAGTTTTGGTTTGACACATCTTCATCACATCATCATCACATACATTATCTTCACGAAATGTTACCAAGAGTGTAAATTTAAAAAGAAATGGCTCTCTGAATATGGAAGTTCAAATCTCCGGACACCACTTTCTTCGCTTGATATTTCACTTTTTCCGTCTTCAACTAGTAAACACATCAAGGGTCAACTTTGTAGTGTAAATAGATGCTATCTTTTCTAAGTTTATGTATACTTTTCGCATGAAAAAATTTAAAACAAAATTCACAAGGGGAGGAAAAAAACGTGTGGGCTCCGAATTGATCAACGCCTACTTCATATGTCCAAAATGACATGAACGGACAAAAATGACCATAAATGGCAAAAATTTAGACAAGTACGAAAATAACAAAAAATGATAAGTCATAATAAAAGGACAATAATAAAATCCTTGAAATATAAAAATACAAAAATTTAAAAATTGTTAAATTTGTCCAAAATATCAAAAACAAAACGAAATTTGTGAAAAATATTTTTTTGTAAAATTTGTCAAATTGTTTGAAATTTTAAAGATATCAAAGGTTACAAAATCGTAACATTAAAAAAAAAACTTAGCTGAAAATGTATCTAAAAACATCTGCTGAATTACTACAATTATTGATCTCAAAATGATGATCGGAAATGGCTCAAAAAATTGTTTTCAAGTTTTCATCAAAATTATTATAAACTTTTGTTAGATCTGTTGTAAAAAATAAGAAATTTGTTTAATTTATAAGATTTTTTCAAAATTTAAAGATATAAAATCAAAAACAAAATAAATGGTTTTAAGACAATTTTGAGGAAATTATACCAAAGTTGTCGGAATATTTCTTGAATTGTTTGTTTCATTTTATTGAAATTCTTCAAAATGCTTTAAAATTATCTTAAAATGCATTTTAATATGTTCACCTTTGAATATATCTATCTTGAAATGGTCTTAAATTTGTGTGAATATTGTGTTAAAATTCCTAACCCGAATTGCGAACTCAAATTGTTTCTTGTTGTAGCAGAATACCCCATGACAGTTTTGAGCTAATTCGGTCAACTTTAAGGGATCATTTAACGAAATGATGCATAAGTTCTAATGTGAATCTCTTCTGATATGATTTTTCGACTCTATAACATTTCGAATTAAACAACGGATTTTATTGAAAAAGCCCCGATTTTCCTGGGTTTTATTCATTCACTTTATTTGCCAAATCAAACAAACAAAACAAATTGTGTTGCAATTTTTTTAATTTATGCAATTTTTTATTTGATTTATTTATTATTTTTTGAGTAAATCTTACAAAAATAATCATGAAAGGTTTTTTGAAAGCCTAAAATACGATTAAAAATCAGCTCATGATGCATCATGCATCATTTTTGAGTATTTCCTGGGTTTTGATCAAATTTGCCTGGATTTTTGGTCGACAATTTTGAATTTGGTCAGAATTTTGCAAGGATTTTAGATCAAATAGCCCGGGATTTGTTCGGCCCCGATAAATTCTGAAAAAATTCTGGCAACCTTATTCGACACAAATGTTTTGAAGACCATAAGTTGATTTAAGCTACCAGACAATTGGGTGCCGAATTGAGGTGTCTTTAGCTGAAGTTTGAGCCAAAATCGGTTAAAAACCACAAGGTATATCTTTATTGAACTTTTTTTGGTAGCTCATAGACATTTGTGGTCTTCAAAACAATTTTACTGAATCATTTGAAAAAAAATTTACCCAAAATTGAAAAACAATCCAATTGTTCAAGTTAAAGCCGAAAAAATGTGTTTTTTTTACAGATTCGATAGAATGCCTATGAACGACATCTTCCAGTTGACCGATTTAAGCACAAAAATCTGCTAGGTCAAGAAATGCATCTTTACATTGTTTTAAAAATGTTCTTAACATTTTTTTTTCAAATTGTGACAATATTGTATCACATTTTTAATTCCAAATTTAAGAAAAAGGAAGATTGAATGTTGTTTCAACATTTCCACAGTGCCTCAAAAACTTTTGTAAATTGGCTCAAAATTCTGTGAAAACTGTGAAAAATGTCTGAAAGTGGTCAATAAATAACTAGAAAAAAAACTTTAATGGTCTTCAGACAGAGTTCAATTGTTGAAAAACTAAATCGGAATCGATTAAGTGTTCTTTAAAAATATCCTCCAATTGTCTCAAAATTTAACAAAATAATTCAATTTCAGAGATATTTTTCAAAAAAGCTCATATTTTTTTTTTTTAATTGTCTTTAACTTGTCCCAGAATTGTGTTACATTTGTTCTAAAATATTTAGAAATGTCGTAAAATTTCTTCAAAATTTCATGAACCTGAATTACTCTGATTTACATTTGAATATTTTCCATTAGGTATATCTCACAATTATTAAAGTTAAATAAACTTTTTAGAACTTATCTTCAAACTGTCTAAAGATTTTTTCCAAAATGCCCTAACAATTTCTCATAACATCTTTTTCATTTCCTCAAAGTTGTTGAAAGAAAAGCAGTCTAAAACTATTTCCAAAATTGTTAAAAAGGACTGTTATATAACTATCTCGAAACAGTTTAGAGTTGTTTGAAAATTATTACAAAATTGACCTAATCGTCTCAAAGAAGTCAACAATCGTATCAACGTTTATTTTCTTTAAGTCAGTTTAAGTGTTAACAAATTTGACATATAATTGTTTTAATATCGGAAAGTGTCCCAATAATTATTTTTCTCAAAAAGAGTCTTAAATTGTACACACCTACTGTCTTTTTTTATAATTTTTAAAGCGTTTCAATGAATGAATCTAACTTTTAACACTTGTTACTTTGTCCTCCATTGCAGGTTCCAGGAGGCTTCTCGTCTGCAAGAAGTGGACTCGTTCCGGAAAGTTTCTAATACCCTGTGTGTGCGATTTCACGCGTGTCTGGAAGTTGCCCTCAGCATCATCATCATCATCTCCGAGTAGCGACGAGAAACCAAAATCAAACTCTACTAGTATCTGCACAAGTCGTCGCAGTGCAAAACAAACGCATAAATTATTCCAAGTAATCGGGGCCACCTCGAAGCAGCAGAATTGGTTGATGCCAGGAGACGCAGCGGCATCACCATCGAAGGCAGAATCCGGAGAGTATCACTAGTTAGCGGCAACAAACCGAAAAGTGCAGTCCGCCATTAAACTTTGACCTTGTATTTGCGGCGCCGCCATTGCGAAAAAAAAACGAAGAAACAAAAAGTTCCCCATTCTCGACGGTATCAACCGAGAATACTGGCCGACCAAAGTAAGAAGAAACCTGAAGAAACAGAACCAGGATTTGTGCTACATTGTGATTTTAACCCCCTATTGTGTTAAATATACACACAATCTCAATCCAATCTTACAAGAAGCAAAGGGGAACCAAGCTTGAAAAGTGAATCGTATTAAACGGCTGATTTTTTTTTTTAATTTTTGATTATTTCTATTTAATCCTACTATTTAAAAAGTAACCAAAACGACTCGCCTTTTTCGATTTGTCGGGAAGCATCGCCAAACGAAACAAAACTACGACGACGACGACGACGACGAAGAATTAAAAAAAAATCCCTCGAAAGCGTTCGACGAATAATTCAATCTGTGATTATATATATTTTTGTTGTTAATTTTAAAAGTAATCGCCTTTTTAATCAACGTAAAAGTTACGTTGCGTGTTGCTAAAATTAAACACGGCAGTAAAAAAAAAGAGTCCTTTCTCGTTTCTGTGAGTGTGAGCTAGTGTGTAGTTTTTCGTACGAGAAATTCGATACGGGAAGGGGAAGAAGTAAACCGCGAGTGAAAGTCAGCACAGAAAAGGGCAAAAGCACTAAAAGTGCACCACACCACGTGCTATAAAATTTAATATTACCCCCCGCAAACAACAAGAAGACCCAACATGTTCAACTCCAACCTCAGCCTGACGGTGCCGCCTCTTTTGGGCATCGATGGAGGCGTCTGCACCACGCCCAGGACACCGGAAATTCTCAACTCGCTGATGGCCATGACAAATCCCCTGGAATATTCGTTCCCAGTGACCAGCAACACCAGCAGTAGTAACAACAGCATCATCATTAACAACAACAACAACAACAACAATGGACAATCCACGTGTGGTGGCACCATTAACTCCAGTGTGACACAGGTGAGAAATTAATTTATGTCACGTCTGACTTGTTTGTTCGACGACGACGACGACGACGACGACGACGACGAGCTCTGTTGGACTAAAAAGGGTACTTTCATAAAACACGTGAACTACTTTCGATTGAGAAGATCCCTCAATAACGTCCCAAGGAAAAAAAAATCGAAGCAAAAATGTTAACGTACTCTGTGAGCGGTTCACTCGTCCCCCCAATACTAATAAAACAATTAATTTGATCTAAAAGGGTACCTATTTACACCGAGTTCTACGAATTGCTCTTCTCGCCCCGGGGAGTTTTATGAATAGAAAGATCCCAACTGATATGTGTGCACATTAGACTAGTTCACTTTTCGGTTTTTTTCGCAGATCAAAGCCGGACTCATATGGGTTGTTCCTCATGCATTTTCAAGTATTTCTGCCAAATTTGAGATCGTTTGAACTAAACTCTGTTCTGCGCAATGAGTTTTCGTGAAAAAAGACCATTTTTCTTGAAAATATTCTTATGAGAGTTCTAGCAAGCCACTGTTAATATTAAACGATAATTTTATGATGCATAGTGGTTGATATTATAACCATTTTTATGAATCTGTTCTAGATAATCGTTCAAAACAAACCGAAAAAATTTAAAAAAATCATAAACTACCAACTTGTACATAAATTTTACTTACAAGTTGAGAGTGAAAAATCTGTAGTAAATCTGAAACAAATCTGTTTCACAAAATCTTTTTTTATTAAGATAGTCCTGTTTATTACCATTCATTTGATGCTTAAAATGTAATTATCGCAAGAATAGGAGCAAAGTTATTAAAATATTTATGCATCAGTTTTTAAATCATAGTTGTGTTCCTATTCAAGTTTTAGCTGCATGCAACATGAAAAACGTGGCATCAAGAGGACTTGCTTACAACTTGATCAAAGCGCGCGCTTTTTTTTACTCCTGGCCCCGTCATGGGGTACTTGATTGAATAAAATATCCTTTCTTGTGCACAAGTTGGTGTGGAGCAAACTTGAATGAAAAATATTTTATCAAATCAAATTTGTTGCAAACATCTTTAAATAATTTGATCGCTATACAACCAATTTGTATATTTATTATATCAATAGAAAGGTAATAAAAAGGGCTAGCTTTACAAAAAAAGATTTTGTGAAACATATTTTTTTCTGATTTACTACAGATTTTTAACTCTCAACTTGTAAGTAAATTTTCTGTACAAGTTGGTAGTTTATGATTTTTTAAATTTTTTCGGTTTGTTTTGAACGATTATCTAGAACAGATTCATAGAAATGGTTAAAATATCAACCACCATGCAACATAAAATGACCATATTATAATAACAGTGGCTTGCTAGAACTCTCATAAGAATATTTTCAAGAAAAATCGACTTTTTTCACGAAAACTCGTTGCGCAGAACAGAGATTAGTTCAAATGATCTCAAAATTGGCAGAAATACTTGAAAATGCAGGAGGAACAACCCATATAAGTCCGGCTTTGATCTGCGAAAAAAGCCGAAAAGTGAACTAGTCTAGTGCACATATTATCACAAAAGCTGTAATCGCTAGAGAGACTTAACTGACAATTTATTATTTTTGAAGAGGTGTTGAAAACATAGGGATTGCCTGGTAAATTTGTGAATATTTCAATCGACGTTTCATACCCTAATAATGCATTTTTCAAGGAAGTGACAGTATACAACGCACACCTGCCCTTTTCACAATATATGCTTAAAGGTTAGAAAATTTGTGGAACTGATAGCCCCATATTCCAGCCCGAGAATTCGCCTGAAAAACTGCGTATTGCTACATGTCCATTTGGGTAGCACCATAGGACCGTACATTTTTTTGTTTATTGATAAAACAACGGACCAGTTCTAAGATTTCTTTATTGAAAGATGAATAATGAATAATGAGAGAGATGACAAAATACGATCAAAATGACAAAAATTACTTAAACGACAATAAAGAAATGACAAAAACGACAAAAATCTTAAAAAAAACAAAAACGAGAATAATGACAAAAATGTCAAAATGTAAATGAGGACAATAACAAAATGACAAAAATAACGACACCGAGAAAATACCGACAAAACGACAATAGTGACAAAAATGACGAAAATGACAGAATGACAAAAACAAAAAAAAAATGACATAAATTGCAAAACGTCAAAAATCACCAAAATGGAAAAAAACAACAAAAACGATTAAATCGACGTAAACGACGATAATGACGAAAATGACCAAAACGACAAAAATGACCAAAAGCGCAAAACCAGGGCTAGAAGCGACCATGCGGTAAAAAAGTAGGGCAAAATAGTTACTTTGAAGTGAAATTAAGGTAAAATTAGTGACCAGATCAAGACGAAAACTAACTAAAAAATGACATTAAAAACAAAAACAAAACGCTTGGAGACAATTCTGTTAATTGAAAAACGTTTTTTGGAAGGCTCTTGGTCTCACTTTTAGAAAAGCAATATGTTGGACAAAAGAGGAACATTTTAAATGAGCTTAGATAATTTAAGAATAGCGACCGCAGAATTCTAAAGTTCTAAAGAAACAATGGGAGGTAACCAAAAGATCGTACTGTTAAGACTAGGATAACTAAGCCCGACAAGAACTTCGAGTTTATCCATTTTCTTTTAAAAAAAACCCAAAATTTTGAAAATTCATTGTATAGTGTATACACCATCAGAATTTTTTCAATGTTACTAAAACAGTTGAAAAAGTCTAAAATTATATTGAAAAAAAATAACAATTCGAAATAAATTTACGGAAACCAAAATTTTCAACAAAATTGTTATATGTGAGAGATCTACAAATGTAAATAAAAAATCAGTACATGTTTAACGAAAAGTTTAAAGAATTTACTTGAAATTGCGATAAGATTTACATTTATATTATAAAATTAATTTGCGGCTTAACGGATAGGGTTAAAGAATTGAAATGAAAGACGGATAGAAGATCAGAAGAAAATTCTAAGGTGGTGAAAAGAGCGAAGAGCGGTCGAACCATCCATAATTAACTGTATCGAAAAACGTAGTGCCTCCTCTATTGGGCCTATGTGGTCAAGCTCCTATTTCAAATGCTCTTCGCTCTTTTCACCACCTTAGAATTTTCTTCTGATCTTCTATCCGTCTTTCATTTCAACTCTTTAACCCTCACCGATAAAGCCGCAAATTAATTTCTAAAAACAAATTCCCGGTGATTTCTCTTCTTAGATTTACATTTATAGAAATTTCATTTCATGAGTCACGAAATTAAAAATTGGGAGGTCCTTATGAAAAAGTGACAAAACAATGATAGAGGTTTGAAAAAAGATAAAGGACGAAATGTTGACAGAAGATTGACAATTACAGAAGCTTGGCGAAAAAATTGACTTAAGATGATTATAACACAAAAAAGACTAAATAATTTACGAGACTAATCTTCAAGGTAGAATATAATTTTTCAAATTTAAAACTTACTCAAAGAGAATTTACTTACAAAAATAGAACAACACTGCACACTTTATTGCATGATTCACATATCAATCATTAGAAAGATTTTCTAGAAAAAATTATGTTCAAAAAATGTGTTGTCGTGAAACAATATAATGTTTTTAATAATGAGTAGAAAAAGTTTAGAAAAAAAGCTCAGTTGTAAGGAAATTATATACAAAATAGTGATTTTAGGGACCAAATTTCAAAAAAAGTAACTTCTGAGTGACCAGCCTGAAAAAAGTGACAAAGTTACTAAAAAGTGACCAACTTCTAGCCCTGCAAAACTGAAAAAAAATTTAATAGAAATATTTTACATCAACAAGGCGCAAAAAATGTCATCAGTGACAAAAATGCCTAAAACGAAAAAATTCACAAAAACGACAGAAATCTCAAAAACAGCTAAAGCTGAAAAATGTCTAAATGAAAACGACAACGATCACAAAAAACGACAATAATGACAAAAAAGGAAAATAATAAGAAAAAAAAAACAATGACAAAAATGCCATAAAAATGATAATCATGACATAAAAAAAGCAAAAATAACAAATATGAAATGAAAAAAGTGAAAACATTTATAAAAATAAATCAAATGCCAAAACGACTTTTTGGTTTTTTTTTTAATTTTTGTCATGTGTGGCAACTTCAGTAGTTATAATCTTATTCATCATTTATTCCTTAGTTTTATTACAAAATTTTCTTCTTTTTTGTCATTTCTGATATTTTTATCTTTTTTTTTCTTTTATCATTCATTTGGACAGCTTGCACTTTTTTATCACTTGTGCTATTTCAGGTAGTTTTCAATTTAAGTGGTTTGATTTTAATTTTTTTTTTATTTATCTTTTGCCATGATAATAGAAGGAATTTTAATTTTGTGTAATTTTCAGTATTTTTCAAATATTTTTAATTTTTTACATTTTTAATTTACGTCATTCTATGTCGATCTTTTTTTTTGGAAATAGTGAAAAATCGACTACTTCCCAACATCAAACTGATCTCAAATTTTTTTTTAAACTGAAAACCTCTCGGTGCCAGAGCCGTAGGAAGAACAGCCTCATGGAGGGGGTTTTGGTCACTGATCATTTCTTGGAAAAAAATCTCAAACATTTCACAATGGCGAAAAAGTGTATAAATCACGAAGAAATTCAATATGTTCCCTTCTAAACAAAACAAAACGTTTCAGACGCCGCACGAGCTAACGAACGGAGTCATAGTGCCTTTTTAACCCCTAATTCTTCTATATTTTGTAAACGATCCAGTAAAAAAACTTATTTAGTTTTGAACAATAATAAAAATTTCTTATTTAAGAGGAGAAATCACCGTGAATTTGTTTTATGAAATTATAGAAGATAGAAGATCAGAAGAAAATTCTAAGGTGGTGAAAAGAGCGAAGAGCATTTGAAATAGAAGCTTGACCACATACTCTTTTCACCACCTTAGAATTTTCTTCTGATCTTCTATCCGTCTTTCATTTTCAACTCTTTAACCCTCACCGATACAGCCGCAAATTAATTTCATATAAAATTTTTTTTCTGAGGAGTCCAACGGAGGCTGTTTGAGCCATCGCAAGCTTTGGAAAATTGAGTTATGGATGTTTTACCCTCAATTCCCTTACACTTTTCAAATTGTTCAGAAAAAGCACGTTCGGACTTGAAAATTTGGAACCAAATGGGACGTGTTTTGTGTGATTTTTTCCGTGGAATCCACCGCACGGATTGGAAACTGGAGTTATGGCTATTTTACCCTCCATTTCTCAACATTTTTCAAATAGTTCAGAAAAAGTATGTTCGGACTCAAAAATTTGAAGAAAATGAGACGTATCTTGTGTGATTTCTTCCGATGAATTCAACGAAGCCTTTTTGAGCTACCGGACGCATGAGAAACTGAAGTTATGGCTGTTTTACCCTCATGTCCCTTACATTTTTCAAATAGTCAGAAAAAGCATATTCGAACTTGGAAATTTTGAACCAACCGAGACTTATCTTATGCGATTTTTTCCGCAAAATTCAATAAAGGCTGTTCGAGTTACCGTATACTTCGGAAAATGTCTGTTTTTACCCTCGATTCCTCTAAATTTTTCAATTATTTCAGAAAACACATGTTCGGACTTGAAATTTTTGAATAAAACGGGACGTATCTTATGTGATTTTTTTCCGAAAAATCCAACGAAGCCTATTTGAGCCACCGCACGGATTGAAAACATGAGTTATGGCTGTTTTACCCTCAATTTCCAAACATTTTTCAAATAGTAGGTACCAAAAAAGCATATTCGGACTTGAAATTTTTTGACCAAATGGGACGTTTCTTGTGTGACTTTTTTCTAGGATTCCAACGAAACCTATTACAGCAACCGCACGAATTGGAAACAGGAGTTATGGCTGTTTTACCTTCAATTTTCTGAATTTATTCAAACATGTGAGGAAATTGAGGGTAAAACAGCCATAACTTCTGTTTCCAATACGTGCGGTAGCCTCAATAGGCTTTGTTGGATTCCTCAGAAGAAATGACACAAGATACGTCCCATTTTGTTCAAAGTTTTAAGTTCGAATATACTTTTTCTGAACTATTTGAAAAGTTTTGGGAAATTAAGGAAAAAACAGCCATAACTCCATTTTCCAATCCGTGCGGTGGCTCAAACCGCCTTCATTAGATTTCTCGGAAAAAATCGCATAAGATATTTGGTTCAAAATTTGCATTGCAAAAATGCATTCTTCGGATGAAATATTTGTCATAGTTTTGGCTTTAAGAAAAACCGTTTTCAAAAGAAATCGGCCGAAGGGGACCAAAGTTATTCATGAAAAACTGGATTTTCATGTTCCTTCCGAATAAAATGTCTCAAAATCCCATACAAACTTTAGGCTCGTTGAGTGACCCCTTCCCGTGATCTGATCTGGTTTAAATTTGGCATGAGACCTTGTACTAGGCCTAGGATCAATTTAAGCCTGCAGCGCATAACTTTTTCAAATGTCGGGTCATTTGGGGCACTTTAATGTACATTATAAAATCTTTTATATTCTAAGCTTAATTTATTTGACTAAGCCTAAAGTAACAAAACAGGGAAATTACTTTCATCGGTGTTTAAAATTTTTGAATTTGCTCAATTTGCTTATTCGATTTGAGCATAGAAAAACTTTTTTCAAGAAAGCCTTCAATCCAAAAACATATTTATGCTATGCTTAAATCAAATAAGCTGAATCTACAAAACTCTTGAGAAAATTCAGAGATATCCTCCATCGATGAAAATTGTGATTTTCAGATATCAACAAAAAAATATTATACATAAGTCTGCGATCTTTTGCTGTTCGAATTCCTCAACAAAATAGTCATCATGATATTTTTATCTTGATTGTAAAACTCGTTTACGAGCTGAATCTGATCCTGAGTTTGGAATATTAATTCTAAATCTGAATTCTGAACCTTAATTTCTAAATTTGAATTTTGAATCTATTTACAAATTTCAATATGATCTCCTAATAAAAATTTCAAATAAAAATTATAAATTTGAACAAAAATGTGCTTCATAATCAGAATTTATAATTTAAATTTTAAAGTTTTTGATCTCAATCTGGATTCCTCGTTTCAATTATTGATTTCTAATCCGTTTTGTAAATCTTAATTTGAAATATAAATTTCGAATTATGAATTTTTCAATTCTGTTTCGAAAGTTTGTTAGGTTTGAAACCAGCATAAGAACTAAGTACATGAACTTTGAATGTGAGTACGAAACAAAAACTGAGGATACTTCCTAATTTTCCTTTTTTCAACATTCGAAAAATACAAATTATTTAAAAAATATGAAAAACGCATATAACACACTCCACGCGGTTGTAAAGCTCACAAGTGAATTTCATCCGTTCGCGAATCAAACAATCTCGAACTCGTCATTAATTTTAATAATTGAAATCACACAGAACCAACGAAATAAAAAGAAAAAATAGTGTTTAATATGTTTTATATAGTTTCGAAAATCAAAGTTTTTGATGAAAAAAGTGCAAATTTTGACAATTTTCACAAAAAAAAATTAAATAAAAAATATGGATTGATTTTATTCCAACCAACATATAATGCTTCATTGAGTGGAAAAAAAATATTTTTTTTCATATCCAGTGGAATTCTTCTAAACAGCGATCATAATCAGACGCAAAAGAGTGAATTCACGTCACAAAAATGGAACCTCTTTGATTTATGAAAAAAATTTAAAATTTAATAACAAAAACAATAAATTTCACGTCACAAAATTTGATTTTTGTAGAATTGTCTAAAAGAAATATGTTCTGAAAGCTGTTTATGGTCTCCATATGGTCGGATTTTTACAAATTAAACATAATTTGGTTGATTTTTTTTAAAGAGTTCGTTACTTTCAGAACTGTTAATGCAGAATAACAATAAATCACTTTTAAAAGTGTACATTAAATTTGAAAGCTCTGAAGAATGGTTCAGAATAACTTGAAATTTTGTTTCGTGAATTCAGTCCACAAGGCTGTTTTGTTTAAACTGAGTGAATTCATGGCACAATTTTATAGAGGCATTACTTTGTTTGTAAATGTTTAATCAAGAAGCTACGCACAGTAAATTTTGGGTATTTGTTTTCTCTACAACTTATTTGAAGACTATTGCCACAGAGAGAACAGGAAATCAAAGTTATATGTACTGAAGTCAAAAATGGTCAATTATAGCGTGAATTAGGGCGATGGGGTTGAACCCCCAAATCTATACACAGTAGATTGAGTTGATTCAGAGTATTTTTAAATTTCTCAAACCCTGGTGCCTTAAAAGCTTCGTTTTGGTTCAAAACTACTCCATGACTTTTTGCAGAATTTTTAAGTAAAGTTTATATGAGTATATTTGGGCTTTTAGGTTGGTTTGGGAAAATTGAATATTTTGTGCTGAATAATCAACATCATTCTTGTTTCTTCCGTGGAACCGAGCCCGCTAATGGTTTTTGTACCAATTTATAAATTCTCTAAGGAAGAGTCTAGGCTGAATAACTTTGTTGAAGATCGTAATTTCGTATCTTATTAGGTAAAAAGTTATAAGTTATTAGGTAAAAAAGTTATAACACGTTTTGGGAAATTACAAAATGCCCCTAAATCGACTCAGTATAATGCACAGTGCTATATATTTTTAACTGATAGCCGACTTTAAAAACGAATCAACGACTCGGCCCTGTAAATCTTCCCAGCCATGTTAAACCATTCAACAATACACATACGAATACGCACGTGTGACTGGCGCTCGTTTTTTGCCAAAAGTGCCAGCCGGCCTTCCCTCCTCCATTCAATTTGCGGGGGAGGACCACACTGACTGACCATGGACATTTGTGTACGATATGCATAGTCGTCTCTCCCGCGCACTCAGAGAGATCTGCATTCAACATTGTTTGAATGAATCGAAGCTTCCATGTGCGGCAGTGCTGTGCTGTGGCCTGTGGCATGTCTCGCCCGAATCGCGAATCTTCGTGTTGGGGCAATAAAATGTTTTAATGTATGGCGGCGATTGTACCAGAACACGTAGAAATGGAAGTGCCCTGGCGCGACTTTGTTGCTCTGAGGTACTTAGGAACGTGCATAAATCCACCTCTGCTATCTTCGCTGGACCGGATGGAACCGGTGCAAAAGTTGCAACTTTTTACAAGCTTAACTCTTTCGTCATATTTAGGTAGGTATATGGAATAAAAAGGTCGAGTTTTTATTGTTTATCAGCGACCACCTTAAGAGGTTTGATTGTTTTTTTTTAGTCCTTCAAAAGCTGGACTCAAATGACTTACTACGTTTCGACTACCTATTTAATAATTTTTATTTCCAGAATATTTTACCAATTAATTTTAACTTCTCTAAAAAAAAGTCACGAAGTTCATGAACAACGGCAATACAAAAAGGTTCATATTAAAGACCCACACAACAACACCACTGTTTTCACTGGAAATAGGTTAGACCGTACGGGGAGAATGGAACATAAAAATTTATTGCTTTATGAGATTCAATAAAAATGCGTTCGTTCGTTCGAAGAATTTGGCGCGTATAATTTTCATTTTGTTGCTTCGTTGGCGCTTGTGTTAATCGTATTGGGTAAATTTCATTCTAGGACTCACTTTCTTGGTATAGATAGTTATGCTTACTGGCTGCTCAATTACTGTCTAAATGCGACAATGTGACGCAAACGCCTGCCAGAAAATTGACCAATATTTTAGTTAACATTTTACATAAAGAACAAAGGTTCGAAAAAGGATTGGAAATTTTTTTTTCTTAATTCTTGTCTAACAGTTTTTAACAAATTTGTTACCAGAGAATTTTACAATAAGTTCCATATATTGAAGTTAGTTTATTTGTAAAAGAGATTGTCGTCAAATGAAATTTAACATTTTTCCATAATAAAAATCCTTCAAAGAAAAACAATTGCGGTTATTTGAATGTATGGATGTTTCCCTCACGTCCAGTTTGTAAACTTATATTTGTTTCTAAGAAAAGATTGGCAGCTCAACACGAGTTTGAGCATTTCAAATTTCTAAAAGATTGATCAGTGAATTTCATTTCAGTCCTAAACTTAGTACTCTCACAAATCAGACTCTACTCCAATAATGATCTTCCTCGGAGGTGAAATTATCGGCATAAGATTCTATGCCAGGCCGGCACTTACAAGCTTTCTCATCGCTGGTATTGTGAAAGAAACCTTACTAAACATATCGCATATCATATCACGAGACAAAGCAGGATGGAAACAATCAGCCAGCAAGGATATTGTCAAATGATGTACCGAGCGCTGCGTGAGTATGTAAACCGGCATTAGAAAAAAAATCATTACATTGTTTCCAACTCCAGCCAGCCAAACAACCACCGGCTAAGATGTCCGGTGCACCCAGGTGGTAAATCCTTTTTACGAATTGCATTCCAACACTGAAAATCGAAAATACCCAAACTTGAGAACTGCCACCCGCCAAACCTAAGTTCAAGATTGACAACTTAAGTTCGTGAAAAAAATCACAGCTTGCCAATACGCCAAACTTATCCTTCAAGCGGAGAACTGTTTTTGGGGGGGTTTTTGTTGTAAGCTCATATGATTCTGTTACCTCCATCGTGGCAGATTTAGGTTTGGGGGGTAAGTTCAACGCGAAGAACTGTTTTTTTTTGGGGATAACTTTTATTCCCGCTTCACTCGCACAAAGTCTCGCATATACGATGATGTAGCTGCCTCTCTCATCAACTCTCCGGTGGTCGAGCGGTTAGCATCCTGAGATGGTAATCGTAGAGCCATTGCAGGTATGGGTGTGATTCCCGTACCTGCAGTCATTTTTTTTATTTTGATTTCCATTTTATTGCGGTATTAGATTTTGGGGGATGAGTTCTCCTATAAGAGCTTAACTTTGGGTTATGCCTCCAATAGCCAAACCTGTAGGGAGGGAGTTTCATTCGGGTTGGCGGGGAAAGTTCTCAAGTTTGGATATTTTCGAGGTTCAGTGAAGGAACGGCGAGCCAGTATGCTACTCTGCTGCCGTGATATGACGAAGTGACGAATAAACCATTTTGTGTTTTCGTCAATAAAAGCGATTTTCTCTTTTAGCTTATTATTCATTACTCCAGGATTTTTAACGAAATATAATCTGTACAATCTGTTCTAAAATGTATCTAAAATAAAGCCTTTCGGATTACAATTCCTTATTTTGCCTACATAAGTTTTTAAAACACATTAGTCACTTCGGCGTAAAAACGAAAGTTTTGTTTTAACGATTATACGCCAAAGTGACTAATGTCCTACTAACTATGGTAGTTAGTAGGCTTGTGCAAACTTCCGAATCAAAAAAATTGAACAATTTTGGCTATTTCATTATTATTATTGGCAGTTGGAACTTATTCAAGCGTTTTCGAGCGAGGAGGTGGGTATTTTTGAAGATATCTGAGAGTTTGAAGAGATGTTGGGAACAATAAATGAGAAATGAAATATTTCATCGATACGAACAAAATAACTGTATGTACCTACTTAAAATTTGTTTGAATTTCCACCAGCTGCAAACGTACCTAAACCAACAAAATAAAAACAGGCTGCAAAAGGGCCAAAAAAATATGCCAAGGCGATGAGTCCTCCGCTTAACTACAATGAATTTCGGGAGATGTTCTACGAAAGAATCTATTTTGAAGAATTTTAACTAATTAAAATTGTGCTTTTATTCAATAAACAAATTAATCGTAATTAGTGCACAACGTTTCGTTGCGCACTAACGAAGAGTTTTAACCCTTCATTTTATAATATTTAATATTTTCTGTATAAAACTCATTAAGAAAATTTAAAAAAAATGTATTGATTTTTGCAATTTTTCTTTTTTTATTCCATCATCGAACAACTCCACACTCAAAGTACTTCTGCGTGAAATTGATTTGCTGGAAAATGTAAAAACCTATTTCCTGAAAATATATAAATTTGTAAAAAATTAACATATCAAATTTGATAAAATAAAAAATGATCGCCTTAAAAAAATTGAATTATTTTATATGGGACCCCCCCATTTACTAAGGTGGGAGGGGGGTCTTTTCTTTTAAAATTTCATCATGTCAGGATTCAGGATAGATTTATGTCCTAAATTTAATGAAAATCGCTTCAAATGTATTAGAACTGCTAGAGTTTTCCGTATCTCTCCCATGGATTAAGGGATATTAGTCACATCGGCGTCAAAATGGCACATTCGTCACTTCGTTTTTCTGAATTTACTCGAAAACTATTTGGAATATCAAAAAACTTTTCAGAGCATTTGAAAGCTTTTAAAAATCTGTATAAAATGACGTCAAAAAGTAAAAACCGATAAAAATGGATGTTCGTCACTTCGTCATATCACGGCAGTCTGGGTCCATGGGTGCAATTGGTCTACTCTACAGGGTGTTCAATAAGTACGAATACAAATTAAAATAACGGTAATTCAAAATCCACTGGACAGATTATTTTTTACTTAAATGGAAAGGTTATACAATGATGGTCAATCACACCTTTTGTTTAGGAAACTTTTTACCTTAAACCAATTATAGAGCTTCAGCGGATTCTCGAGTCCTCCATACGCGGCACGCTCCTATATTGTTGAAATTTCGTTCCCCATAAGAATGCTGACGATTTTTATAGAAAGTCAAAAAAAGGTTTCCTGTAATTGTTTATTTTCGACAACATGTATACTATAACTAACCAATCCAAGAGAGTTATATTTGAAGGGCAAGGCACTTTTCATTTTGAGCCAATATTTCCAAAAACCTATATTGTATTTATTAATTGGAATTTTTTGCCTGTACCAGTACTTGCGGTGTAAAAAGGCTGATAAAAAACGAACACTTAATGAAAACTAATTCTTCGACACAAGGGATAGATTGTCTGATAATAGCACAAAGTTACTCTAAAAAAAAGTTAGATGTATACGCTACGGCTTTACCACACCATTTGGTTAAAAAGTGTATTCGAACTTATTGAACACTCTGTAGATACGATGTACCCCTACGCCATAAAGTCAACCTCGGGCCTCTGGTCATAATTCCCATCCGGACCTGCATCGAAGGCTGTACCCAAGATGGGTGACCAAGTTCGCGCTTAAGCGCTCATCGGCTTACTCAATGTGAAGTCCAAACTCCAGCATATATACCCTGCTTTCCGTTACGATTCAAGACTAAGGACCTCTCCTCCGGCCTTTACCTGTAACTCGAGGCTCGCTTGATTTTCGCGACTATCGTGCTCTCCGCTTCTGTTCGAGACCACTGCAAGAGACCAATGACCTTTCCTCTAACTACTCGAGATCTTGGCTCAGCTTGGTTTATCTCGAGGCCTCCTCCTCTTTACCCGTCCGTGTGCCGAATTGATAGCAGGTTATCCTAGACTCGCGCTTGTCACAGCACACGTACGGGTCTTTTACGCTTACGACTTAGATGAATCCCGACGGCAACGTGAGGCCTCTGTACCAAAGAATATTCCGCGACATGAATATTCTTCCTCCTATGAGTTCGACTGCGGAGAAGGTCATGTCTTATCCCCGCAGCCTCCGTCGCAGAGGGCGCGTTCGACTCGGATACTCCGCGACGGTAACGGTGGAGATATCCTACACACAGACGCGCGACGTACCAGGCAGCTCAACATACGCAGAAGGTAGAGTCTTATCTTTGTATGCTTTGCTACCAGGTTCGGACGCACACTACTCAGAAGTTCCCCAACGAAGGAGTCACCCTACACCGGTTGCGGACTGGCGCTGGTTCCAACTCCTCTGCAGGGCAGTCATGATCCGGGTGGATTCATCGCTGACCACGCGTAAAGTAATGGCATCCTCACACATCCTCCGCACGATGTTGTCGGCTGTCGTGTCTGGTCCGCAGGTGGCAAGCATGTTAGTGCGTACCTCGGACAGTTGAACACTACGTGCTCTGGTGTCTCAACTGTGTCACCGCAGGTTGGGCAGGATTGCGAGGCCACGTGTCCAAACCAATGCATGGTGGTACTGCATAAAGCATCCGTGACCAGTCAGGAACTGTGTTATGCAGAAATCCACTTCTCCATGTCTATGACGTTAGAGATCAAGCGATAGGTCCACTGGCTGCGTTCCGAGCTGTCCCACTAGTGCTGCCAGCTGGACATCGAGGCCTCTCTGACATGTTTCCGCACATCGGGTATGTGCATGTGTTCGTAGCAGAATATCTTTCTCTAGCAAGACCGAGATGGGCATGAACCCCGCCACGACATCAGCAGCTACCGAGGACACCGTTCGGTATGCGCTGATAACTCGCAGGTTCATCAGCCGCTGTACGCTGCAGGAATTTTGCAGATTACACTGCCTGCCAGGTACTTGATCGCACGAATCCAAGCGCACGGTCCAGCTGCGATCGTCCCTGATTGTGCTGAAATCAGGTTGATGAGAAAAACGCAAGCTCTTGGTGCGCATCCAACTTTCCACCTTCTCAATGGCTACCGTGGCGAGTGGCTGGACCTCTACGATTGATGGGTCCGATGCCAGGAGACCCACGTCGTCGGCTAATCCCACAAGTCTCACTCCCGTGTGGAGGCGCAGTCACAGCAGTTCGTCGTAAACGATGTTCCACAATACCGCGCCAAGTATCGATCCTTGTGGAACCCCTGCCAAGACACTCACTGTTTCCAATCCCTCACTGGTCATATACTGTAGTTGGCGATTACGGAAGTAACACTCCACCATCCTACAGATATAAGCCGGAATCCTCATACGAATGAGCGACGACGCAATACGTAAGATAGGTCCAAACGTTTCGAGCTACTTTTGGCGTTTCGCTCCTCCTCAGTGGACCTTAAAATTAATTTTATTAATAGTATAATTTTCCATTTTACAAGAACTTATTATCTTACTTTATCTAGCGATCGTCGTACTGTTATTCGCTGTCTGTTGTTTGTTTTTGATGTTATGTTTACATTGATCTGTCAGTGTCTTGATCTTTGGTAAAATGGAGTTGTATGCTGATTTGAAGTTAATTGAATCTTTCTGTTTGTTAACAACGTCGTTGTCGCCCCTAATTTTAATGTGAAACATTTCTGCACAGATTCTGGTGTTGTACTTCGAGACTTTTTCTAAAATTTTGGTATTTTTAAAATCAAAAACATGACCGTGCTCGATGCTATGTTGTGCAAGTCCGGTTCCTCCTATTTTTTTGTTTTTAACATCGTTTTTATGTTGTTCCAATCTTTTTTGTAAGAATTGACTTGTTTCTCCAATGTAGGATTTTTCACATCCTCCACATTTTATGTTATAAACCACATTTGCTGTTTTATCTTTTGGTATTTTGTCTTTAGTTTTTGTGAAAATAGTGTTCTTAACTTTGTTTAAAGATTGGAAGGCTACATTAATATCGTATTGTTTAAAATATCTGGCTAGTTTCTCACCTAGACCTGCACAGTATGGAATTGTAATAAAATTTTTGGGTTGCTCATTTTTTGTTTCACTCAGACTGTTGTACATTTTGTGGGTTCGTTCTTTTATAATTTTTGTAACAAGTTGTTGAGGATAGTTATTTATCTTTAAAATATTCTGTACTGTTCTTAGTGTTCCTTCTCTATAGTTCACATTAGACAATTTTAAAGCTCTATCAACTAATGCTACCACAGTGTTAATTTTGTGTGAAAATGGACTTACAGATCCAAAATCCAAATATCGGCCTTTTTCGTCCTTCGGAAACCACTCTGTTGTAAAACTTTGCTGTTCCCGTCGAACGATCATATCCAGAAATTTGATTCTGCCATCCGTTTCGTGTTCAATCGTAAACTTTAATCGTTGATGCATACTGTCTAATGTGAACTATAGAGAAGGAACACTAAGAACAGTACAGAATATTTTAAAGATAAATAACTATCCTCAACAACTTGTTACAAAAATTATAAAAGAACGAACCCACAAAATGTACAACAGTCTGAGTGAAACAAAAAATGAGCAACCCAAAAATTTTATTACAATTCCATACTGTGCAGGTCTAGGTGAGAAACTAGCCAGATATTTTAAACAATACGATATTAATGTAGCCTTCCAATCTTTAAACAAAGTTAAGAACACTATTTTCACAAAAACTAAAGACAAAATACCAAAAGATAAAACAGCAAATGTGGTTTATAACATAAAATGTGGAGGATGTGAAAAATCCTACATTGGAGAAACAAGTCAATTCTTACAAAAAAGATTGGAACAACATAAAAACGATGTTAAAAACAAAAAAATAGGAGGAACCGGACTTGCACAACATAGCATCGAGCACGGTCATGTTTTTGATTTTAAAAATACCAAAATTTTAGAAAAAGTCTCGAAGTACAACACCAGAATCTGTGCAGAAATGTTTCACATTAAAATTAGGGGCGACAACGACGTTGTTAACAAACAGAAAGATTCAATTAACTTCAAATCAGCATACAACTCCATTTTACCAAAGATCAAGACACTGACAGATCAATGTAAACATAACATCAAAAACAAACAACAGACAGCGAATAACAGTACGACGATCGCTAGATAAAGTAAGATAATAAGTTCTTGTAAAATGGAAAATTATACTATTAATAAAATTAATTTTAAGGTCCACTGAGGAGGAGCGAAACGCCAAAAGTAGCTCGAAACGTTTGGACCAACTGGCAAGTAATTTCGTTTTTATTTTCGCCGAAAAAAGTCGATGATAACATCAAACAATTCATCGCGGCGATTAACCAGTTAATCAATACGTAAGATATCAGACTGGCAAGCCGAGATGAGATGTTGCAGTGAGTTCGATTCTTACTATATTTTTTGTGGTTCATTATCCAATAAGATGAAAATCCAAAAAAATGTTTTTCGTGTTTCGCTTGAATATAGTGGTCATTGGACTGCCCCAAATTTGTATGGGAAATTCAAAACCTGTATAATGTTATCACGGAGAAAAAAGTATAGTATTTCCAACAATAATCCACTTATATTGCTTCTCGACCAACTATAATTATCAAAATTTCAACAATACATTTATCAGACAATCTGATTGATTTCGTACATTCAACAATGTATATGATACATTCAACTATAGTTGTATGATTAATTTTGTGCATTCAACTATAAATATAATAGATACAACTATAATGCACGATTGATGTCATACATTCAACAATAATTATAGTCGAATCGAATATAATTAAATGATTTATTTAATTATAAATATGATTGGTTTAATTATAAATATGATAAATTCAACTATAATTATATGATTGGTTTAATTATAAATATGATAGATTCAATTTCATTTCTATGATTAATTCACTATAGGTTAACTATAAATATTGTAAATTGAAATATTGGAAGTTATCATATCTGAAGATGTATTTTTTTGGAATAATTTTATGGCTACGTTCGTTTTAGCCGCCACGATGCTAGAAAACCTGACCGGAAATTTCGATATCCACGTCCTGGTTCCTCCACTGTTGTTCTTTTTGCATCTTGATGCATGGTTGACCAGGAAATTGTGCGTCTTAACTAATCGGTCCCGGAAGACGTCCGTGCTTCTGCACCCGGCGAAGATTGACTTTGTGGGGGGAAAGTTCATTCAATATCATGACATAAATCTATCATACGCTGACTTACCATAATGCTAGATTCCTATGGGATCCTGCCAGGATCACGTAAAAGAACGTCGAGACCGACGTCAATTTCGCGGGCAGCCAGAGTAGGTGTACCTTCCCCAAATCCAGGAACTGTCGGCCTACTATACGACCGCTGCCAGGAACTGTTAGAGGCTTGCGCTTTTTCACCGATGTCAGGAACTGCCAGCTGAGCCCTAAAACAGCGATACGATCGCTACAGGGAACACGAACTGGTCCCATACTTATGATTTTTGTTTTTGTTTTTGCGAACACTATAGTATTCAAGTAACACACAATGTATTGTAACAATATAGTTTAATTTACTATATTTATAGTTCAATACCTAGAATCAATCATACATTTGTAGTTGAATCTATCATATTTACAATTGAATCAATTATACCACTACAGTTGAATCTATTTTATCTACAGTTGAATCAAGTTTACCACTACAGTTGAATCTATTATATTTATAGCTGAATGCCTAAAATCAATTATACAATTGTAGTTGAATCTATCATTTTTACAGTTGAATCAATTATAGCATTACAGTTGAATCAATTAGTTGATTGCGTAAAGTCAATCATCAGTTTGTAGTTGAGTCTATTATTTTTATAGTTGGATGCGAAAAAATCAACTACGCATTAATGATTGGTATAACCAGCTGAAATAATTAGAACTTGAGATGTACCGAATAGTGGTATTCGGCGAACGGCCGAATACCGAATAGTGACCTTTTCAACTATTCGGCCAAACGAATATTCGGCCGAATATTCGGTCGAATATTCTGTTGAATTTTCAATGCAAAACAAAACAATAAATTCTTTTTTCTTCTATTTCTGCCATCCTAATGCCTCTCATGTTTTTAAGTCGATTATTTCCAAGCAGATGTATAATTCATCAGATCTTTTTTAAGTAGAGATCTCTTTGATTTTCAAAATGTCACCATTAGCTGAAAGGACATCAGATGACTTGTCGCTTCTAGGACGTTTATCACAAAAGAGATTGGGTTCCAGTGAAATTTGGGACAAAACATTTCAAAACAGGTGTCAAGCTGCTTGAATTTGCTTTTTTTCTATGGCGAATTAGGTGAATGTCCAATTTTTGCTAGATATTTAAAAAAGAGGTGCCAAAACAAACGCCGATCTTTAACCTTGAGCATAAAATACTTTCTACGACACGTATCCACACGGCTGGGTCGAGTCTGAACGATTCTTCGAAAAACTTGTAATAAAAACGGAAAATCTGAACAGAAACTAGGCATCATTCTCAAACATACAAAAGGAAAATAAATAAAATTACTTGAAATTTAAAGTTTTCATCGAATCACAACAGAACGAATAAATTTACTCTAAACAATCGTTTTGAAACGCAAAATTTTCAAAGAGACTTTTGAGTTTTTTATTTGATTTCTGAGTAAACCCGGGTAAAATCCGGAAAGTTTATAAAAATATGTGTCATCCCGGTCAGATTTAACTTTTCTCGAATTCTTTATTAGATTTATGGACAAGCCTGAATATATCAAGAAGTATAATCGATATATAAAGCTATCTTCAATGAAAAATACACTGGTACACCTTAAATGTTTTACTGAAACCATAAGTTTTTGATTATTTTAAAGCTTTTTCAACATTTCTTGTGGATATTTTATAAATTATCCAACATCAGATGACAAATTTGACAAGTCTGTTTGGTTTAAGTTTTATAAAAAATAAATATTCGGCCTATTCGGCCGAATACCTAGCTCAACTATTTGGTGAGCCGAATATTCGGCTTAACGGTTTTTGGCGGTATTCGGCGCCGAATATTCGGCCGACCGAATATTCGGTACATCTCTAATTAGAACAACTGTGGTCTTTTTTCTCCGTGATGCACTGCAGGCTAAAAATGATCCTAGGCCTAGTACAAGATCTCATGCCAAATTTGGGCCAGATCGGATCACGGGAAGGGGTCGCTCAACGAGCCTGAAGTTTGTATGGGATCTTGAGACATTTTGTTCGAGAAAAACATGAAAACCCAGTTTTTCATCAATAACTTTGGTTCCCTGCGGCCGATTTCTTTTACCCTTAAAAAAGTGAGCCCATTTTTGAAGACTAATAACTAATAATCCCATACAAACTTCAGGCTCGTTGAGCGACCCCTTCCCGTGATCCGATCTGGCCCAAATTTTGCATGAGATCATGTACTAGGCCTAGGATCACTTTTAGCCTGCAGCGCATAACTTTTTCAAAAGTCGGGTCATTTGGGGTGGTCATGCATCATATTTCTAGAGAGCTCGAGTATTTATGTCAGTAGTGCTTTTCCAGTCATATCACCTTTGGTACAGTACACTTTTCAGCGCATTTTTGGCATAGAATCAGCGCCGAGTGGTATTGAAATTTTTGCAACCCCTTCTTGGGGTTCACTACTTTTAACATTTTCCTTTTCCTTTTTACGAACACGTCTTCTCCAAGTGCGTTGACAAAGTTTATAGGCCTTCGGGGTTTCATGACATGTGTTTGTGTGTTATATGAAAAAAAGTTCTAAATTTGCGATGTCTAACAGTTTGTTTTAACATTATGCTATTTTTTCACCAATCTGGGAACAGGTCATTTAAGTAAAAACGTCCAAGCTACTGGCATTTTTGCCACAAATTTATGTGTTAATCCTAATGTGCGGCGGCTTACCAATTACACGGTTCAAAATTTTGTGAGTAAATTCTGATTCCTCAAACATTTAGTTAGCGAACATATGAAGGTACATGTAAACCTTCTGCCTACCTGCATACTATCATTAACCACAATAATCTCCATCGAAACCAGTCACAATATAAATTATTTTAATGCGTCAGGTGAAGGAAGCACTGCTGTTTTGGATTTTCAAGCCTATTTCAGCTGCTGAATGATCCACTGATGGCTTTGAGGAGGGCATAGTTAAGACGTGTCGAAATTAAAGTGTTTTTAGATGATATCTGTGATGACGAAGTCAATTATTCAACGCGATGTTACTTAGTAGAAAGGTAGATTTTTTTAAAATAATTTTTTTCCTAACTTCAATCACGTCCTATGGCTTTAACCGCGCGGGTTCATCACATGCATGCATGCTTCAGGTTCGTTCACTAAACCTAGTTGAATGCTGTTTTGTTCACCCAACAATATGATGAGTATGGGGTATGAAGGGGATAGCAGCCCCCCACCCACTTCAGCCAAAAGTCGTTTGAATGAGGGGGTTTTATGGAAAATCCGGCTCCAGCACCGGCGAGATCGGCGGCAGTCTTAAGCTTTGCTCGTTAGGGTGGGTCAGTTTTTTTTATTTGAATTTTGGTGTTTTCCATTAACTTTTTTTTTGTAAGAGAAATTTGTTAGGTTCGGATATATTCCTAATTTTATTCATTTCATGAAAAAACGCTTTTTAAAAATCAATTTTAGTAAATTTTCGACCCCATCGAATCGAATGGTCCAAGAGTGGATTTGCTATTTTTTGTTGTGGTTGTTGCTGCCGCCATACCAATTGTTGATGGGGTGTGGTTTTAATTCAATTTAGTCGGACAATAAATTAAGCCGCGTGGCTATATTTACACCGGCAAAATACATAATACACCGGCTCTTCACCGACTTTAGGATGGAGAAGATGGGATTGGATTTTTGCTACGTTTCATTAAATGGAACTCGTAGAAAATTGTACTTGATCGGTCAATTTCAGAGTTTAAAATTTTATTTGTGATATTATGTAGGATCTGAATTCTGAATCTGACTTTTGAATCTGAATTCAGAAACTGAATTCCGAATTTGAATTCTGAATCTGAATTTTGAATCTGAATTCTGAATCTGAGTTCTGCATCTGAATTCTGAATCTGAATTCTGAATCTGAATTCTGAATCTGAATTCTGAATCTGAATTCTGAATCTGAATTCTGAATCTGAAGTCTGAATCTGAAATCTGAATTATGGATCTGAATCTGAATTCTGTATTCTTAATTTTAAGCTCTCAAATTTCCGAATTTGATTCTAAATTTCAAACTCAATTTCAATCTACGATCTAATTTTTTTAACCTTAAATACGGCTCGATTTTCTCACGATGAAGTTTTTTTTCCAATTCAAAGTTTGCCACCTAAAACAACCGTCAAAGATCTTCCGCATCAGCCAATGCCATATTAGTGCCCAAATTCGCTGTGCCTCGGCCCGGTGCCGTTTAGTTCTGTTTATTTAATAATGTTTTCTGCGTTAATCGGGTTAGTGCAAAACAGATCTTAGCCCGGAGAGTTGAGAATTGAAGCAAAAAAAAACATCATCCTTGAGCTCAATGGGGGCACACTTGAGAATGAGACCAAGAAAAAAAAATTAACTACTTTGCTCCACAGACTCACAGACTATTTTTTTTCTCACAGACTGATGTTGAGGCTTGATTTGATTCCTGTTGGAAGAGAGATTATACATTGCAATTATCGTATATTTAGCTAATTCTTAAAACTTGAAAGAATCCTCAATTCCATAATAATTTTTGTTATAACACCACTAGAGTTTTGCTAGAATTTTGCAGCAAACTTTCAAGCATTTCATTCAAAAGTCCCTCTGAATCGTACGTGACAAAGAAAATAACTAAGTAAAAAGCGATTTTTTTTCGTTCCTAGAACCCTTCCCATCACAGATTTCAGAAATCATTCCGGACTGGCTGGGTTGGGGACAGAGACACGTGCAAGATCTCACGTCTAGATATCGTGGCGACAGGCAATGTCGGTAACACCCCACCGGAATCGAAAACCCTATAGGAAGGTACCTCTACTATTCCTGATCTTTGATAAGGGGCAACTAGAAATAGCCATCAGTTTTCAAGAAACAGGGTAAAGCTTCACAATTTTAGCAAATTATTACATATTTGAAAACAAAATTCAAACTTAGAAAAAATACATATTTCCGAAGATCGAAATTTATTTCAAATTTCGATTAAAAATTTTAAACAATCCTAAATATGTAGTCAGAAAATGACTTACCTATTCTTACTTTGTATGTTCACTCAAAACCCAGCAGAAAATTTCTTATCTCCAACCCTTGATCAAATTGTAGGTACCGAAAACAATTCACCGAAATGGTGGCGGTCCGGTAGTAATGTCGTTGTTTTTCACCCTCCCAACATACATACTAGGCCCTAGGGGAAACTTTTTTTTCCTACCTATATTTTTGTTTTTTCTTTTGATGTCCAACCATCTGATATCAAAAAACTGAATCGCTGCCGGATGGTTCCCCTTTTAAAAAAAAATGTATCATTTCGCAATTCATTTTCGTTACTTAGAACTGCGCCGCTGGCCGCCCAAAATGCATCAATGTTGAACTATCAGGCGTTTGATCTTTTGCGCGTTCCTACCCACTCGGGTATGTCGCGTTGAGTGAGTGTCCTTCTGGTGCCAACAATTTTCCCCCCTTCTTTGAAGATAAATGGTACCATTGTTACCTACTGTTGTTGAAATACTTTTTGTTGTTTTTTTTTTGTTTTACGGCGACCTTAAGGCAGGGGGCGATGGTGAAATGCTGATTTGATTGTAACTTTTTTGGTGGTTTTAAACATATTTAAACCCTAGCCCTAAAGGCCTAGAAAGAGGCTATGGGATGAATAAACCCAAGAGGCTTAAAATCCCCAATAAAACAACAAAACAAAACAAACAAACCTAGAAAGAGTAATAGAAATTAAATTTCGAAAATCTAGTATGTAAAATGCTTATCAGATGTCTAATTTTTGTATTTTTATCTTCTCTTTGCAGGCTTGCCACGACAGTCATTCCAACAGCTCCGATTCACCGCTGGATTCACCTGCCGGCCATGGGAAGACGCCGAGCGTACAACAGGTAAAATATTTTGATATCACCTACCTTATATTTAGTTTTTCTTGCGTCGATTGTGTGATATTGATTTCGATTCTGGGCTAGGCTTCCAATAGAATGTCTCTTTGCGATTGTGAAATCCGTTTCTACGAATTTGTATTTCTACAGGCTTTTGATGGAACTCACGAGAAGCTGCCTGGGTATAATTTTAAAACACAGCCGAACAACATTACGAATTAGATGTTTACTTGAAGGTTTTCCAGCTCGATATGCCTGCTGTTAGCAGTCGGTTGCTTTGATTGATCTGAGCAAGATAGCTAGATTGATCCATAGCAGGTCCGTTCGAAATTCAAATTCAGCTAGAAATAATAACAATACCATACACAATAAATAAGGAAATTGATTTCTAAAATCATTGTCCTACGACTATCACAAAAACTCGGATAAGTGATAAATTCTACGGTTGCGATTCAAAATTAATTAGAATTCAAGTTTCAATTCAATGCTTTTTCCGGTAAGTCGTTTATAAAGTATTCAAAATAATATTCCTTATTTTGAATTAGAAAATTTCGTAAAAATTAATTTTAAGCGGTGTGATTCACAAATTTGGAATCAATATTTTTGAAACACCGAAAAACGAATACTTATTAAATTTTCGAATAAAACTGGAAATAAAAACTTTTGAACTTAAGAAAATTTATTCGAAACACATAGTTGATGATTGAATTGAATTTGATACAAAAATAGGGAAAATATTTCATTTTATTTCAAGAGTACCAGAGCATGAAGTCAGAGATTAAACCAAATTCAAATTCTTCCAGCTGTGCTTCCAGTTTCTTTTTGGATAAAAGGCTGAAATAATGCAAGTAGAGTTCACAAAAATAACTTTATATATTTTTTACATGTTGTATTACATGACTGACAAAGTATAGATTAGGAAATTTAGTATCTCGATATAGCTCAGTTGGCAAGTCTGTTGTCTCCTGAGCCGATGTCCGCGAGTTCGAGCCCAAGAGTAAACATCGAACACAGTTGTACCGGATAAGTTTTTGAATAACGATCCGCCAACTGCAACGTTGATCAAATCGCAAATACCATAAAGATGGTAAAACGACTATAATCGAAACAAAAAAAAAGTATCTCGAACAATGAATAAGAAACTGATAAATATAAAACGAACTCCATTTTGCTTTCAGCTTGGAATATGTCATGATCAGCTTGTATGAAAGTCAATTGCCAAGCATTTTCCAGATGCACATCCGAATTCATTGTTAAGTTATAATTGCAAAAATATTGGACGATCACTTTTTCTTGTCGTCTGCTACTAAATTTGAAATCAGAAATCAATAGACCGTGCTAAAAAAAACGCCGTATATAAATTTTGACTCAATCGTTGCATAACAACGCAATTATTTCCAAAAAAATAAAAGTCTTTCGGTGGCCTCTTACACAATCTTTGATATCAGAAATTGATTGCCCTTCCCTATCGTGTGCAAGTTTTCAAAGCAATCCATTGCATAATAACGTCAATATTGCTAAAAACAGTGAAAAACTAATTAAAATGGACGACCCCTTTCGTCGGCTCCTGGCAAAACCTTTCACATCAGAAATCGTTTGCCCGTCCCTGAAAACTACCGTGTGCAAACTTTCATCCCAATCTAACGTCAAATAACGACGATATTGCAAAAATATTGAAAGGTTAATATGGACGACCCCCTTTGCCGGCACCTTACACTAAATTTAATACCTGAGATCCATTGCTCGTCCCTCAAAACTCTCGTGTACCAATTTTCATCTGAATCCGATGTATAATAAAGACAATATCGCATTAACAATTAATAGTTAATATGGACGACCCCTTTGGCCGACCCTTATTTGTAATTTGGATAAGTGAAATCAATTGTTTGTCCCTTATAACTCCTATGTGCAAATTTTCATCGCAATCCGATGTATAAAAACGTCAATATCACTAAGATACTGAAAAGTTGATTTGGTCGACCCCTTTTGCCGGCCCCTTCGCTGAATTTAATACCTCAAATCGATTGCACGTCACTCAAAACTATCGTGTACCAATTTTCATCAGAATACGATGAATAATAAAGTCAATATCGCAAAACAGCGAACAGTTAATATGGACGACCCGTTTGGCTGACCCCTTACAGAAAATTTGACACCAGAAATCAATTGTTCATCTTTCAAAACATTCATGTGCAAATTTTCAACACAATCCGACGAAAAGTAACGTCAATATCGCGAAAATAATATTTGTCTTGTATGGACGACCCTCTTCAGAATGGGTCATCCGAAAATCTGAAAACGCTTTTCATCATTCTTGGTCCTAATGAGCATCCATGCCAAATTTCAGACCTCCAGCTCTTAAGACTGCTGAGTCTATAGAGGACAAACAAACATACAGAAATTGCTTTTTATATATATACTAGCTGATCCCGTACGAACTTCGTTTCGCTTTAAATCATTGGTACGTCAAAATGAGTTTAGAAAATGAATTCGAAACATTCTTTCGACAATTTTGGGGAAAAAATTCAACAGTGTTTAAATTTGCTACTATTACTATTACTTGAAATTCAAATTAAACGATTGATTGGCTTTTGATTAAAATTTATGTGAGAGTGTTTTCTTCTCGATCGGTTGCAAAATCCAGACATTATGGCAGAAACATGTACTATTTCTTTATGTGCACGACTCTTTTGCTTGACCTTCACACTTAAATTGGTATCAATTAACTGCCTCCAACAAAATTATTGCACAAAACACTGAACTTTCAATGAAACCCTCTTTTTCTGTCCCATGGCACGAAATTCGATAATTGAAACCAACTTTACGTTCCTCAAAACTCCCTTGTGCCATTTTTTCTTTTCAAATTATGTGTAAAATAACGTAAGGAACTTGAAAACAGTGAACAGTGAATAAAGACGCCCCTTTCGCCGACCCTTGACACGGAACATGCTACCTGGAGTCAATTGCTCATAGTTTATAACCCTCATCTGAACACTTTCATCTCAATCCGATGCATGATCACGACAATATCGCGAAAACAGTGAGCAACTGACATGGACGGCCTTTTTTTAAACCACGATTCAAAACTTGACACCTGAAATCAATTATCTTTTCTGTTAAACTCCCATGTGTCAATTTTCATTACAATTCTATGCTCAATCAAGAGAATATCGTAAAAACAGTGAACAGATAATAACCCTTTTTGCTGACCCCTGAGTCAAGATTTGAAACCTGAAAGCAAAAGAGCGTCCCTCAAAACTCCTATGCGGAAATTTTCATCTCAATCCAATGTAGAATAACGTCAAAATCGCAAAAACATTAATCAGTGAATATGGACGACCCCTTTGGCCGACTCCTGACCCTAAATTTAATAACTGTAATCGATTGTTCGTCTCTCAAAACACTCATGTGCAAATTTTCATCACAATCCGGTGTATAATAACGCCAATATCGCAAAAACATAAATCAATGAATATGGACGACCCCTTTGGCCGACCCCTGACTCTAAATTTGATAACTGTAATCGATTGTTCGTCTCTCAAAACACTCATGTGCAAATTTTCATCACAATCCAATGTAAAATAAAGCCAATATCGCAAAAACATTAATCAGTTGATATGGACGACCCCTTTTACCGACCTCAAACCCTAAATTTGATAACTGTGATCGATTGCTCGTCTCTCAAAACACTCATGTGCAAATTTTCGTCACAATCCGATGTACAATAACGCCAATATCGCAAAAACATTAATCAGTGAATATGGACGACCCCTTTGGCCGACCCCTGACCCTAAATTTAATAACTGTAATCGATTGTTCGTCTCTCAAAACACTCATGTGCAAATTTTCATCACAATCTGGTGTATAATAACGCCAATATCGCAAAAACATTCATCAGTTGATATGGACGACCCCTTTGGCCGACCCCTGACCCTAAATTTGATAACTGCAATCGATTTCTCGTCTTTCAAAATACTCAAGTGTAAATTTTCAACACGATCCGACATAAAATAACGTCAATATCGCGAAAACCATAATTGTGTTGTATGGACGACCCCCTTCAGAAGGGGTCGTCCAAAAATCTGAAAACATTTTTCATCCTTCCTGGACCTAATGAGTATCCATGCCAAATTTCAGACCTCTAGCTCTTAAGACGGCTGAGTCTATAGAGGACAAACAAACAAACAAACAAACAAACAAACATACAGATAATTGCTTTTTATATATATAGATTAGACTAGTTCACTTTTCGGCTTTTTTCGCAGATCAAAGCCGGACTTACGAGCTACTTGCTCATACGACCTATTGAAAACCTCATGAGTTATTAGCTTTTTCCTTCAAATTTGTTAGAGATTCAAAGTTTTTAAAAGTAGGATGCTAAAGTGATATGAGAAAGTAATCCGCATTGAGATGCCTAGAATCAGTACCTACTGTTGGGTGAGACTGATCATCAAGAATGTTCCTATTATGCATGCATTAAAAATCCAAAATATGAGCGTTAATAATCATAGCAGCTTTGCCTACTAGCGACACGTCGCATACGTCGCGACGTTGAAAATAACAACGACGCACCGCAAGTTTCCTAGGAGACCTGGAGCATGCGATCGATAGCCTAAGGAAAATGTATAGTAAATAACATAAACAATGTTCGAGTACTACATCGAAATCGCCTACTGCACTGAAAAAAGAAAAACAAACCTGCGAATGACAGAAATCTCGCTAGTTAAAAAGCGTCGCTAGTCCTACTGTCGCTATTCGGTTTGGTGCTATACACATAATATATTGTGCAGGACACAGGCGTTTTGCGTTTTCTAACTTCAATTATTGTTCCAGAAGTGCAAACACTTATATCAAAGCTGTTATTCTAAATAACTCTCGTAGTAGTGCAAAAATAAAGAAAGTGAAAATTCGCCCAGTTAAAAGTAACTTTGATTCCAGTTACTTTGATCTAGCTACAAACTGAAGCTGTCCATTTTACTGAGACGTTGGATTGATGATTTTGTGAGTTGGTATAGGATTACACCTTTTCGAAAACTGGGCACATTGAAGTTAATTTGTAACTTTTAAACGGCGGTTTAGATGGCACTGTTTCAAGTCAGTTCTAAACGTTTTTTTATGATGGTATATGGAATTTTACACACTGTTATGAAGATGTTATGTTTTTTGTTCGGAGCTTGATTCTCAGTGGTTCAACTCATTAGCTTCCAAATCTGCCTACCAGATAAACAATACATCGTTTGATAACAGAGATACGTCTGAAATAAAAATGCATGTTTTAGAAGACTGATCCTAAATTTTGGCCATTACACCATATTACGGGGTGTTCCCAAGCTTTTGGAAGATGACTTAAGTAGCTATTTTTTTCTTTATATATTTTAAGTGAATTTCAAGTTGTTTGCACAAAATTAAGCAAATGTGTTATGATAAGTATGAAAAAAGGATCCGAATGCAACTCGAATTTTGAAATTTTTTCCACCCCACCCTGAGATGATCAGGTTTGAATTTTAAGTTCAGTTTTTGAAAATTGTCCCTACTTTAAGCTAAATTTAAGTGATATAAACTCAATATTGACCTTTTCCCAAAAACATACAAAGAAGGTTTTGCTCTCTTTAATGAGATCAAAAGAATTTCAAGATATCATAAGATGGCTGAGATATGGCGGATCAAAATTATCATAATTTTTAGAGGGTGATCCCAAACTTTTGGGCGAAAGTGTATGTTTTAACACGTTTGTCGCCATGGGACTGATATTCGTGTGACGGGTGTATTTCTTGGGAGGCCCCGTCACATCAAAAACGTGTGACGCTCTCTTACTCATGTTAGCCGCTCATTCAGCCACACGTTTTCTCGCTCCGAGAATTTCTTTGGGCTTGGCTAGTAAAACTACCAAAATGAGCGTGGCGACGAACGTGTTAATGATTGATATGAAAAATGTGGACGTTCGTAGCTCGAATCTTTCGTCAGATTTAGTTTATAACCTCTAGTTTTGATGATATAGCGTTTATCATTTTTAAAACGAATCTGATGAACCAACAAACCAACATTTATTTTATTTTTTTTAATTATTTTCATAGTATTCCGTCTAACGACATAACAAACCTACATAAAAAAGCTTATTCTAAATTTCTTTATTAACCACCATTCAATCAAACAATTTCTAAATTCAACGCTCAAAGATCTTGAAAACATTTTTGCATAGTAAAATTTTTAAAATGTGCTAAAAGTGTCAAAATTTCTACCACTTTTTCCCAACACGAGTGAACATGCTCTAGCAATGTATTTAGCGCTTATGCGGATGAAAAAAAATCGTGAATTGAGTTAAAAAAAATCTAAAATAAGGTCATAGTTTAAGCATATTTTTAGAACTAGGGGAAAAGCAGGCTATATGCTGCCTCATAGGCAGAATACTGATTTTCTCCAATATTACATCGAATATGTATGTATGTAACCATAGTATCCTTCTGATGATTCCATAATTGCCGAGATACTCCGGCTGGCTTGAACCCACAATCCATTGTATATCAGTCTTTCGTTCGCTTGGTGACCTATCCAACCCCCCACGAATCCCCTTGAATAGAGTTAAGCTATTTTAAATATATCAATATAATACATTTTAAATATCTTACCTTTTTACCATATAAATAAAAATACATGTTAAACATCTTACCTTTTTACCATTTGAAAAGGATACTTATTTTCAAACCATAAAAGGCATCGGGAATATTTAAAAGGTTTGACTGGTCGCAGCACTCCGAAATTACTGTAGCGATCGTCCAAACATAATTTTTTTCACCAGCATGTTTACCAGTTTATTTTGAAAATAAAATTCAAAGTTGTACAACAATTTTAATGTTCATGCTTCCAACTTGATGTCTTCATTGAGTAGCATCCAAGGATTTTGACTAACAAACACTTTTCACTAAATGTGCCAAAATGCAATCACAACCCCTCGTTTCATTCATCCGTTTTTGGGAAGCAGAATACGAATTTCAACAAGGTGAACATGGAATAACTTATCCATAAGCCTTGCCCATTGATCTGATTTCCGTGACCCGAAACACTCTCAGCACTTTAAGTTCACAAAAGAACAATGGTATTCACTTTAATCACTTTATTTTGAAATATAAGATTTTAATTTTTCAGAGCAAAATTCGAAGCAAACAAAAACACGTGCTCTTCGTTTGACAGCCGCCTACTATTTTTCATTTTCTCCAATATTACATCGAATATGTGTATAAAAAATGTATACTGTAAACTGGGAGAACTTTGATCAGCGGGGTAACTTTGATCAAAATGAAATTTTTGCAGACAATCATCATTAACTAAGTCTGAAGTTAAAATATCTGAAAACTTTTTGCTACGTTTGAAAGCCTATAAATTGAGTTTCAAATAGGCAAAATTTGGTTTGTAGTTGGGAGTTTTTTCTATATTACTTGAAATGTAGTTTTAATGTTTTAAAATATCTGTTTTCCGAAAACTCACAAACAAACACCCCTCCTAATAAAATGATAGCATTGAGAAGCAAATGGGTTGTTTTATAAAATTATATGAAAGTTTATATTTTTTCCTTTGTATAGGTATAGTTTAGAGTTATTTTTATGGTTTTGAATTTTTAAATAAAACGGACATGTTCTATGAGAAATCCTGTATAGAACAAATGGTTAAAAACTCTATCAAATGGTTAAGTTTCAATAAAAAAAAAGAACATAGAAACAGTGAGAGGATCTAGAGAATTGCATTATGCCAAATTTTCATTTATTTTTGAGACCAAAAAATATTGAGAAATGTTTATAGTTTTTGACCCTAAATGTATCCATCTGTCCATCTTTTAAGTATATTTGTTTTTGAAAGAAAACGTTAAAAAATTCAATTGAATCCAAACAAAAAAATTACTATGCCTTTTGTGCTAATTGGTATACGTAAAAACCATAGTGATTGAAGATACCCCGAAACATGAAATCTGGATTTGTAACAAACATATACACTGCCGGCCAAAAGTTTGGGATCACCCACTAAAAAACATGCAAATTTTGATCGTTCATATCTCAGCCGTCTTAGGACATATTGAAAATCTTCTGATCTCATTTGAAAGATAATGAGCAATAGCTATCTCGGAGGTATTTTGCCCAAATATAATGTTTTAGTTTTGAACTTAAAACTTAACCTAAAGTTATAACATTTTCAAAAAATCGCACTCAATATTCAAAGCCGATCATCTCGGGATAGGGTGGACCAAATCTCAAAATTTGAGTGGCATTAGAATTCCTGTTCTTTACTTCTCAAAACACAATCAAAAATTTTTTTGAAATAATTCAAAAACGTATTTTTAATTAATAAAATAGACACTTGAGTTGTCGTCCAAAAGTTTGGGATCACCTCTTTGTATGGTGAGTTTGGGATCATTTTTATAAAAACATGCAAATTTATTTTATTCATATCTTTCTCATCTAACATCGTATTGCAGATCTGAAAGGTTCATTTGGAAGCTAAGGAATTGTTATTTTTTAATAAATTCATTCAAAAATTATATTTTGAACTTATAACTTTTACAACTTTATGGAAAATCTTTTTTAAGATTTTCAATTATATCTTAAGTTGTTGATTAGGGCTTAGATTTGAAGCTATAGTTAAAAAATCCAAATTTTTGTTTTTTTAGAATAGAGGCATTTTACAAACACACTTTCTTGTTCAACCTTCTTATGATTGTTAAACCTTCTTCAAAGTTTAAATTTGTTTCACTTTTGAAGTTCATTTGAAAAACAAACAAAAACTGCCCAAGTTTTTGCATTGGTTTTCTTTACGTATAATTTGTAAAAGTCAAAATATGACATCAAAAGGCATCAAAACCTTGTATGATTTTTTTAAATTTTTTTTTGAGTTTGTAGTTAAGTTCATAAAATTCTTTCATGCCTTATGTTAAAAGCATATCACCCTCAAAATGTATTGATTAGAAATGTTGCCTTGTCGGCCATTTTTTCAAACGGCTGTAGGCGCATTTAGGAACACTTTCCACTACATTTGAAACGGTTTAAGCGGTTCTGTAGATCGAGATTAACCTTTTCCTTTCCATGGTAGCACAGGTGATCCATAACTTCGTAAAGCTTTGCATTTTCTCATCGAATGTGCAGGTATGAATGAAGAATTATTGAACAAAATTAGAAGAAAATAGATTCACCAAATTTTGCTCGGCAGATCAAAAGCTGCGCAAAAGTTGGGTTTTATTTTCAATTTTAAATCAAATCGTTATTTAATAAAAATACTGACGTGTAGAAGGTTGCTTGCGAAAGCAAAATCAAATGATGGTTTGCTTACTAAACTTACTTAATGATCCCACCTCCACTCTTGACGATTCGAAGCCAGCGTCTTCATTTGGTGCAATCCAGTTGCCAGGCCACCAAGCTAAGCGCAGATGATGTTCCGCAGGCAGCGATTCACAAAAACTTTCTGTTTTGACGTTGTCACCGCATATGTGCACCAAGTTTCGCACCCGTACAACAATACGGATTTAACGTTTGAGTTGAAGAATCAGAATTTTGTTCGTAGTGGGATCAGGTGTGAGCGTTAGATGTTTCGGAGAATCGCAAACGCAAATCGGGCCTATCTGATCCGGGTTTCGATGTCTTTCTTGGTACCACCATCAGCCGTTATCTGGCTACCAAGATACTGGAAGCACTCTACTTTCTCAACCTGTTGTCCAGCTACCATGAAATTGGAACGATTTTCTGTGTTGATTTCCATCGACTTGGTCTTTCCGACATTGACTTTGAGACCTGCTGCCTTGGAGCTTTCGGTGAGGTCGTCGAGTTTGCTCCGCATGTCTTGTTGTCTTTGGGCAAGCAAAACAATATCGTCTGTTGAAGGATTCCAAGGCAATCTTCGGTTTGGTCTACAGTCAATCGATCCAGTCAAGATATCATCCATTACGATGAGAAAACGTAGCGGTGATTAGATACAACCTTGTCTCACTCCAGCAGTTACCGGGATTGATTCGGACAAAACACCGTCGACTTTGCACGAAAGTGCATCGTACTGCGCAAACTTCATTAACTTTTCTAAAAAAACCTTTAAATGAAAAATCTCTACATTTCGAGTATTCTCGTCAGCTGCTAAGGCTAGTAGACATTGGGGGTTATTCTGCGAGCCACGTGACGCGGACGTTATTTGTAAAGTTCCATCTCGTTTTGCTTGCCCAAATAGCCTTGAAATTTCTGTTCGGATAAGCTGCAAAATTACTTTCCTGAAGCATTTTCTGAAGTCAGGCAGGACGTAGAAGTGATATTTCGCAAGTCAATTCACTCGAGTCACTGAAAAAGCCACATTTTCTCATATTCACTCACGCTTCTAACAAGAAAAACGTATTCTAGTTCAAGCAAAATAGCAGTTTTTAACAGCAATTGCCAACAAACGTGTTAACAGTGCTCCTACTTTTGTCCTTATTATTTTCCGTTCCATGTTTAATCCTTGATCTTAGATGGATGATTTTCGCTTCAACAACTTTTTTTTCTCTCTCCCTGTCTTCCAGACCCGCTCGCAACTGATCAAGGCCGGCGTAAAGTTGCTGATCCAGAACAAGCGCAAACACAGCGGCTGCGACTCCAGCGACGGCAACGAATCCAGCAATGGAGCGATCTTCGGCTCGCTAATCGGAAGCAGTGCTGGAACCGTGTGTGGCAGCAATGAAGTGTCTTCCACCGTTAACACGCCTAATACCACTGCTGCTGTTATCAGCACAACGAGTACTCCTAGAAGTGGGGCAGGTAAGGGTGGCCGTGCTAGGAGGTCTCCAGGGGGTGGTTCAGCGCCTGCGAAGAAACCCCGCCACGATACCGACTCGCATCTGACCAGTGAAGACGATGGCGAGATGATGCGTGGCAATACCAGCGGTTGTTCGTCCGGGTCGATGTCCGGTGGTGGCAAGCATCTTCGCCCTGATGTAAGTTTGTTCAGGGTTTTTGAAGTTGGTTGTCATGTCATTTATGTTTGTTATCTTTTGTTACAGTTAACACCAGAGGACGAAGATCGTCGCCGTAGACGCCGAGAGCGGAACAAAATTGCCGCCACCAAGTGTCGTATGAAGAAACGGGAACGAACGGTCAACTTGGTGAATGAATCGGAAACGCTGGACGCGCAGAACAAAGACTTAAAGTCGCAGGTTACTGAACTGGAAAACCAGAGGAGAAAGCTGATCGAGATGTTGCAGGCGCACAGTCCCAGTTGCGTGCATCACAAAGGTTATCAGCCGTTGCCGAGTTTGTCTACCATTATCAATAACAAGTTTACCAGTGATATGAGCTTTTTGGACGGACCCAGTGAAATCAAATATTCCGAGTGTCTTAAGGCGTCGAATGACATTGGCGATAGTGGGCTACCTCCGGGTTATTGCAAGCTTTCGCCGACTGAAGTCAACTACGCCACTCCAACCGATGTTATGGACGTCAATAGCTTTAACAATCAATCGATGAAATCTGAATACATTCCAAACGTACAACCGCAACAACAAGAACGACCAGAGCAACCCACACGATCGAAACCGGGACCCAAACCACGGCAGAGGTCAACAAAACGCACAGTTACAGTTACCACTACGACAACCATCACCGAACAGCTGCCTCCAATATCCGTCCCAGCCGCTAGTCTACCCAGTGCAGATTTCATCCTGAAGAACGAACTCATTGACACGAGCAGTCCTTATACGACGGTACAATCGGCGGATCGCTTCCTGTTCGAAAACTCTTTTGACCTGTACAACAACAATAACAACGACAGCAATACCTTGGACAGTCATCACGTGAGCGATTGCAGCAAGCTAGCGTCGATAGCCATGAAGGATAATACGTCGAATGCATTGCTAGAGATCAACGCTAGCTTCGATACCGCCATCCTGAAATCCACGGACTACACGATGCTGAATGCTACTCTTCAAACACAACAGCAACAGAACAACCTTCTACCACACATGCAGCAACAGCAACAACAACATTGCCATCTACAGCACGACACCATGGGATTGGCACCGCATCATCAACAGCAGCAGCAGCAGAACCATCAACAACAACATCAGAACCACCTGCACAATCAACTTGCATCGCTCCATTCGCACCAGCACCAGTCCTGTCTGGGTGGGAGCATCATCACGACCAACGACTTCCTGATCCTGCCGGAACACGATGGCAGTGAGTTCACCGACCTGGACAGCGGAATGACTTCCTTCGCCAGCGGCCTCAACGGAAGCTGCCTGGCGTGACCCGTGTCCCCGCTGCTGCCGCTGTTGATGCTGTAGTCTTCTCCTTTAACTAGTAGGTATCTAGTTAGGTTCGTTTGAACGAAGACGACGACGACGAGTCTGTGTTTACCTTTTAGGAATGTTTTTTGTGTCAACAAGTGGACTGTTATGATGTTATCGTTGTTGTTGCCGTTGTTAAGGGAGTTCCCAATCTCAAATATCCGTTAAACGGAGTAGTAGGCTCGTCGATCACAGAGAAGTTACCCAGTGTGTGTTTATCGCATTTTTCGTTAGTCATTTTCAAAAGCTTAACTTTTGCCTCTACCTAACCCTTAAACCTCTTTACCGTCATCGATCGTGCCCATATCTAGCTGTTTAAGGTCAAAGATGTTTTATGTTCCGGTTAGCTTTTGTCCCGGTGAGTGATAACAAAGTGTGTTGTTAGGTTATGTACCTACGCGCGCGTGTGTGTCAAAAGAAGTCAGGTTAGTTTCGCACAACAATTCAGCCAACCTGCCAGCGCGAAATGATTGATGATGATTCGTCCTCTAGCTGGTCGTGTCTTTTTTCTTTAATTCTCTTTTATGGCAGCCAGGCAAACGTTAAAGCTTTTGGTTGTGCTTTTTTATACAACTTTTTTTTTTAAATTCATAATCGTTGACTCTCGAAAGCCATCCGTATGTGTGTCTCTCTCTCTCGGTGTTTCGCTAAAGACACTTCCTCTTTTGTCACTCGTGACCCCGCGGAAAAACGTCGCAGGTGTAAAGAAGTTGGTCACCTACCCGTATTCGGCGAAACGAATGGATGCAGGAAACAGAACGAAAGGGAAAGAAATTTGATAAGTTTTAAACTCTCTTTTTTCCTTCCTTCATATTCAACAGTATATATTTCTTTCGATTTTTATTTTATATTTTAACATCGTTTTAGCCTGAAGCAAACGTAAAAAACGACCAACGGCAAAAAGCTATATTTTAAACAATAAACGGAAATGCATTCCTTATTCGTTCGTAAGTTGTTCAGCACAGTCCAAACGCGCGCTATTTTTTTTTTTGGATACGCCTCTCCTACGCAGGATTCATATTTTGACGCGGGTTTCGCAGTTCGGTTTCCGCAAATTTTTCTCTTTCCCATCGCCTTGCAACAGAACGGAGAATGTTTGACGACGAAAAAAAATCATTTAAATTATTCTTACTTCTTAGCGTATTGTGATATTTGGTGCCTTGCTCGATTGCTGATGGACTTTTCGTTCTTTTTGACTTACGTTCAAAACTAGTCAGGAATAGATTATACCTTTTGGAGAATTGGAAATTTTCGACAAATAAACACAAAACTAATAGGGGAAAGTCGGGCAAGACGGACAAATCCAATGATGAGAATATGTTTACCTAAATGTATCAACACTTTCGAGACCCTTACTTATTTCACATCAAGACAAATAAAAACAAAACTTATGGTTAAAAAACAAATAGGGGAGAATTAAAAGTTTTTCAAGTCTTGATTTATATTTTCAAGTTGGATAAAACTGTTGCTGAGACCCAGTAAACATATAATGTGGAAACATAGAATGTTGCCATGCCATGGCAGTTCCGGACGGGACGTGTGCTGTAACAAACACGAGTCCAGAATAATTGACTCTCGGTTGGCATCCGACGAAACTTAAGTTGATAGAACAAAAGTCAATCGTTAAGAAGTCATAAATTGGATTATAATTATTGGAGGTAACCAACTGTGGGTTCGCACGGATTATGCACTCTGTTGTGTTGTGAGCCTACTTTGTTGAATGATTTAACTGAATCAAAGCAATCGAAAGATTCCTTTTAATTCAACCACGGTAAATGAAAAGTTCATAACCAGTATTTCGATAGCAACTTCGAATCGAAAACGTTCACTGAAGAAGGTAGTAAGTTGCTATCGAAATACTGGTTATGAACTTTTCATTTACCGTGGTTGAATTAAAAGGAATCTTTCGATTGCTTTGATTCACACGGATTATGATTGCCTTGCAAAAAAGCTGGAGACGCCAGCAAATGAAATTTGGATCCTGAAGGTTCAAGATTGTTGAGAGCCATCAGCAGGAAGCACTTTCGGAGTGGAAAGGAGAGAACAAACTAACTGTTTGAAGGTTAAAACTGGAATGACTTCATTTTTAACTTTGCGTTCTATTTATACTAGTCTGTTCCCTAGAGATTCATAGGGAACCATAGTTACAATAATGTGGTTGTTAATGATAACACCAACATGCGTGTGTTGTTATTCATCTCATCGATTACTTCGATGAGACGAATCTCAACAAAGATGCTTCAGTACCGAGCGAGACTGTCTGTAGACTTTTCCGAAAGGCAAATTTACAGAACTTTTTCGAATTTTGACTGCTCGGATTTCAGTGCCTGTTTTTGATGCCATTAAAGCCTTTCCCTTTTGATGGGTTCAGCTGTGTGAAGACGATGAACGCCTTAGCCTTCTTATATCTCTCGTTGAACATTATCAATCTTGCTGCTGCATCGACCGGGCGTTCTTGATGTCCATTTTCACACCAATAGCTTCCAGGTATCGTATCCGGTACCAGCAAATATGGGTGATTCCTGCTTTCGTGTTTGCCATCTTAACTTCTTAGCGAATTGAATATTTTCGAAAATTTCCTCCAGACCCTTCTAGGCTGACGCGACTCATAACCTAAAGAAGAAAACTAGACTATGGTATTTTTTACACGGTTTGATTTTGCTTAGTTTTTCTAACACGGCTTCACGGTTTTTCTACACGGCTCTCGCCAATCAATACGTTTTAGGAGCGAAAACATTCCAAGTCCTACGCGTTAACGACGGATTTTATACCGCGTAAACAAAAACTTTAGTGAAGTGTTGAAGGTTATCGAATTTGGTTTATTACTCTCATGAACAAATTTTCTTCCCTAACCCTTCATTTCATGATTTTTTTATTTTTCCTTAAAAATAATTTTAAACAGTTTCAAATGATGAGTACAGTAAGAAAAAAATTAAAATAAAATACAATTTTTCACTTTTTTCATACAATAATTGTTGCAAATTTGTTACTTCATGAAACTGCTCTTCCGACTGCTATGATCAACACATTTACTGTCATATTGCTAAACAACAGTTTTCCATGAACATGTGATATAAAATAGTTTGTCGGAAAAAAACAACAGCTTGTCTCATCTGTTTGGTCCTTTCGAGTAATTTCAACTGACAATTTTTTATCAAATTATTTTTTCAACTGGATCACCCCTGGGGTCGCACTCTGGTATCGGTATCATTTTATTAGCTCATCTTGGTAGACAACTTTATTGTGCGAATTGACTGAGTCCTGTTGAAGCCGTCCAAGACCTAAATTTTTGACGTGTCTAGAGCTTAACAATTCTTTTCTCCATTTTATAAAGCTTTGACCGAAATTCACAACAAAGTTCGAACTGCAAACTTAAAGTTGAGGGCTGTCTGCCACTAAGTGCTGTTTTGAACCAAAACAACTTAATTTTGAGTTTGGCATAAGGAGCGTGGAACAGTGGTTCTAGTGATTGGATCTGGATTGAATATTTTAACCAGGAGGACAACCATCGGGAAAGACGTAAAACATTTTAAGCACCACTGATTTTCAGCGTGTGCTACATGGCTAACTTTTACCCAAAACACGAACACGCAAAAAACAAAACTCTGAAACAAATTTACTATCTACTTATAGGACATGTTCAAAACCTAGGCCAGCTGATATTATTTTATCCTACTTACGGGTCATTATTTCCTACATTAGTGGACAAACTGACAAACAAGACGAACAACATCCATATCACAGTTGATTCGGCACAGGAATAAGGAGTGTATCGAAAATAAGTTATAAACACAATTTTTTTCATTGTATTGATTTTATTTATGATTCAAACAAAGAAACAGTTCGGAAGTGTTTTAAGAAGCTTCTTCATCAGGATTTGAACAGCTGATTGATCACACTTCTTGGCCGCAGCATTCCAATTTTTCTTGATAACCGCCATGGTCCTGGTGGCCTGTAAAGAAACTCGCCGACTCTAATCCGCAGGAGCAGATTGCCTATCACACAAGCACTTTCTGGCCAAATTTTTCCACCTCAATCGACTTCTCGTTCTCGTTTTTGTTCAGCCGTTTATTTGGACACTTTCTGCTTCTTGTATGTCTTCAGGTTGTTCCGCTTTTTGATCCGCTGTACCATTCCGATCGATGTCCCAGCTTTTTTCGCCAAATCCCGTATGGACATCGATCAATTTCGGTTGATTACCTTACGGTTCAGATTTGGGTCAGATGGTCCTGGTTTTCTGCCTCTTCCTGGCAAATCATCGAACGTATAGTGTTCCTTGAACTTGTGGATGATGGATTTTACGCTCGCCGGATGAATGCCGAAACGTTTAGTCACTTCATTCATCGAGATGCCCTTCTCTTGCATCCAAGTTTCCAACACACGAATTTTGACTTCTTCTTAAATTCGCGACATTTTGGGAGAAAGGAATGTTTCAAACGTAAACAAAGCGCTGGTTCACTCTTGACAGATCAAAATGCTACATACAGGTGAGCACAGTTGTTTGCGTTCACGCGTTAGTAAGTAGAAGGCCCTAATAGGTTTATAGTTAATTTTTGATACACTCCTTATCACAGCTTTTGCGTCGGAACGGTTATCACAGGAACTGGCAACACTGCTCCACGGGCGCACACTAACTGCCCGGAGCACCTCCGACTGCCTGCAGCTGGGTCTGTTGGCCACATACTAGCAGATTAAAATGGGAATTTAGCTCCTCAACAGCGGCCCAAAAAACAAACATTGTTTCTCAAAAATTTCTACAGCACTATTTCTTCACTCACCCAGTTGGAGCCGTTGGTATTAATAAGCTGGTTCTACCTTCAGTTTTGCTCGGTTTGGCCTTCGGGGATGAATGTTATTGCCACTGTTGGGGAGCTGAGGAAGAATGGATGTTTATCCTATCCATGCTAACCAATTCGTATTCGCTTACCTTTATCAGCTGATGCGGAATGGTCCGGTCCTTTGCGGGCTACAGCTCCTGTATGCAACGGATGGCACGAAACTTACGGCTATTTTAAATTGAATCGCTGTACGCTTTTGTTTTGATCCTTGTTTATGTTTTTCCATGTGTTTTTATTTGACAGCTTACACTCTTAAAATTATATACGCATATTTGGATTCTATTTCACTCTATTGGTAGGATTGACTACACACTCAAGACGAAACAGCTACACATATCTAATTAAAACGCTACAGACGTTTATGGTAATTTCATAGTTAAAAAAAAGTCAAAATTTCAACCAATGAAGTACCAAATTGATTGTTGTGTTAGTGTGCAATCAACCATATTTTTCTAGCATTTGACATTTAATTCGGGTCCTTGACAGTCAAATGTCTGGATTGTTTGGGGCCCAAAAAAAAGGTCGGGACCCAAACATTGATGGTTGTCAAATTCAATGACAACGGATAGGGGATCCCCCTGGTTTTTACTGAACTTTGTTTCTAAATGTTTTCACATAGGAGAATACCCAATGGGACACCTTTTAGACAACGCAATCGATGGATGCTCGCACAAAACGGTCATCGACTGTGACGATTGCCCTAACTTTTGGTCCAGTGAAGCTATCCTATCTATGGCTATTTCGAGTTAAACTAGGTATTTTGTGAATTGATTTTCAATCTCTACTAAAATTCTTAAAAATTCAAGTCGAATTCCTTCCTGGCATATTAAATGAAACTTTTGAAGGAAAAGTCCATCGGCATAAATCGACAGAAAACCATTCGAGTCATTCAATTGTCATTATCCGAAGCACAACCACAGCCGTTCTTCCTTTTCTCCCATTATGTATTTATAATCATCATGAACGCACATTCATCATTGGTATCTCTATTCTCTAGTTATGTAAGAAAGAATAAATTAGACTCAGCCAGCACACGTTTAAACGAGGGAAGCGCGCGCAAATCCGCCTAAATAGTTAGAACTGTAAGCCAAAACAAACATATGATCAAC